>NW_020173388.1:8614987-8621520 GCF_003031525.2 Neophocaena asiaeorientalis asiaeorientalis | reverse complement strand
CCACTGGACCACCAGGGAAGTCCCCGTGACTAATGTTGTAAGATGATGTCTGATAAGGATCAATTCTGGCCTTAAGATCATTATATTCTTTAGTAGTAATTGAGATAATGCACGAAAGAAACTCTAAGAAAACAGGAGGACTCTCAAAGAATGGGCATTTTAAATGATCTTGGCTAAATAAGATCTGTGAAGAGAACTAAAATAGTAGTAAACATTAAATAATATAATTTATTTCAGTTAGAATAACTAAAACACAAAATACTAGGAGAAAAAGCAAAGTACTCTAACCTGCAGAAACAAATAAATATTGCCATCAAAATCTACTGATTGCCACAAACTGAAAACACATCACCATCTCACCAAGGGAACATCCTTGATATCAGAATCAAAGAGTATGATTATGGAAAGAGGAATAATCTACCAGAAACAAGAACACACCTAAAGTGTATTTGGCCTTGTGTGAGGACCACCTGGTAATCCTGGTTCCATGATCACAATTTTCACAATATTCTTGAGACACGTAGAGAGAGATCTCATGGAAGAAAGTGCCCAAACACCTTTTCTTCTGCATTAAGGGCTAATGCAAAAAGTGCTGCAATATAAAAAGGCAGGGACAAATTTCCTGTCCCTAAGAAGTAGGACAGATTAGGATAGGTTTGCAAAGGAATATTGTTCAAGCTTCCTCTAGGGAGCCTTTGAGTGTAGTCTGAACTCTACATCTGTTTGGCTTAAGGTATCCTCCCTGAAGAGAAAGGAAAGAAGTAGAAGACTTTTCAACATCTGAATTTTAAGGGAGTTATTCAAGTTGTCATTTGACATATACTCAACTGAACTAAATGTAGTACTGTATTTTCCCTAATGTTTATGTTGTTCCCTACTAGTAAATTGGTTGTTTAAAAAGCACATCTCCCCTTGGAGGCACCAAAGGGTAACCCAATGATATACGGCGAGAATGAGGTTCATTACACCGTGCCAACTTGCTCCCAACATCTGTTCAGTTTACACAATGACTCATTCACAGTACTCAGTGCTTAGTGCAAACAACTGTGATCCTCCAATATTTGGTTTGACCTCGGGCTTTCACACACCTAGACTTTGGTTTCACTGCACGATTTTGGAAGAAGAAAGGCATAAAACGAAGCTATACCAATAAACAAGAGATTGACTTGTAAATACGAACGTTTTAGGTATCCAACTTCTGCAACTCAAAAGGATCTGAGTCAACAGGATGACGCTAGCCAAAAAGTATTTAGACACCTTTGCTCTCTGTCAGAAACACAGTTAGAGCCGTTGCCTGAGTATGGTAATCCAGTGTCACTTCCTATACCTTTTTCTTTATATAGCAAGGAAAATGTTTAACATATATAAAGGATCACAATCCAAAGCAAAGTTAAATCAGAGAGAATAGTGTTTTTCATATATATGTATTGTATATATATATGAATGTATATGTATAGTCCTTTTTCTATTCATATGTTCACTTGCAATGCAGTAATAATTTATAGCTAAATATAGCTATGAGAAAAGCTTCAGTATCTTATTTCTGTGCATCAGTTTAAAAAAAAGACGGCTTCAATTATCACACAAAAATATTGATGCTTTACAAATATTACTAAAAAGTAAATGGGCCACTTTCACACTTGTTAAAGATAAAATAACTGAAAGCATAATGTGTTGGAAAAAATAGAGAATATATTCTCTACAATGCACAGTAGGGAAATACCTATTAGCTGTAACTGATGCAATAAACAAAATTCCTGTAGAAATAATACTACCAACACCACAGCTAAAGCAAATTTTCAAAAAAAATAAATTGGCAAGACCAAAAAGATGCCCGCCCCTAGAAGAAAAGTTACGTTTAGCTTGCTTAAAGGAAAAGTAACATTTTGTGTCGAAACTCAGAAATCCCAGAACCAAGGATCTTTCTCATTTATTTTCCATTGTAACGTCCTTCAAGGTTTTTCACAGCAACAACAATGGCTCTAATCGAGGACTCAGGCATGCAAAACCGATACATATTCAATTTTACCAGCTGGTAAAAAATGTGTTTTCTCACCCACAGCTTTGACCAGGTCACCCCACCCCACCAGTGGCCTCACTGTTGTTCTCCTTATCAAGGGCAGACTCCTCATTCTCGACTTCAAAGGCCCCCTCCAGTTTTCCCAGCTTTCATTTCCTCTCTAACCAGTCTGTATTCTTCCAGCCAAGAAATCCCTTCGTTCCGTCCTTTCATTCACTGGCCCCCAATCTTCATCCATACTCTCTCACACTTCCAAGCAGGCTCAGATCACTTTCCACAACCTATTTCTTCCCTTCAGATGAAACCTAAAAACTAAACTTGTTAGATGACCAGCTGCTTTTGTTTCCTTGTTTTTATTTTGAAATCTGATGTCACGTGCTCTGTACAAAAGAGACTGGGACCAGGACCCCAATTACAGATTTCTCGAGTATTTCAGTCATTCATGTTCAATCTATTAGACCTATTATATGAGGCATGACACAGAATAAAAAACAAAGCCTTTGCATCACATTTAAATATAGGAAAAGAGAGACATCCTATTACATTTTATGACTGCTGGTTGTAGGAATTTCAGTTGATATCTTTTGGGGGACCATGCCAGGACCGGAAGAAACTGGGAAGGCTTAGTTCTAGATAGGAGAAGAACAAAGGCACAGACAGCCCCATATCACACCATGAGAGTGATAAACCGGCAACGAGCCGAGGAGGAACAGACACAGACACAGGACAGGGGAGAGGGAACCTGGCTGCAAATGAGCACAGTATTCCAAGTAGGAATAAAAACAGACCAGAGTTCAGCCAGGCAGAACGGCCTTAGGGCATCTGACTTGGCACCAAATGCCAAAATGGGCACAAAATATTAGTGACACGGATCACTAGCTCATGAGACTTAGCTTCTGCAAGTCCATTCCCTTTTCTGCAATAAACGTCGCTGTCAGCTTGCATGTCTTGTTGTTCATAATAATAGTCCTAAGGAGACTCCCAGTTGCAATGCAAAAGGCTGGATTAATTCTGTGCCCTTAAGTTACATTCTTCGTTGCTAAAAGCACCTTCATTCACCCTCTCATTCAAAAACATACTCAGTGTCAAGGTTATTTTGTCAGGAAATATCCTGAAATGATGAGCTTCAGTGTCCTTGTCTGTAAGATAATAGTATATACCCAGTACGTTGCAGAGGAAATGAAATGCGACAGTGATATAAAGCACTCAACACGGTAACCGGCACCCAGCAGACACGCAAGAACTTAGCTATTATGAATGTTGTTGTTGCTATTGCTATTATTATTACTGCAAGACTCTTGTTTTTAACAGACCACAGTTGTCACTGAAACCTGAGCCATAAGCCAATAAGATCTATTTTTAAAACCAATGTTTATTTACACACATTTTCTACCTTGCTATAGAATACAATGAATCATGTTTTTCATAAAGAATTTTCCAGAGTCCCAGTGGGACTCCATTCCAATTCTCTTGAAGCTAGTAGGGCACCAACCTGCTTCCTAATCAACTAGGGAAAAGACAAGAGCAAGGAAAGAGAAGAACTAAAGTAGAAGATTTAGCATTCCTTAGCCCGTATTATAGTTAAAAGGCGAAAGAGGTCAAAAATAAAATAAAATAAAATGAGAGGTGAGTTGTGAGTCGAGCCATTTCTCACAACTCTTGTGGGCCTCAGAGGAGGGCAGATGTCATCAAAACTGCTTTTGCAATTTGCCCTTTAAATGTCCTGAAGTTTGTCCCCTTTCCTTTTGTGTCCTTCCCTTGTACTTCATGTTCATCCTCCATAAGCTCATTCACCTTCTTTGATTTCAGCCCAACATATACACTAGTAACTCCCAAGCTCTTTGTTCCCCCAGCTCAAACCCTCTCTCCTGGTACCTACACCCAATGAATGACATAACAAGGGAATTCACAAGTCCAAATGGTTCTTTCTCCCAAACTAGTCTCTTCCCTGTAGCCTCTACTTTGACAAGTGGTACAAACACCACCTCTTCCCAACCAAACACTTGCTTGTTATCATTCTTTCTGCCTTTTCCTCTCCCCAGCGGGTCACCAAATCTCTAATGTGTGAGTCCTTCGGAACAGGGACTTTGTCAGTCGTGTTCACTCCTGAATCCCCAGCACCAGAAACAATCCTCCCCAGCACCAGAAACAATCCCAGCACATACTAGGTGCTCCATGCCCCTTTGCTGATGCATGAATGGCGCATAATTGCAGCTCCATAACTGCTGAAAACAAGCATGAATGCATGTCTTCAAGCTGAGGTCCCAGAAAACAAGATGAACATAAAAATAATTCCCCTTTTCTTAAATTTCTCTAGTAATTTGTTCTTCTAAACGAGGCTATTAAATCATATAAAACTATTGGTTTTCTATCAGAATAAACAAATAGTATTTGTTTTGTTACAACGTTCAAATGTTAATCTCCTGGCTGTTGAGTTTCACAGTTACTCAAGAAGCTTTCCAGACTTCAGATTTTATCCTATAAAAATCTGTAAAAAATACTCTTTTCAAAAGTTATACTTAGCAGGGAGTCTTCTGAAATACAAATCGGGAAAATTGGAAACAGCTTAGCAATCCCAAAGAATAATATTTCAGATTATTTTATGGAGTAAAAAGCCAGGTCCTATGGGACCACTGGCTGGATGTATGAAGCGATTTCAGAAAACATTAACTCTTTCAGACCTTCTATATGCTATTTAGTGGACAGAAGTAACTTGTGAAGGACTCTCAAGATTTTTGAGCCATCAGCCTTACATTTCATCTAGAACTTTCTGTCCATTGCATTGAGTTGATTTTAGTGAACTAGGGTCCTAAAGTACAGGTGTTGTTTTCTTGCTAAGAAGTATGTGGCCTTGCATCTTACTTCATATCAAATCCCCAGTCAATTCACCTTGCAAGGCTTTGCTTCATAAAAAACAGCAAAAATGTGCTATAAATAACAGAAATAAAGGCCCATACCTTCATGTCTGCCCCTGTATTTGACTGGCGGAATAAAAGACTTCATGAAATAAAAATATTTCGAGGCTCATTTATTTTTATCTATACCAGGCAGATCTGAACACTATATGTTTTCTTTAATTAGAAGACTGCCGGCAGGCAGACTTATTTTCAGTACAGAGTCTTTGCCTAAATTAAGCTATACATTCCTGACATCTTATCCAAGGAGACTGAGAGCAAAACACTGAACTCCTCCTTACCAGGTCAATATCAGCAGTTCTAAACTAAACAGCCACTTTTTGTCCTGTGTTGAGATTTATCTGAAACGCCAATCGCGAAAAAAAAAATAGGAACATTGCCATGAAGAAAAGAAGAGAGAGAAGCTGATGGGGCACGTGCAGGTAACCACTGCATATCTAATCACAAATTATAAGGTTAAGGAACAGTAATTGCTTTATATATGCAATTGTGCGCTTTATACATATACATGTACGTATACATAGAAATGTCCCGACACAATATGCACTTTTTAAATAAAATAAACCTTTTCCTTCTTTTGTGGGCCTAACGCTATATAGGTCTAATCTTTAATCTACTCTAAGTGCCTGCAAGGAATGATTTTTAAATAAGTAGGCTCTGCACACAGCATCACCATTTTGTGCTCATTTTGAATGCTATTAAGTTAAATGCACGTAGAAATGCTCTTTTCTCCTCTTAAACTGGGTGCGCTATGTTTTATAACAGGGCCGTCCTAGGTCCTTGAACTCTTAACAGGCCTACATTCAAACAGGTTCAAATCACAGCTTTGCAGAGTCCTGCCTCTATAATCCTGAGCGAGTTATTTAACCTCTCTAAGCATCAGCTCTCTCATCTACAAAATGGGTAGTGTCTCGGCCAGTTCACACTGCCACAGCAATCCCGCAGACTGGGTTGCTTAAGCAACAAATATTTATTTCTCATGGTTCTGGAAGCCCAAGATCAGGGTGCCAGCAGGGTGAGGTTGGCACCTGACCCTGGCCTTCCTTGGTGTATGCGCACAGAGAGAGCAAGGTCTGGGCTCTTTTTTTTTTTTTTTGCGGTATGCGGGCCTCTCACTGTTGGGGCCTCTCCCGCTGTGGAGCACAAGCTCCGGACGCGCAGCCCCAGCGGCCATGGCTCACGGGCCCAGCCGCTCCACGGCACATAGGAGCTTCCCGGACCGGGGCATGAACCCACGTCCCCTGCATCGGCAGGCAGACTCTCAACCACTGCGCCACCAGGGAAGCCCTGGGCTCTTTTCTTAAAGGGACATTCTTGCTTCTCTTTAGGGTTTGCTACATTTCTCTAAGCACTAATAAATAATATTTGTTTCTTTTTTCCTTTTCTTTAAAAAAAAAAAGATGCTAATCCCATCGCGGGATCCACCCTCACAACCTCATCTAAACCTCATTACCTCCCAAAGTCCCCACCTCCTAACACCATTCCATTGGGAGTTACTTTCAAGATTTGAATTGGGGGGCTCCCCGGGGCTTCCCTGGTGGCGCAGTGGTTGAGAGTCCGCCTGCCGATGCAGGGGACGCGGGTTCGGGCCCCGGTCC
>NW_020173388.1:8600608-8614830 GCF_003031525.2 Neophocaena asiaeorientalis asiaeorientalis | reverse complement strand
AGGGAAAGGCCCGGGAACCAAAAAAAAAAAAAAAAGATTTGAATTGGTGCAGGGGGAGGGGGGCACAAACATGCAGGCTGTTAACAGGAAGAATAACTATAAGCTTCACAGTGCTGCTGTGAGGGATAAAGAAGAAAACGTCTCTAAGATGCTTAGCACAGTGCTTTGTATATAATAAATGCTCAGCAAGTGTTATATATCATTATTGTTATAACTATTCTTATTAAACACTATTATTAAGTCTCTATTATTTGGATTGGAAAGTCTGACCACCATATCTTCTGGGATTTTTTTTTTCTTGTTTAATTCTGTAACTGCCTTAACCATATTCACCCAAGAGAAGCTTAACTTAAAAGTAATTGATTTTCCCTTCTACAAATCTCTATTGAAATCCCACTTCCAAAGACTAGCCCCACCAGCCTCTAACTATTCCATCTTCACAATTACTCAGCACTTTTCTGCGCTTGACACTTATCACATATACTAATGCAATCACTTGGATACATGCATATGCATTTCTGTCCCTTGTGATTCATTTTTATGATATATGTGTCTGTTTTCAACATTAGATGATCACTAATGAAGTAGAACCAGGATAATAGCCAGGTCTGTATGATTCTACAATAGCCACCTTAGGGTGGGATGTTCTTCTCAAGGGTAAGCAAAAACTTTCCAAGGGTACATACAGGCAGAGCTTTAAGGGAATCAATTTCCATATCCTAATTTCCCTCTTTTCCATAGTTAACCTTACTTGAGGTCACATGCAAGGATGAAGTCATCAGTTTTCCTTTCCTACCTCCCCTTTCACGATGTCCTTTTTTTCAATTGATGGGAAAAACAAAAACAAAAACAAAAACCATGTCTCTTATCCATTCCAAACTCGCTCTGGTATATAATTCTAAAGTGTGAAACATCTGGAGTTCCAAACAGACAGATAATTCAAAATACCTTCCGTTTAGCTATCTTGCATCCTCATCCCTCAAAAGTCAGAGAATATATTGTTCCTAAGGGAAAACCCCTTGAAGGGCAAAGTTAAAAGATCAAAGAGAAGAAACATTGAAGGCAAGGGTGGCTCATTTCCTTCAGGCAGCAAACTTGTGTCGAGGCACTGAATTTTGTGTCTGTCTGCCTACCTAAATATGTATCTTAAAATTAAAAGTAAAGGGCTTCCCTGGTGGCGCAGTGGTTGAGAGTCCGCCTGCCGATGCAGGGGACGCGGGTTCGTGCCCCGGTCCGGGAAGACCCCACATGCCGCGGAGTGGCTGGGCCTGTGAGCCATGGCCGCTGGGCCTGTGCGTCCGGAGCCTGTGCTCCGCAACGGGAGAGGCCACAGCAGTGAGAGGCCCGCGTACCGCAAAAAAAAAAAAAAAAAATTAAGAGTAAAAAGTGAGATTCTAAGCTTCTAGCTCCAGTTAAAATGGAATAAGAATATTCCACCTCATCTCCCGCTCTGATTATAACTGAGAATTGTGAACAAAACACATAAAGCAACTATCTATGGTATCTAAAAACAAAGGAACAGCAGGCAGATTGAGAAGGGAAATCAAGACTTAAAATAGACTAATACAAATATCAAATCATCACATTGTATACTTGAAACTAATATAACGTTATATGTCAATTATACTTCAATTAATAAAAAAGACTAATAAGGAAATGAGTTTTCTAGTGTTTTTCTTTTTTCACCCATATATCACAACACAGAACCAGGGCAGCAAAATTACGGAACTGTGCAGCAGGCATGACCAAGAGAAACTCTCTCACTGGTCAGAGAAATGGGACGAAGAGGCCCTGCCAAACAAAGAGAGGGGTGGAAGTCTCCAGAGGTGTCTTCCCTCTTGACCCTCCTGTGGAGGGAGTTCCCAGTGTTACAGCAGGCAGGTAGCTAGATATGAGCAGAGAAAGGCGGGCACAGACCAGGTGGCAGGAAACCTTGCATCTTGTAAACAGCAGGGATCCATGGGAGGACACAGAAAAGCAGGAACCTCCAGACTGTCAGAAAACGACACATTTTGCGGTGAGAAGTGTCCTGGAGGCAGACAAAGAAAGGTGGGGCAAGGCAGGAGTCTCCTGCATCCTAACATAACCTGTTGCTCATTATGCTCTCATTACAATAAAATTAGCCTTGCAGATAAGAAGTACCCATCATGCACCAATGCCATGACCCTTCCAATAAAAGCTAAATAAGGACAAAAATCCCTCCTCCCCTTGGGAAGGTGGAGCTGGGATCAAAATCAAGGAATACGACCCCAAACCCCTCTTTCCCCAATGAATATTCCGCCCCTTCATTTGTGTGCCCTTCATAACTGTCTTGCCAAAGAAACCCAGTGTAGCTACTCACCTGTCTGCCCTCTCTCCCTCTGAGAGTGTATTCTTGCTTAAATAAATTGATCTTCCTGTCTCGTTTCTGAATTCTTTCTGTGATGAGACAAGAACCTTACTTTTACCGGGAACACCAGTCCTAAAGCTGTACGCCTGCAACAGGGAGGGCAGCAGGCCCCAGAGGTGGTTGTGACAGTACAAGGATACTGAAACTACAGCCTTTTTGGATGAAGGACCAGGAGTAAGGGTCCCTGGGAGCCAGGGAGTTTCAGGGAGATCACAAAGAGAAGGAAGTTTGAGGAGAAGATCTGATGGAGCTGTGTATGACGTCCTGAGCATTGCCCAGGAATGCATCCATGAAAATGAACTGAAATATAATTCCAAAGGCTTTGAGAAGTAAACTACAATGTAGGCCATGGCCCAGGTACCAGACTGGTCCATGGGAGGCACACACGTGGGAAGGATCAAAACAGTACTACAAAATCTTTGAAAACTAAACTGACATTGGAACAGAAGCCCATAGAAGTTATAATGGGAATTATTACCTAAATCCAAATGGGTCAACTGACTATGAAACAAAAAAACACAAACAAAAATCAACATTCTCCAGAGAATTTTAACAGAGCCCAGAATCTCATAATACTGTATATTCAAAATGCCGAGTTTGTAATCCAAAATTAGTTGACAAACTAAAAAGCAGGACATTCTCAGTACCCCCAAGTGAAAATATAAACACCAACCCTGAGATGATGCAGATGTTGGAATTACTTGACAAAGCCTTTAAAGCAGCTATAATACACATGCTCCATGAAGTAACTGGTTTGAAAAGAGTGGAAGGACAGAAATTCTCAGTAAAGAAGTAGAAGCTACAAGAATCAAGTAGAAATTTTAGAACTAAAAAATACAATAAGTTTTTTTAAGAGCCACAGAATGGCAGAATGGAGATGACAGTGGAAGAGTCAGTGAACTTGAATATAGATTAACAGAAATTATCCAACCTTAATGAGAGAGAAGAAAGATTGAAAAAAACAATGAACATAAATTCAGGGACCTGTTGGGTACTATAAAAAGATCTAACACTGATGTCATTAAAATCCAAGAAGCAAAAGAGAAACATTTGTACAGAAAACTGAAAAATAAATTACTAAAACTTCCTAAGTCTAGTGAAAGATGTAAATTTAGGCTTCAGGAGCTCAGAAGGCCCAAATAGAATAAACTCAAGGAAAATAATACCTAGACACAACATAATAAACGAAGTGGGGTTTATCCTGGGAAGCAAGGCTATTTCAACATCCAAAAAATAATAATGTAATCACCTTGTTAACAAACTAAAGAAAAACCCCATGATCAAAATAATAAACTCAGAAAAAGCATTTGATAAAATTCAACGTCTTTCATGATAAAAACTCTCAGATAACCAAGAATAGAGTTTAAGGGCCCACCTGATTATGTCAGCTCTACCATGGATATTCTACCTTTCTTAAAGTCAACTGTGACATATAACCTAATCATAGAAGTGACTATCCCATCATATTCACAGTTCATACCCATATTCAAAGGTAGGGAGACTATACAAGTGTAGTGAGTACACAGGGTATTGGAGACTACCTTATAATTCTGTCTACCATAACAAGCAATGAACAATAGGAAACCAATATTCTAAAAACAATACCTTTTACAATAGCTCTAAAAGTATCCAACAAAATATGTGCAAGATCTATATAATGAAAATGTTTAAAAGAGAATCAAGGAAGACCTAATAAATGGAGAGAAAAAGCAAGGGGGGTTAAAAATGAATATCCTTCAATAAGTGAATGAATAATCATACATTGAAATTAAATAGTAATAGTAAAAAGAATGCTACTAATAGCGGATACACGTAACAACATGAATGAGTCTTAAAAGTATCACAATAAGTAAAAGAAGCTAGTCTGAAAAGATAACATGATTCTATTTATATGACATCCTGGAAAAGCATGACTGAAGGTCTGGAGACACTGGTTTCCAGGGGTTTGGGGTGGAAATGTGGGTTTGACCACAAAGGACAACATGAGTACATATTTTGGGTAATAGAACTATTCTGTATCCTGATTGTGTTGGTGGTTACATGAATCTATGCATGCGTTAAAACTCATAAGAAAAAAGTGAACTTTCTGTATAAATTAAGAAGTTAAAAAAAAAGTAAGATTCTTATCACAGGAACATATATTAACACACTAATATAAACTAAAAAATAAAATCAGCTATTTCTGTCAGAAAGTCACTCTAATTTGCCCAATTAGTTTGACATTAAAGATTGACTTTACCAATTAGGTAAATTCTATATAAACTGAATGAACCAAATTAACAGCTTCAAAGCTTTGATGCATATATGTAAAACATATGATAGTATGAAAAGCTTTTCATCAAAATTACTGTATTAGCAAAAATTAATTGAAATTAACAATATTTTAGTTTCCCAAATCTTTCTCAGTATATAGGGGTAAACAAAGTAACTCTAAGTGAAAAAGTAATAAATAGACATTTGATAAATTTGGTAAAATTCTCAAAAATTGAGACTGTGAAGACTCTAATGACTGGATAATAAATTCATGTGCAAGTAAGGTGTTTTCCAACTCTGTGCTTTCAAAAATGGAAGGAGAATCTAATCAAGTTGTCATCTAATCATTAAAAATAATTTTAATGATACATTATTACTATATGACTTTTGACCATTAAACTGGAAAGTTGTTCAAATAATTGAAGGCCATTATTATGGCAAACTCCTTTTATTCCCATGTACTTAATTATGTGAATAAGTTTTCAAGGCACTACAATCTAGAAGACAAAAAAAAAAAAAGGAATGGAACTGATACCAGACCCTGTTCAATTCTACACAAACAAGTTGTAAAAGAAATCATCCTATTAACACATCAAGAGATGAATTTCCAACAAATGTCACATTTAAATTTAGTAATTATTTATAAACACATAATAGACTTAAGTCATAACTATGGTAAAATTAATCAAAAATGCTAACATTCAGTCTCATGAGTGAGGGAAGTTTTTTATAAGTAGTAATTTCCATTTTTATACTTTGTTTTGTTCTAGGGTGATAAAAAAAATCATTATAAGCATTAAAAAGAGAACACACCAGAATGAATATCTGTGAGAGAAAGGAAATAGAAATAAGAGTTCAGGGAAAAAGAAGAACTATATAATATCTGTCCAGTGTTAAAACAAGGGCTTGTAAATTTTGAATGGCTGTGATGCCAAGTCACTACGGTATTTAAAGTCCACTGGACACATTTAAAAGAGTAACATAACAGCTTCATTTTAAAATGTCAATTGGCCGGGCCATGGAGCTGAGATGTCTGGAGTAGCCATTTTGCTGGAGGAACTCTGGTCTGAAGGGCCAGCCAGGTGCAAGGCCTCTGTGAGCAGCATCCTGTCAGCAAGTGAAACTAGAGGAAGCACAAAGAAGAAGAGAGGGAAAAAAAGAGGGGGAACTTCAAGACAGTGGAGGAGTAAGACGTGGGCATGACCTTCCTCCCCACAAATACATCAGAAATACATCTACATTTGGAACAACTCCTACAGAACACCTACTGAATGCTGACAGAAGACCTCAGACCTCCCAAAAGGCTAGAAACTCCCCACATACCTGGGTAGGGCGAAAGAAAAAAAGAAAAAACAGAGACAAAAGAATAGGGATGGGACGTGCACCTCTGGGAGGGAGCTGTGAAGGAGAAGTTTCCACACACTAGGAAGCCCCTTCGCAGGCGGAGACTGGGGGTGGCGGAGGGGGGAAGCTTTGGAGCCGTGGAGGAGAGCACAGCAACAGGGGTGCGGAGGGCAAAGCGGAGAGATTCCCGCACAGAAGATAGGTGCTGACCAGCACTCACCAGCCTGAGAGGCTTGTCTGCTCACCCACCAGGGCAGGTGGGGTCGGGGTCTGGGGCTGAGGCTCGGGATTCAGAAGTCAGATCCCAGGGAGAAGACTAGGGTTGGATGCATGAACACAACCTGAAGGGGGCTAGTGCACCACAGCTAGCCGGGAGGGAGGGAGTCCGGGAAAAAGTCTGGAGCTGCCTAAGAGGCAAGAGACCATTGTTTCGGGGTGAAGGAGGAGAGGGGATTCAGAGCACCGCCTAAATGAGCTCCAGAGACAGGTGCAAGCCACGGCTATCAGCATGGACACCAGAGATGGGCATGAAATGCTATGGCTGCTACTGCAGCCACCAAGAAGCCTGTGTGCAAGCACAGGTCACTATCCACACCTCCCTTCCCAGAAGCCTGTGCAGCCCGCCACTGCCAGGGTCCCGAGATCCAGGGACAACATCCCCGGGAGAACACATGGCACGCCTCAGGCTGTTGCAACGTCACGTGGCCTCTGCCCTGCAGGCTCGCCCCAAATTCCGTACCCTCCCTCCCCATGGCCTGAGTGTGCCAGAGCCCCCTAATCAGCTGCTCCTTTAACTCCCTCCTGTCTGGGTGGGGAAGAGATGCCCTCAGGTGACCTACACACAGAGGCAGGACCAAGTCCAAAGCTGAACCCCAGGAGCTGTGTGAACAAAGAAGAGAAAGGGATATTTCTCCCAGCAGCCTCAGGAGCAGCAGATTAAATCTCCACAATCAACTTGATGTACCCTGCATCCGTGAATAGACAATGAATCATCCCAAAATTGCGGCGGTGGACTTTGGGGGCAACTGTAGACTTCGGGTTTGCTTTCTGCATCTAATTTCTCTCTGGTTTTATGTTTATCTTAGTTTATTTAGTATTTAGAGCTTATTATAATTGGTAGATTTGTTTATTGATTTGGTTAATTTTTTTTTACTTTTTTATTTTTAATAAGTTTTTAATTTTAATAACTTTATTTTATTTTTTCTTTCTTTCTTTTTTTTTCTCCCTTTTCTTCTGAGCTGTGTGGCTGACAGGGTCTTGGTGCTCCGGCTAGGTGTCAGGCCTGAGCCTCTTAGGTGGGAGAGCCGAGTTCAGGATATTGGACCACCAGAGACCTCCCAGCCCCATGTAATATCAAATGGCGAAAGCTGTCCCAGAGATCTCCACCTCAACACTAAGACCCAGATCAACTAAATGACCAGCAAGCTACAGTGCTGGACACCCTATGCCAAACAACAAGGAAGACAGGATCACAACCCCACCATTAGCAGAGAGGCTGCCTAAAATCGTAATAAGGTCACAGATACCCCAAAACACACTGCCAGACATAGTACTGCCCACCAAAAAGACAAGATCCAGCCTCATCCATCAGAACACAGGCACCATTCCCTTCCACTAGGAAGCCTACACAACCCACTGAAGCAACCTTACCCACTGAGGGTAGATACCAAAAACAACAGGAACTATGAACCCGCAGCATGTGAAAAGGAGTAAGTTAAGCAAAATGAGAAGACAGAAAAATACACAGCAGAAGAAGGAGCAAGGTAAAAACCCACCAGACCAAACAAAGAGGAAATAGGCAGTCTACCCAAAAAAGAATTCAGAGTAATGATAGTAAAGATGATCCAAAATCTTGGAAATAGAATGGAGAAAATATAAGAAACGTTTAGCAAGGACCTAGAAGAACTAAAGAGCAAACAAACAATGATGAACAACACAATAAATGAAATTTAAAATTCTCTAGAAGGAATCAATAGCAGAATAACTGAGGCAGAAGAACGGATAAGTGACCTGGAAGCTAAAATAGTGGAAATAACTACTGCAGAGCAGAATACAGAAAAAGAATGAAAAGAAATGAGGACAGTCTCAGAGACCTCTGGAAGAACATTAAATGCACCAACATTTGAATTATAGGGATGCCAGAAGAAGAAAAGAAAAAGAAAGGGTCTGAGAAAATATCAGAAGAGATTATAATTGAAAACTTCACTACTATGGGAAAGGAAATAGTCAATCAAGTGCAGGAAGCACAGAGAGTCCCATACAGGATAAATCCAAGGAGAAACAGGCCAAGACACATATTAATCAAACTATCAAAAATTAAACACAAAAGCAGCAAGGGAAAAACAACAAATAACATACAAGGGAATCCCCATAAGGATAACAGCTGATCTTTCAGCAGAAACTCTGCAAGCCAGAAGGGAGTGGCAGGACATATTTAAAGTGATGAAAGGGAAAAATCTACAACCAAGATTACTCGTGCAGCAAGGATCTCATTCAGATTTGACAGAGAAATTAAAACTTTTACAGACAAGCAAAAGCTAAAAGAATTCAGCACCACCAAACCAGCTATACAACAAATGCTAAAGGAACTTCTCCAGGCAGGAAACACAAGAGAAGAAAAAGACCTACAACAACACACCCAAAACAATTTAGAAAATGGTAAGAGGAACATACATATCGATCATTACCTTAAATGTAAATGGATTAAATGCTCCAACCAAAAGACACAGACTGGCTGAATGGATACAAAAACAAGACCTGTACATATGCTGTCTACCAGAGACCCACTTCATACCTAGGGACACATACAGACTGAAAGTGAGGGGATGGAAAAAGATATTCCACACAAATGGAAATCAAAAGAAAGCTGGAGTAGCAATTCTCATATCAGACAAAATAGACTTTAAAATAAAGACTATTACAAGAGATAAAGAAGGACACTACATATGATCAAGGGATCAATCCAAGAAGATATAACAGTTGTAAATATTTATGCACGCAACATAGGAGCACCTCAATACATAAGGCAAATGCTAACAGCAGTAAAAGGGGAAATCAACAGTAACACAATAATAGTAGGTGACTTTAACACCCCACTTTCGCCAATGGACAGATCATCCAAAATGAAAATAAACAAGGAAACACAAGCTTTAAATGACACATTAAACAGATGGACTTAATTGATATTCATAGGACATTCCATCCAAAAACAACAGAATACACTTTCTTCTCAAGTGCTCATGGAATATTCTCCAGGATAGATCATATCCTGGGTCACAAATCAAGCCTTGGTAAATTTAAGAAAACTGAAATCGTATCTAGTATCTTTTCTGACCACAACGCTATAAGACTAGGTATAATTACAGGAAAAAAAACTGTAAAAAATACAAACACATGGAGGCTAAACAATACACTACTAAATAACCAAGAGATCACTGAAGAAATCAAAGAGGAAATCAAAAAAAATCCAGAAACAAATGAAAATGAAAACACGATGACCCAAAACCTATGGGATGCAGCAAAAGCAGTTTTAACAGGGAAGTTCATGGCAATACAATCCTCCCTCAAGAAACAAGAAACATCTCAAACAAACAACCTAACCGTACACCTAAAGCAATTAGATAAAGTACAAAAAAAGCCCAAAATTAGCAGAAGGAAAGAAATCATAAATATCAGATCAGAACTAAATGAAAAACTAATGAAGGAAATGACAGCAAAGATCAATAAAACTAAAAGTTGGTTCTTTGAGAAGATAAAATGATAAATCACTAGCCAGACTCATCAAGAAAAAAAGGGAGAAAACTCAAATCACCAGCATTAAAAATGAAAAAGAAGTAAGGACTGACACTGGAGAAATACAAAGAATCATGAGGGATTAGTGCGAGCAACTATATGCCATTAAGTGTCCATCGCCAGATTAATGGATAAAGAAGATGTGGCACATATATACAATGGAATATTACTCAGCCATAAAAAGGAACGAAATTGAGTTATTTGTAGTGAGGAGGATGGACCTAGAGTCTGTCATACAGAGTGAAGTAACTCAGAAAGAGAAAGACAAATACCGTATTCTAACACATATATATGGAATCTAAAAAAACAATGGTCTGATGAACCTAGGGGCAGGACAGGAATAAAGACGCAGATGTAGAGAATGGACTTGAGGACATGGGGAGGGGGAAGGGTAAGCTGGGACGAAGTGAGAGAGTGGCACTGACATATATACACTACCAAATGTGAAATAGATAGCTAGTGGGAAGCAGCTGCATCACATGGGCAGATCAGCTCGGTGCTTTGTGACCACCTAGAGGGGTGGGGTAGAGAGGGTGGGAGGGAGATGCAAGAGGGAGGGTATATGGGGATATATATACATACATATAGCTGATTCACTCTGTTATACGACAGCAGAAACTAACACAACATTGTAAAGCAACTATATGCCAATAAAGATGTTAAAAAATAAAATAAAATGTCGATTATTATAATAGTCTTTAGATCGTGTTCTTGGTCAACTATTTACATTCATTATTTAAATTTTGAAAGATATTAACTTATTGATAACATTGTGCGAGGGGTATATATCTTTTCAAAGTCCTTTTAGGGTTACACAAGCAAAAATATTTGGAAGACCATACCTCTAAATACTAGGTTACACTGCTTCCTCAATAAGAATTTTGCTTATTTTGTTTAAATGTGCACAGGGGTTCAGACACAAAATAAACATATGGATTGAGCAGATGAAAATGGAGATCGCAATTACTTCCCAATTGCTGAGCTCAATGGAATTTAAGTTATGAAGACTGTGATGCTATTTGGCATAATGAAGTCGCAATTTCAGAAGAGATTCAGACTTTGATGTGATAATTCTGAATCACGCATTAGTTTCAGTGGGTGGCAGAGTGTAGAGTTCAAACGCTAGGATACCTGAATTACCAGGAAATTGCCACATCACTGTAGCTCAATCTCAAGAAAAACTGATTAAGCTTAAGGAGTTATGCCCACCAAAAGGACATAGGTAGTATCCAATCTCGGGAATTTTTTGGAGACAAATAGGAAGCAGAACTAAGGTAATATTTTTATTATGTGAAAAAAAACCCAACCAGTGTATTTAGTGCCGCTTAATGTATGTTACCAAAAATAAATATATCTACACCAGACTAGATGTGGTATGTTTTGTACAACTGAATTTCCGAATACTGATATTTGTCATCCCCACAGAAAGTGTATTGTTTGTTTTTTAAAACGAAAGCATATTTGAAAATAAAGTCAGATGGAAAATTCATTTTTTAAATTCCTGTTTTGTCAGTTTCTCTGATAAAAAATGGTCACGTCACCCCTTTTCGGCCTCACTTATTCCAGTACCCCCTTGCCCAGAGCTGGGCTAAGTAAATAGGAGTTTGGTTTTATGCCTGAGGCACTTAGACACTTCAGAAGGTGGCATAACCTGTCTCACCTGGATGGCAGGGTCTGGCTCTAGTTCACAGTGCTCTTTCTTACTGTATCCAGGTTCCCTCCCAGAGGACTCACTAGACCTGGGTTGCCCTCAGTTTCCCTCTCCTCTCCAGCTGACTAAACTCTTTTTTTGTACCAGTTAATTTTTCCAACTACTAATAGAATAAAGGCAGTTTTCTTAAAAAACAAAAACAAAAACATGGGGCTTCCCTGGTGGTGCAGTGGTTGAGAATCTGCCTGCTAATGCAGGGGACATGGGTTCAGGCCCCGGTCTGGGAGGATCCCACATGCCGTGGAGCAACTAGGCCCATAAGCCACAACTACTGAGCCTGAGTGCCTGGAGCCTGTGCTCCGCAACAACAGAGGCCGCGATAGTGAGAGGCCCGCGCACCGCGATGAAGAGTGGCCCCCGCTTGCCACAACTAGAGAAAGCCCTCACACAGAAATGAAGACCCAACACAGCAAAAATAAATTAATAATAATAAAAAAAACAAACAAAAAACCAACTACCTGGTTCTACAAAGATGTATCTGCTATGATTAACTTGACCACCATGGGGATATAAAGTTGAATATAGAATTAAAATAGATGCTGTTTTGAATTGTTCAGGATGTGAATTATTGGCATTCTTGTTGGAGTGGTCAGACTGCTTTTTGACCAAAATAGGCCTAGAGCTATGAGTTTATAGTTACATAAATTGAAAAAATCAGACTTTTGCTTTGTTGCTAAAAATTCCTGCATTTTATTGTAATCAGTAAGACCACCAATGTAAATTTCCGATTGCAAGGCACAATACTGAACAAAACGTGAATGTCCTTGGTCTCCAGCCGCTGAAAGAAATAATATTCTGTAAGATGCACAGGGATCAACCTGTGATGTTGGGTTTCTGAGTTCTCAACCTCTAAGCCATGCAGCTAACTTGAAAAGAGTAAGAATGAATGAATGCAGGTGAGGAAAGGACACCTCTTTGTGGAATCTTCCCGGACTGGGGCACGAACCCGTGTCCCCTGCATCAGCACGCGGACTCTCAACCACTGCGCCACCAGGGAAGCCCTATATTTCAGTTTTAGGAACCACTGTGCCACCGCAACGAAAGCAGTATCTGGCAGAAAATAGAAACCTAATCTCAAATGATCTATAAACAAGAAACTACTGAGCCCAAAGAGAACAGGTAGTATTTAGGCTCAACAAGAAATCTGTTTTATTTGGCACTGCTTCTTTACGCTAGGCATGTGGCAGAGCGAAGTGAAAACAAGGCTGTGGCTCTCACGGAAAAACACTGGAAATCCACAAGATGAGCATTTCTCATGGTTCACAGATGGAAAAAGTTATTAGGGACATTAAATGATTTTTAAAACCTTCAAGTGTCAATTCACAGCCAAATGAAATTCAAGTACCGGACAAGTTGATCATGCAGTTTATTAAGAATTCTTCCAAGTCTTCAGCTCTATCACCGCCCAAATAACCACAACAATAATGATAACCGTGACTCACCTAGTTTCTCTTCCTTCCCTCATCTTTGGCCACTGTCCCTAACATGCCCTATGTTACAGCCCAACAGACAGGTGCTTAAGAGAACTGAGAGGGTATCTCCCGGGGAAGAGCAAAGCAGGCAGAGTAGCAGGAGCCTTAAGAGCTAAAAGGCAAGTTATCAGAGAGAGGTCTGAGAGGTGATGGGGGCCAGATAATGTAGGGCAGTTGTACAACTCCAGGAGGTTGTTTACCTTGAATTCTGTGTGACTGATGCTCCCCTGGAGTCGTGTGATGCAATGATACTGATTGAGGGCCCTGAAGGTTGTAAGGATGATGGCTTTTATACTGAGGGAGATGGGAAAACTTGGAGAGGAGAGATGTGAACATTTAAAAGATCCCTTTTGCTTCTCTATGGAGAATAGCCTGCCGGGGCATAGGGATGCAGCAAGGTTGCTAATAAGGAGCTGGAAGGATAATCCAGGCAGGAGTTGAGGTGACTTGAGCCAGGTAGTGGCTGTGGAGGCGGTGAGCACTGGCTGGATTATGTGTATGTTTTGACAGTAGAGACGGTAAGATTTCTGACAGATCAGATATGGTATGGAAGAGAAAAAGAAGAGTAAAGGACAACCCAAGGTCTTTGGCTGGAGCAACCGGAAGAATGAAGTTATTTACTAAGGTGGGGAGGGCTGGGAGAGCAGCAGCTGTGGGGCAATACCAGGGTAGTACCTGTTATGCTTGACACACCTTGTAGACACTCAAGTGGAAATAACTAGAAGGTGGCGTGTGTGCGTGTGTGTACCACAAGCATACGTGTGTATGCAAGTCCAGAGTTCAGAGGCTGTGCAGGCTTGAGACGCACGTTGGTAGATGTCAGTGCCTGGTGGTATCTCAAGTCATGAGCCTAAATTAGGTCACCAAAAAGAGGAGAGATCCAAGGACTGAGCTCTGGGACACACCACCTTTTAGAGAGATACGAGGAGGAAACATCAAACGAGGCTGAAAGTAAGTGGCCAAAGTAGAAGGAAGACCTACCTGGAGGCCTAGAGAGTTTATCTTGGGAGGAGGGAGTGATTAAATGTGGCAAATGCTGCCGGATGTACAGTCAGGGGAAAACTGAGAACTTCCCATGGAATTCAGTAACATTCATGACAATCCGTGGAGACCTGAAAATAGTAGCTTTGCTTGAGAGTTTGGAGCAAGGACTTCGGAATATGAGTCAGAAGCTCGGGGAAGTGGAATAAAATTGGGGATGAAATACAGATTTAAGAGTCATCAGTACTAAAAAAAAAAAAAAAAAAAAGTCTTCAGTAAC
>NW_020173388.1:8584702-8600562 GCF_003031525.2 Neophocaena asiaeorientalis asiaeorientalis | reverse complement strand
TACAGATTTGAGAGTTATCAGTACAAAAAAAAAAAAAAAAAAAAGAGTCATCAGTACTTACATGGCCACAATCAAGTATGAGGTTTCCCAGAGAAAATGTATAGTATGTGGAGGAAAGAGGGTTGAGACTAGAAACCTGTGGAATACCAATATTTAAGGGGTCAGTAGAAGAAAAGGATAGACTAGAGTGTGGCCAGAGTGGTAGAAAGCTGACCAAAACAGAGCAGTGTTTTAGAAACCAAAAGAAAAGAGAGTGCTATAGATGAAGGAGAAATCATCAAGGATGAAAGCCTTCCACTGCAGGGCACAGCCAAGTTTTGTATTTCCTCCTGCACAATCCCATGTCTCTGCTCCTATAGAACATGGTATTTATGGGCTATAGTAGATCCTATCAGTTTCAAAGGCTAAAGGAAGGAAGGGCATCCCCCAGCTACCTCACCCCTCCAGTGGGGTAGTTCTGAGTCATATGTTATGCACTATTTCCCATATTTGCCTGTGAAATTAAGCTCCAGTTACCCACAATGGTAGCTGGATTCACTTTACCTTTAGTGGCCACCATCCTTTCCCTGAACCACCATCCTACTCCTCTACTCTTCCGTGCCTTTCCCAAATGTAAGATTTGTGCTCAAATCCTTGTCTCAGGCTCTGCCTCTGTGCTTATCTGTCTATCTCTCCACTGACCTATGAGCACTTTAAACGTATGCATGCCATCTTCCCTTTCCAGTTCCTGGTGAACTATGTGGTCCATAGAACATGCTTCTAAATGTTTGTTGGATGGAAGCACTTACATTTGCATAATGCATTATGGCTTCCAAAATTCTTTCAAATACATTATCTCATTTACCCCCATAAAACTGTTCTACCCCTGCCCCCAGGTATTATTATTCCTATTGTAAAACTGAGGAAAGAGAAGCAAAAAGGGTTTAAGAAACTTGCTGAAGACCACACAGTTATTAAATAAAATAGCCAGGGCTTGAAAAACAAGTCTTCAGATCTAAGTTTGGTGCCCTTAAAAGAAGCATCTACGTATGGAAGAAAGAAAATGTTTTTATAATTTAAATTTTAAATAATTTAAAATTATACATGTTGGGAAATTTGAAGTTCTAGGAAAACCTCATTATATTTGACTGTTCATTGGAATGAAAAGTGCATGGCTAGAGTTTAGTAACTCCACCTTGCCATCTATAATGATCTATCTCTGGCAAAATATTGATACTAAGTACCTCAAAGAAACAGTACTGAATAATTTTCCCGAGTGAATTCACAATTCAATAGGAGAAATTCAGAGTATATATTTTACCGAGATCTTGAGGCTACAATTTTGCTGCTAATGCACTGAAGTGGTTGCTCTCAGCAACCAAAGCTAGGAAAGCAAATAAGATACTAGGAAAAGGAAGAGGAAAATGAAAGAATGAACAGCTGAAGTTTCTTTCATGGCAGCAGAGATCTCTTTAGACCCACAGAAACGCTATTTCATAACTACTTTCCATATACGATTTCAGACAAGGTAAAGGATTAGTCAGAAAGCTCAGAATGACTGATGGACCTTGACTTTTAGCTCTCTGACTTCTCACAACTCAACTATGGAAACCTGTACAAATGTTTATTTTAAAAACCTCTGAAGAATAGTTCCCACAGCACTATCACGTTAGCACATTATTTACTTTACAGGAGCTGGCATCAATATAAGATAGAAAGGATAAGACGAGTGGGTATCCTTCTGTATGAAAACAAAATATCTTTGGAGTTATGACTGATTTAAAAGATGCTATGAGAAGATGAATTGAATTTACAGAGCTGTGAGCTGGGAAAAGCAGCTGTTACAAAGTTGTGAGTTTTGGCTTGACTCAGTCTGAAAAGACATTTTGAAAACTCTTGTGAGAAGGGGGCTGTAGCAGAGGGTAGCATTCAAGGATTAAGAATTGAATCCCAGGATGGTCCCAGGATGAAGACAGAGCCAGGGGGACTGATTTAAAACAACTTTGGAATTATCTTCCTGTACCTCAGTTTCCTAATTTATAAAATGAAGATGATCATACCTCAGAGATTTACTCTGGAAGCAAAGTGAGCTAACAGCTGTGAAAGTACTTTGGAAAGGAGAATGGGGTCCATAATGTAAAAGGGGGTTACTGTTTTCTTGGGGCAAATGATTTGACAAGCTGGAAGGAAAAGACTAAGATGGGAGCCAACTTTTAATCATCATTTGTTTCACGGGCTAAGTTGGCACCCGTCACCCAACACAGGTTCACAGTGCTGAATGCCTACCCCAGAACACCTCTCCGCTTCCTCCATGCCAAGTGGGACCCTTCCTCTTTCACACATCCAGAACTCCTTTATGTGACTGACTCTACTTCTGCTCCATTGACATTTAACCTGTGTTTCTCTATAGTTTCTGTCTGACAGCATGTTTAGATGGAGTCACTAATGTTCTTTTCACATTGTTTCTCACATATAGGTATACCAGATTAGGTTTAACACTCCTTAAAGGTAGGAAGCATGATAGGTATTACTATTATTACTACTACTACTACTAGAAAGTACCTTGCAAAGCATCAAGCCCAAACCAGGGTTTCTCAAAAGCAGCACTATTGACATTTGGGACCAAATAGATTTTTGCTGTGGGAAGCTGCCCTGCGCATTGCAGGGGTCTCTACCTGCTAAATGCCAGTAGCAACTCTTTCTGTCCCCAGAGTTATGACAACCAAAATGTTTATAGACATTGCCAAATGTTCCCAGGTGGAGGCTGCAAAATCATCTCTGGTTGAGAACCACCACACTAGATGGATGTAAACCAATATTATGGTCACTGTAATTAATTTTTTCAGATTACCTGGAATAATGCTCAGAACTGAGTAGGTACTCAATGAATATTTACTGAACAAATGAAAAAATGAGAAAAGGACTTCATTAGTTATATTCATAACTGGCCCTACAGCATAAACCCTTATATGATTAAGATGATATTATAAATATATATATATACTTTTTTTTTTTTTTTTGGCTGTGCTGTGTGGCATGTAGAATCTTAGTTCCCCGACCAGGGATCGAACCCATGCCCCCTGCAGTGGAAGCGCAGAGTCTTAACCACTGGACTACCAGGGAAGTCCCTAGAAATTATATACTTATGCTTACACAAAGATCACAGCTAACAGTAGCTTTCTCCCTAGCACGTGACCTATGAATACATCTATGATGGTTAGCATCGCATGTATCCATCAAGCATGAGACAGAAAAATTATTTCAAATTCTAGGAAAATATTGCATCAAACACCAATTATCAGACCCATTTTCAGAGAATTAATTCTACACGGGAATTAATCAAGAATTATAAAAAAAGACTGACAAATAGAACATCTCAGAGGAGTGTACTTAGGAAATTTCTGTTCTCTTAAAACATAAGTTTTTTAATGTAAACGTTTCATCCATCTTCCAAGATCTCTTCCAAAGTCATCAATCTTTTCCAAGATCAGAAGATCTGTACTATCTTCTGGTATCTGGGGAACCTATGTGAGGTGGCATTTCATCTGGAGCTATTAAAGAATACTGATGTTACTTTGATCTTTAAGAACCGATACTTTTGGACCATCGTGTTAAGGAATACTGATGACGTTTTTTATTTTCAAATTTTCTCATTGGATTCTTAAATCCTGTATCAACAAGCAACATTTTCCAAATGAGCACTAATAAAGTGTTCTTGTCAAAACAGGGGCAAATGTAGCTGAAAAAGAAAAGAATCAAGGGGCTTCTCTTTCAGATACACTCACTCATCCTTCTGGTGGCTTAGCGCTATATACAATCTTTTGGAGGGAATCGTAATTTAGCAGCAGACCTCCACTAAACAGTGTGTGAACAAGAAATTAAACAAACTTCTACTTTTGGCTAGGAGGTAGTAACCTGTGATAAGTCAGTGCAAACCCCCATCAAGTAAAACTAGAAAAGCCAGATAAAGCACAAGAAACATCTGTTCAAAGGCCTCTGATAACTGATGCGACCATCAGGAGGTAAGTGGCTGAGATCCCAGAGAGAAGACAAGTGTAGAACAAACAGTCTACATTCTATGGATGCTTTTTCCCCTTGGATCTTGCCAATTCTTGGCATGGTGCTGGAAACTGAGAACCTGGACACTGGGCCACTTCAAAGAGGGAGAGAAGCCAGTAGAGCTTTCGGCAATCCCATGGGGGTGGAGAGACAAAAACCAGAGTTTTAGTGCTGCCAGGGGAGCAGGGTATTAATGGGCCAAGGACGTAGTGGGGACGGAGACACAGAGAAGTGGGCCTATCACATGGAAGGATTTCCCCTCAAGGCATTTGCGGTAAAGAGCAAGAAACTAAAGGGTAGCAAACCTCTGCAAAGCCAAGTGGAAATCCAGCAATCTTATTCTGAGAAGAAAAACATTACAACTAGGGACTGCCAAGGAGAAGCAGAATGCAGTAAACACCTTGGTTTCTCAGTAAGGCTCACTGGAGAAGTGCACCCTCAGAATGGAAACAAACCAGAGGAAGACGGAGCCTTACCAACACTCCTTATAAACAACAAGCAAAACCAGCTCAGTCTCTGACAGATCAAGGTGGTCTGTTCCCACTCTACGTGCCTACCCTGTTGCCCACTGCTGTCAGCCCACAGCCTTTAGATCCTTCAAGTTTAGCCTCAACTGCAGAGAGCTGCCTCACCTAAGGGCACACCCTTTCCAGGAAGGACCACAACCAGTGGCTGATTGTGGGGATATAAAGACCTGGCTGTCTGGACCCAACGGGGAACAACTCCCTCAGGTCCTATGTGCCCCAGAGCTCCCCGTGGATTTAGCCAAGCTTCAGTGTGCCTGGATCACATTTCAACTTCTACCTCTACCCAATCCTGCTTTCTCTCCCTCCTTTACAAGTGCTGATACTTAATAAATACCCTGTACAACAAACCCCATCTCAGTGGCTGCTTCTGGAAGACCCAGCTTGTGACAGCTGCAGAAGTGGTCCAAGAAAGCAGGGGATACGATGGGGTTATTGATCTGGATTACTCACTGCTGGGATGGCAGCGAAGTTGCCATCATTGATGGAAGGTAGAGATAGACAGGCCCTGGTATAAGGGGGTGGTCCGATTGCTAAAACCCTTAACAGAGGTGAATTGGAACAGTCCACCTATGGAAAGGAATGCACTGAATGGGGTAATTTACCAAGTGTTTGAGAAGTAACTATAAGGACAGTGACTTGGATGGCTTTCAGCTAAGCTTAATTTCCTAGAAAAAGATAACTCAAAGCTCCAGGCAAATGTAACTCACGTGTGAAAGCCAAAGGGCCTTCCTCATAATTTAGAAAGAGGTTCTTACATACTGTACCAGGAGAGTCTAGAAAACTGAGGATCAGAAAATCTTGACAATGTAGACCCATTTAAATTAAAACCTTCTATTCCATAACAGACATAATAAAAGAAAGGAAAGGCAAGCCACACAGACAGTACATATATCCAACAGATGACTTATATCCAGAATGCCTAAAGAACCACAAGTCGAGAATAAAAAGACAGACTACCCAATCAAATATGGGCAAAATATTTTGACAGGCGCGTCACAGAAAAGGATATTTAAGTAACCAAAACATTTTGAAAATTCAATCCAATTCATTAGGAAAATTCAACTTAAAACGCAAAGAGATACCACCATACTATCATCAGAATTGCTAAAATGAAAAAGACTGGCAATACCAAGTGTTGGGGAGGATCTGAGGCAACTGCAACTTTCACCTGCAGCTGGGAGAAGTATAAATTGAAACAACCACTTTAAAAAACTTTTTTGCTGAACAAATACATAACCATGTTCCATCAAAGACATGTACAAGAATAGTCACAGCATCACCATTCACAGTAGCTGGAAACAACTCAAATGTCTATCAACAGTAGAACAGAAAAATATACTGTGATGGAAAATATATTAGAATACCATAAAAATGAGAATGAATGAACCACAAGAAGATGAAAATACAGTGAACCTCTCAAACATAAAGTTGAGCAAATGAAGTTCAACACAAAAGGCATGCATACTGTACGATTCCGTCGATATCAAGTTCAGAAGTTGGCAGAATTACCTAAGCTGATAGAAGTCTGCATAGATGTCTCTTTTGGGAGGATCAGGTCACTGGGAGGGGGCTTGTGTTTCTGGGATGCCGTTAATATTCTATTTCTTGATCTGGGTCCTGGTTACATGGGTCTGGTCACTTTGTTAAAATTTGTTGTACTGTACACATTACTTCCTTTCATGGACGGTATACTTCAATAAAAAACTTTTAAAAATGCAACAAAACGCAGACACCTACATTGCTTTTCTTTCTCCTGCCGTGGTGAGAAGCAAATCCTGCTGACATTGGTGTGTTCACTTTGGTTTCTAAACTGGGAGCATTTGAGGAATTCGGGCCAGGAGGCATTCACCATCCCCAGGACTGATTCACAGCCCTCTTTTGCAGACTCACAGAAGGACCTACAGGGCAGGAGTCCATGACTAGAAGAAAAGAGAAAGGTAAACATTAATGTTTTTACAGACTATTTCTCAAAATAATAATTAAGCTAAAGAAAAGTTGGCCACCAGTGCTGCGATATTATCTTAATTTATATTTACTACCGTCAACAACTTGAACTTCTACCTTCAACACTAGAACAAGGATTTCAGCTACCCTACTGTCATGATTCTAGAGGGAATAAGCTAGTTCCATAACACATCATCTAACTGTCTCTTGTGGAAGCATTTATCCCAAATGACTTTTTTGGGGGGGGGATTTCTTATGCTAAAGTAAACCTGTCAACCAAGACAGAGCTCTACTTACTATCAAAAGGAGTAAATTAACATGGAAATGAATGCCCCCAAAATGGAAAGGCAGAAGTAGGTCACAAAATAGGTTAATCTCATTTCTTTATCATCCCT
Source organism: Neophocaena asiaeorientalis asiaeorientalis (assembly GCF_003031525.2). NCBI lineage: Eukaryota > Metazoa > Chordata > Mammalia > Artiodactyla > Phocoenidae > Neophocaena > Neophocaena asiaeorientalis. The sequence goes on along the minus strand of NW_020173388.1, from coordinate 8,593,658 downwards.
TTGAGAAATTCAAAGTACCTCTGAGAGGCAGCCAGAGAGAAAGCTGTTCCTTAGCCTCCACTGCCTCTCTGGAAAAGAAAATATTATACAAACAAATGGCAACTCTGAAAACTTGTACAGTTATTTATCTTTTAATTTCTATGTTATCTTCTGCAAAGTTGAAAAACACAAACAACTGCCCATTAACAGTAAAGTAATGATACCCTGGAGTTTGTCTTTATTCATCTGACATTCAATCAAACACTCCTGGATCTGCGGCTCTGGGTCTGGGGACAGGGATGCTGCAATGTCAAGGCCACGGACTTGTTCTCTTTCAGACCCAGATGGCTTTTTCTACTTTGCAGCTATAGACTGCATCTCTCACCCTGGCTGGTCATCTAGCAAAGGCATCTCAAATGATTTTAAGAAAACTGGGAAAGAAAATATACATGTCAGTCAAAGCAAAGCACACACTTCACAAATGTAGGGTCAATAAGCTATTGCAGAATCATACAGTATCAGATCTGTAAGAAACCTTAAACAACACCTCATTCAAATCCTCCATTTAAGATAAGTTCAGGGAGATTCTGAGACACACATAGCTTCCTAATGGAAGAAGCGGGAAGAGAATCCAGATGTGTTAACTTTCAATCCACGCTTTATCTACTGTTGCATATCATCTATTCTCATATAAGGATCTAATAATTAGGCTTTAAGAACTTTAAAGAGTAATTATAATTCCCCATTCAAATTTCTATAGATCACAGAAACATAATAGGATGCGCCAGTCACTGAGTTAAAATAGAAGTGATTGAGTCTGTGAAAGAATCTTGAGAGTGAGATCTTGTTATATGAAAATGTGAGAAAGGGGTACTCAACAGTTACATTCAGATAGGAACACTTTTGACCTTCTCAGAAACTCGCCTTAAAACTGGGTATCTTTTAGAATCCTGATATTCACATGACCACATTAATATGTAGCTAAATTTGTTAGTGAAGATGTAGAAAGATGTTTTGCATTTGAAAGAATTTGCTTTAGAACATAAAATATGAATTAGTCCAGGCAAGTGTTTCAGTGTAAAGAGGACACCTGACTGCCATTCAGGAAATATATTAGATACTCATAGGATGCAAAGTATCGCTTAAATAACATTGTTTTAAAAGATTTCCTTTCCTAGATCTTATTCCAAAGACATTAGAGACTATATTTTCTCAAATGGAACTGGGGAACGTGGTGGAGGAATGTGGAGAACACAGAATCCTATGCAAATACTTATACTTCGCTAGGCTCTAAGTGCTACTACACGTGCATTAACTCATTTCTTTCTCACTACAGCCCTATAGTACTGTACTGTACCATAGATACCATTACTATCATCCCTAATACACGCAAAAGGCAACTGAAGCACAGGAAATATAAGAGACTTGTCCAAGATCCCTGAGGTAGTGAGTATCACAGCCAGCATTTGAACCCAGGCAGACTGATTCAAGGACTATTAACTACTCTTTTACATGTGAGTCCTTACTTTAGGAATGTATGCTCCAAAAGCATAGCTCAAGGTTAGTTCGAAACTTGATATGTACTTTCCCGTGGGCCAACCATAGACACAGTGGTTGGGTTCTCCCTTCACTCTACAAACTCCTAGTTAACCTTCAATGAGTCAGTATTTGCCTAAGGGGCTAAGGAACACTAGGAAAGGGTGAAGGCATTTCTCTTTCTTTTCCAGGTGTGAGACAGCCCACAGCAAAGCTCCAAAATAAGCTAGGCTTGGCTTCAGCATTCTTCCTTGCCACCTAGTCCCTGACCTGCGTACTGACACCATCCTGTCCAACGCCACTCCAGCACCCCACCTGGTCAGCCACCTCCACAAGAGCATTACTTGCTCCTCAACCTTTTCTTCCCTCCCTACAATCAAAATTACGTTCCCCAAGTGAGCTGATCACAATGAGACTTTCAAAGAAAAGAGAGGAAGATAACACAGAGTAGTACAAAATAATAGATGGACACTTAACCCTCCCAGAGGTTTCTGGCATCATTAGAAGATTGCTTGCTGGATCTGTAAATCAAAATTCATTCCTTAACACAATGCTTCTCAGAGGAGTGGTGATAATCCCACCAGCTTTGCTAAATTTCAAAAGGTAACATTTTTTTTCTCGAGACTTGTTCTGGGAATATAGAGAGACATTAAAATACCATTAGGCTTTCCATTCTAAAAATAGGGCCTAAGAAAAATGTCTAGAGTGTTTCCAAATAGCTCTCTTAAAGAGGTGTAACCAACCAAGACCCAGAGGCTTTAAACTGCTGGATGAAGACATGTGAAATAGTGATAGAGTATTAATAACCAGCAGCCCTTTCAAACACTGAGCAGAATGAAGAGCCATTTGTTCTTGCTTTGCATGAAATTCAAGTGCCTACGAGGGACTGAAGCATTTTGCTTTTCATCACATGGAACGGTGCCGTGAGACAGACCACACTATTTTGAAATATAAGTGCTGATATCCAAGCAACAAGCAGACTGACATCTTGAAAACAGTGCTCAGCACAGTGGAGGGGCCAGACTGGGCTACCAGGCTACTATTTTAGGAAAGATGGTTACTTTAAGTGATGTGTGAAGTGCATTTGGGGTTGTGCAAAAGTCCCTACAACATTTCAACTCAAGCTTAAGCCGAAAATTCTTTCCTCACCTCTGTAATTATGTGTTGAAACAAATACATAGGAACAAATATAAAGAATTCTATTATAAGGAATAGTGAGGTTTTGGGGGATTTTCACTAGGAAGGCTACTCAAATTATTTATCTACAAAAAAATTGTAGATTTTACCTATATAATTTTTTTTTGTAGACAAAGATGTTTATTTTAAAATTATTTTTTTCCACATCTTTATTGGAGTATAATTGCTTTACAATGGTGTGTTAGTTTCTGCTGTATAACAAAGTGAATCAGCTATAGGTATACATACATCCCCATATCTCCTCTCTCTTGCGTCTCCCTTCCCCCCTCCCTATCCCTCCCCTCTAGGTGGTCACAGAGCACCAAGCTGATCTCCCTGTGCTATGCGGCTGCTTCCCACTAGCTAGCTATTTTACATTTTTACATATACAATTTTAAGCAAATTTATCTACTAAAATTTCTATATTTATTTACAAAAAATTAGATTTTTTTCTTTATTGTACCCTTGACCAACATCTCCCCATTCCCCTCCCCCACAAATTTATAGATTTTTATCAGCAAAACGGGTTCTGATAAAGACATAAAGTTAAAATCATTGAATAAGCTACAGCCACACAGCAGTCTTATATAATAGCTAATGGATTTTTACGTTTTATATATCACTTTTTTCTAACTTTTTACTTTTTATTGAAGTACAGTTGATGTATAATCTTATGTACAGGTGTACTGCATAGTGATTCACAATTTTAAAGGTTATACTCCATTTATAGTTATTATAAAATATTTGCTATATTTCCCATGTTGTGCAATAGATCCCTGTAGCTAATTTTATCTTTTTACTTTAAACTACTTTTAGAGACTTACAGAAAAGTTATAAAAACAATACAGAAAGTTTCCATATAGCCTTTATCCAGGCTCCCCCAAAGCAAACACCTTACGTAACTACAGTGTAATTATCTGAACCAGGAAATTAACGCTGGTACTAAAGTAAGGACCCTATTCAAACATCTCCAAGATCTCCATTTAGGATCCCACACTGCATTTAGTTGTCACTTTTTATTTCTGACAAACTAACCTTTATCAGAGAAGCTCGGGATTTAAAACTCTTCTTCCATGGGGAGGGGTGGGGGGAAGAATTTTTGTGACAGGCAGGCTTTAAGATGGCCCCCAATGACCCCACCTCCTGCTATTCATGCCCTGTGTAACCTCCTCCCCTTGAGTGTGAGTTGGCCTAGTGACTTGCTTACAACCAACAGAAGGTAATGGGATGTCACTTCCATCATTAGGGTACATAAGACTGTGACTCCTCCCTCACTAGCAGATGCTGTCCCTTACCAGTTCTCACGAAGCAGGTTGCCATGTTGGATAGGTCTACATGGCAAGGACTTGAGCCTGGCCTCTGGCCAACAGCCAGCTGGGAACTGAGGCCCTCCACCCTTAAGGAACTGAAATTCTTCCAACAATCACATGAGCCTGGAAGTGGATCCTTTCCTAGGCAAGCCTTCAGATAAGACCCGAGACCTGGCCAACACCATGAATGCACCCATATGACAGATCCTGAAGCAGAGGACCCAGATAAGACACTGCCAGGTTCCAGATCCACAGAAACGGAGATAATAGTTGGGTGCTGTTTTAAGCTGCCACATCTGTGGAAATTTGTTACGTAGCAATAGGTAACTAATACACTTTTCTTTGATATATCACTTGGTAAGAGGCATGTTACTGAGTTAGATGTATTATTTATTGATGAGACTTACATAATCTTTTGTTTTAAAGAAAGTCGTAAATTTGTCTTTGTCAGGCCAAGCTGTTCCCTGAACAGTGCTCACAAAGTCATAGTCAATGGGAACACCCAGAGCTGCGGACCTCAGTCGTGAAGAGAATGTTAACAACGGAAGGGTCTTGCAAGATAATGTACTACTGTTTCCTCCTTTTACATGCAAGGAAATTGAAACTTAAAAAGATCTCATAGCCAGATGCTATGACGCCAGCCCAGTGCTCCGGAATTGTCTCACCTAGCTGACCTCTTCTCACAAACAGGAGTCACAGATAACACAGGAGCATAAATCCACAAATCATACAGGAGCACGAATTCATCACCACTGCTGGAAAACACAAAAAACAACAGATGACTTGTTTTCTCTGTGATGGGCCAACAGCATCAGCTTCCTATGTCTGCACTCTCTGGTGGTCTCAAGAGACCTCACAAGAGGTATGGCTTAGTTGGGGTACGAGAGGAGTAGGGAAGAGATTACCTTGGTTCCCAGCTTCATTAGACACGGGGATAGAAAGCTGTGCTAGTGAACACTTACAAGTGTCATTGTCTCACACCAGAAGAGAAATCATGGGAGAAGTCCAGTTATTTTTTGGTCACACTGGTCTGAAACTCTTTAAAACTAGAGTTTTTCATCATCTTCATTTGTAATAGCCATGGTTCCAGCAGGAAAGAAATGACTCACTGAAGTAGGATTACTGCAGAGTATTTAATGAAAAGGTCACTTATGAAGGTACTGGCAAGGTTTAGAAAAACCAACCAGGGGTAGTGCAGCACGCGGGGACAGGTTGCCGTGAGCATCTCAGATTCAAGGGACAAGAGAAGGAGCAGTTCTTGGGACTCAGAAAGAGCTGTATGCAGAAGGCTGCCTGATAGGAGCCAGGCCCTCCCACAGTGGGATTCAGGCAACTCCAAACTGTGTAACCTGGTAAAAGAAGAAACTAGGGGATCATGACCCAACTTGCCTCTCTTCCCCACACTCTGATGTCCTGTTGGTGGCTCCCATTGGCTGAGCCCCACAGGAAGCTAGAAAGTAGCCACTGTTGAAACCAACCTGTGGGGAAGAGTGGGCTGGAGGAGGGTGGGAAGTGGATAAGGAGAAGTAAAGAAGAAAGAGCCAGCACATGACTGCATGCCTCACACCAACGAGAGCTCAACAAATACTTGTCAGGGGACAAAACGCAGTGCTGTGGGAGGAGACTGTTCAACTATTATTAGCTTGACATCTGGTATGAGTGTTTACACCGCAGAAATCAGCAAATGCTACAAATCATAGTTTTGTTTTGTTTTGTTTTTCAGGGAGCCAGTTTACCAGCATACCACTGGATGAAAGTATAAATCATGTCATCTCCTCTAGAAGGAAAGCTGTTTTTACCTCCACTGGAAGGAAAATTACGGTCATGCACTTCTTGGACCAGATGAAGACATTATGTCAATATTAACCCCCTATCTCCCACTACCACCAGCCCTCCTTCTTGGTAGTAATACCATCTACCCAAGGCTGCAAGCCTAAAAACATTTGTTTCACCCTCACCCTCACCATTCATATGCAATTAATTACTAAGTACTGTTAATTTTACTTCCTCAAAGTCCCTCAAATCCATTTCTTCTCTCCCCATTTTATGTTCTCATAAAATTAAACTAGTTGTAGTTCCCCTAATATACGACAGATTTAGGCTGTCTGCTTTCTCCACCTTGCCCACATGGCAAATTTCTATATATCCTCCAAAATCAAATTCAGCTGTTACTTCTTTGCTGGGAACAGCCTTCTTAATGTTGCCAAATGGAAAGAGTCCCTCCTTCTCTGCGTTTCCCCCCATACCTTTTAAACTGATCACATTGGACAGCAGTGTAATTGTTTTCATGTCTTGTCCCCTATTATGCTGAGTCCCTTGAAGGCAGAACTGTGTTTTATTCACCAAAGCATCCCTAGCACCAGACAATGCACCTGGTACATCGTAGGTGCCAATAAATGTTTGCTAAAGGAATACAGTGATAACTTTCCTAACACCTTTGCCGAATAAACTGATGTCAGAAGCTGAAAGGGAGCTCCCAAGCTACATGCCTAGCAAGACCCTCCACGCCACCATTTGTCTACCCCCCAACACTCACATCCTTGCCAACAGTATCTGCTTGCAGGACTGATTCCATCATGCCCCCTTTCTCACTTCCTGCAGATATCACAAGACACTCGGTATGTCCGGGTCTCTCTCACTTCCTGGATTCCCATATGTTCGTGGATCAAATGTAATCTTCTCAGTGAGATTTTCCTGAACAACATTTTGCTTAAAACTGCATGCCTTGCCACCATACCCATACTCTCCCAAAGCTCTTCAATTCTTTTTGGAATTTTTCCATTGCACTTATCACTATCTGATATACTATTATTATTATTAAAAATTTTTAAATCTGTTTCCTTATTGCCTATCTCCCTCCAATATAATATATGGTTCATGAAGTAAAGGATTCTTGTCTATTTTGTTTGTTGTCCTATCCTGAGTGTATACAGTAGGCACTCCATAAATATTTGTTTGAGAAATAAAAGAATCACATGCAGAGGATAATTCGGTGGCCTGCTTGGAACAAAGCTGTCAGAAGCAAAGTTGGGAGCAGAACTGTCACTACCTAACTCCCAACTTAATGGTTTGTACAAGAGCTCGCTCCATCCCTGTTCACATGATCTCCTCCCTATCAGGTCAGCAAATTCTACACTGTTGAATCTTGAAATAATTCCCACATAAAGGCAAAATCTCGGCAAAACCGCTATAGATGAAAACCCTACAGATTAAGTGTCTCGCTTATATGCCAACAGTAAGATGTCACCCTTAAAATAGAGAAATTTGAGGAAATAACAAGAAATAAACACAGCTAGAATTAAGATGAGTGTGAATAACGTAAAACCACACAACCGCCCCTGAAAGAGAATATAAAATTCCATACCCTTCTATCCAACATGATCCTGATTCTCATTAATACTTGGCATACTTACCAGGGCTCATGGAATAGAGGATTAAAAATCACAGGAAAATTTTCAATTGTTCAATTATTTTTTGCAGCTGTTTTGATTTTTTGCACATCATGAAATGATGCCTTAAATATGGATCTTTGAATGCACTGAATTACTGGCATTAAATATAAATTCTAGTCACATCCACCTAATACCCATGAATTATTGAGGAGAAAAGTAAACAAACTCCACTGAGCATGATGAAATATGTGTGCTTGAGACACTGTCAGTGATTTGACAAGGCGTTTTCAGGAAATTTGAGCTCCTGTGGCCTGACTCTCCAGCTTTACGTCTTTGTAAAATAAAAGGAATGTGAGTTATCTGACTGTGTATTACCCACACTTGGAGCCATTCTGGCACATAAATGAAATCTTACTTATCATTTTATGTGACTAGATCACCCATGTTAAAAAAAAATTTTTTTTAATTAAAAATTAAAAAAAATTAAAAATCACCCATGTTGCCTGAGACTGAAAAGGGAACTGTGATACAACTGCCCACTTAAACAGCCAGGTAGTCAGCACAGGTGTAGCCCAAAAGACTGCTGATTACACGTTAGCAGATAAAATCAGGGAAGTGGCAGATGACTTTCCGAATATATAGTTGGTATAAGCAACAAAGCCTCTTTTTGCTTTGACTACTGATCTATATAAATTCTTAAAAAATATAGACATGAAAAAATATTAATCCTGTAATGTTTCCATTATTCTCAAATGTGACACAATTAGAGTTCTTGGGACACAGACAAAATCTTTAACACATAAATTAGCAGGATGTAATAATTCTTCATTTAGAAAAAAATAATAAAATAACCTTATGCTGACTTTATATAATTGACAAATTCTTCGAAAATTGTTTTAAATCAAGTCATATTTTTCAGTTGGCTTTTAAGATTATTTCAGGGTTGCATTTCCATAGGAGAGTGGCACATGCTATCTTATAAAATAATGTCTTTAAAAATACAGTAAGCTTTCTGAAAACTACAGGCCAATATCAATGATGAACACAGATGCAAAAATCCTCAACAAAAGACTAGCAAACAGAATCCAACAGCACATTAAAAGGATCATACTAAGAAGTAAAGCTGTCACTGTTTGCAGATGACATGATACTATACATAGAGAATCCTAAAGATGCTACCAGAAAACTACTAGAGCTAATCAATGAATTTGGTAAAGTAGCAGGATACAAAATTAATGCACAGAAATCTCTGGCATTCCTATACACTAATGATGAAAAATCTGAAAGAGAAATTAAGGAAACACTCACATTTAGCATTGCAACAAAAAGCATAAAATACCTAGGAATAAACCTACATAAGGGGACAAAAGACCTGTATGCAGAAAACTGTAAGACACCGATGAAAGAAATTAAAGATGATACAAACAGATGGAGAGATATACCATGTTTTCGGATTAAAAGAATCAACATTGTGAAAATGACTACTACCCAAAGCAATCTACAGATTCAATGCAATCCCTATCAAACTACCAAAGGCATTTTTCACAGAACTAGAACAAAAAA
>NW_020173388.1:8556769-8584582 GCF_003031525.2 Neophocaena asiaeorientalis asiaeorientalis | reverse complement strand
GTATATATGTCCATGCCACTCTCTCACTTTCTCCCAGCTTACCCTTCCCCCTCCCCATATCCTCAAGTCCATTCTCTAGTAGGTCTGTGTCTTTATTCCCGTCTTGCCCCACGTTCTTCATGACTTTTTTTTTTTTTTTGCTTAGATTCCATATATATGTGTTAGCGTTAGCGTACAGTATTTTTTTTAGTTTTTCTGACTTACTTCACTCTGTATGACAGACTCTAGGTCCATCCACCTCACTACAAATAATTTATGGAATATTACTCAGCCATAAAAAGAAACGAAATTGAGTTATTTGTAGTGAGGTGGATGGACCTAGAGTCTGTCATACAGAGTGAAGTAAATCAGAAAGACAAAAACAAATACCATATGCTAACACATATATATGGAATCTAAAAGGAGAAAGGTTCTGAAGAACCTAGGGCCAGGACAAGAATAAAGACGCAGACATAGAGAATGGACTTGAGGACACGGGGAAAGGGAAGCTGGGACACAGTGAGAGAGTAGTATGGACATACATACACTACCAAATGTAAAATAGATAGCTAGTGGGAAGCAGCTGCATAGCACAGGGAGATCAGCTCGGTGCTTTGTGACCACTTAGAGGGGTGGGATAGGGAGGGAGGGAGGGAGACGCAAGGAGATATGGGGATATATGTATATGTATAGCTGATTCACTTTGTTATAAAGCAGAAACTAACACACCATTGTAAAGCAATTATACTCCAATAAAGATGTTAATAAAAAAAGAATACAGTAAATTTTATAAGCAGAAAAATTTGATACTTTTTACTAAAAGATTATCAGTAAAATTCAACTCAAAAGTGGTATAGTAATATAATGGTGTGCAGTAGTAGAAATATTGAAAATAAACTGAATGGTGGGGAAGAGGTTTTGTAATTCTGGTATAGCAAATATTTTTGAAAAAATCATTCCTGTATCAACTTCTTTTTTTTTTGGCAGTACCCGGGCCTCTCACTGTTGTGGCCTCTCCCTTTGTGGAGCACAGGCTCCGGACACGCAGGCTCAGCAGCCATGGCTCACGGGCCCAGCCGCTCCGCAGCATGTGGGATCTTCCCAGACCGGGGCATGAACCCGTGTCCCCTGCATCGGCAGGCAGACTCTCAACCACTGCGCCACCAGGGAAGTCCCCTGTATCAACTTTGATGCCATCTTGATTGTTCACCTAGAGGCCATCTCAGTAATCTGGCCATCTTCAGTAATAAGTTGGAGTTAGAACAGGAAAACCGTATCATCTGTATATTTGAAATGACAGGCAAATTTTACTCTAACTTTGAATAATGGTAACTAGAATATGGGGTCATTTTTCTAGGCAACTCTGCTGCTTCTAAAAAGGAAGCCTAGGACCTTGATAAGAAATGAACAAACTGTGCCTCCCAGAAAAAGGAATTTTAAATACCTCTTGTTTCTGTCAACATTCTTTTTCTTCCTCTCGAGTGGCTGAAACAAAAGTATGCCTAAATGAAATTGAGCTATTTGTAATGAGATGGATAGAACTAGAGTCTGTCATACAGAGTGAAGTAAGTCAGAAAGAAAAAGACAAATACCGTATGCTAACACATATATATGGAATTTAAGGGAAAAAAATTTTTAAAAAAAAAAAAAAAAAAAAAAAAAAGGGAAAAAAAAAAAAAAAAAAAAAAAAAAAAAAAAAGTATGCCTAGAACCTTTATTTACCTAACAGGATTTTAGCAAAACCAAAAGCTTAAAAGGTGAACACAAGGTGAATAGAAGATAGCAACACAGCAGAATTCCAATCTTGATTTTAGGAGCAAAACACAGAATTCATGCTGAAAGCAAGCTGATCTTAATACCTAGAGTCAAAAATTCTATTTGAGTCAAAAATTCTATTTTCTACCATGAACCTTTCAACTCTGAGCAAAAGCCAAGGCACACAGGTGTTCCCAGCAGATAAGATAACATTTCCCCAAGGTGACACACTGTAAATATTTGTTTAACATTTATTTAGGTGAGAACCTGACAGCTGCAACAGAGAAAAAGAGGGCTTTGGCTGGCAGGGTCCCAATTTGCAAGCCCCGCTGGGCAAAACAGAAGTCCTGCAGATAACTGGGCCCATCGTTTCTGAAGGCAGTTAGATGACTCCTTGCTGCTACTGGATCCATGGGAGTGTCAACACAACCCTGCCCAAGGCCCCCAACTAGATTCTCTATTATTCCCAAAGCAAATATAAAAGTGTCCCTGAGAAAAGTTATGGTAGATTTAATTTTCTTCTTTTTTCATAAGTTTTTAGAGCTCCTTTAATCAGGGCCATGGGCCATGAGTGAACCTGCCCCTTAACCTATGGGAAACTAATTGACCATAAGATGCTGGACTCCTTGTCACAGTTTCTCCACTAAGTTCTCACCAGTCAGTTTAAATATCTCTAGTGATAACAACTCACCATTTCCTGAGACAACATTTCCATATATATACAACTTTAGTATCCATAAAGTTCTCACTTTAGTTAAGTTAGAATCTACTTCTCTATGACTTTCAGTTCCTGGTTCCATCTTTGCCCTGTGGAAGCATAGAGAAAAAGTGTGCTCCCTCTTCCAGTCGTGGCCCAGGAGATTGGAAGGTGGCCATTGTGCACCCTCAGGGCCTCACATCTCCAGGTCCCCCAACTATTCTTCACATGAACAGATTCTGAACCACTATCCTGGTCATTTTTCTTTAAACATGTTTATCACTGTTTTGTTTCTGTTCTGTACATGAACCTTACATCTAAGATTTTCAACTAGAGTTGACCTAAAGTCTTTTTAACTGATGTATATGAGTCTGTATTAAAAAGAAAGCACTGATCCACCAAGCCAATCCTCAAGAACAATCTAGTGTTTCCTCCTCTATTAGATCCAGGATTTTGACAGAAATGAACAAGAACAAGTTAATGTACTTTAGCTGGTTGTTCTGCCAACTGATGCTCACTCAGAAGGAAGTTAAATCATCTCTGGGAATACCATCCAACTCAATTTAAAGTTGTAATTATTTAACACACATGTAGAATTTGATTTGTGCATGAGTTTTCAGGAACATATCAATTATACAAAGCAATGCACAACCATTATCAATGGATTTTGAACTCCCATTTACCTAGACATTTAGGGGAGCTCCCTAATGGAAGAGTTTATTTATTGATCCATTTATTCCAACAAATATTTATTGAGCACCTACTATGTGTTGGGCACTGCTCTGAACACTGGGTATACAACAGTGTGCAAAGTCAGTAAGTTCTCTGCCACTGTGGTGCTTATAAAGTAAGACAGACAAGCACAAAGGGACATAGCCTTGTTGCAGTGTAAGATAACAGAACTACCGAGGGTGATCAGAGAAGATTTCTCCACAGAGATGTCTTTTGAACAGAGGGCACAGATCAAGGGGATAGATCCATCCTGGCAAAGGAGCAGCATGTGAAAAGGAAGCTGGGGAAAGGTGGGCAGTTTTGAGAAAGGTCAATGCGGCTGTGGCAGGGTTGATGACACCAGAGAAGCAAGGAAGGCTTCAAAAGCCATGGCAAAAAGTTCAGCTTACAATCTAAGTCTAAGAGAAAGCCCTTGAATGGGTAGAGGCAGGGGAATGACATCATCTAATTTGTGCTTTTATTTTTTTTCCCTTTCAGTTTTATTTAGACATAACTGACATACAGCACTGTGTAAGTTTAGGATGTACAGCTAATGATGACCACAATAGATTTAGCAAATATCCATCATCTCATACAGATACAAAATTAAAGAAATAGAAAAAAATATTTTTCCTTGTGATGAGAATTCTTAGGATCTACTCTCTTTAACAACTTTTATGTAATAACGTACGGCAGTGCTAACTGTGTTTTTAAATCATAATGTTGACAGCTAAGTGGAAAATGGATTAGAAGATGAAAAGAATGAGAAAAATATGCAAATCTTGCATCTCTGAAAGAGGTGATGAAGTTTATACTCTCCCAGAAACTCACACACCATCTTTGACTACCATATCAATAACAGTACTATTTATATTTAATAATAATTTACTTATTGTTTATAACAATACTACTTATGGAGAAGTTACTGTGTGCTAGAGACTGCAGAGCATATATGAGCACTGTATAAATCATTCTGTTTAATACACACAAACAAACCCACTATGAAGTGGGTATTATCACTTTCATTAAACAGATGAGGAAACTGAAGGTCAGGAAGGCCAACTGAAGTGCCCAAGGTCTTATAATTGGCAATTGGCAGAGCTGTGGTTTGAATCAGGTTTCATCTGCCCCCCAAATTTTCAAGTGCATTCTCTGCATTTACCAGATTAATTTCTCTAGTCTCCAGTGAACATATTTATTTGGGGAAAAGTATAGTGCTTTTGAAGAAGTTCATTTGAAGAACCTCACTCAACCTCTTCCACAATCCTATAGGGATTGAGTACATGACAGAAAACTGTCCGGTAGATCCCAGGTTTGAGATATAATCTTTAATCTCTAGTCATTTAGCTAGATAAAGAATGTTTTTCAGATAATTTATCTATTTTCTTGACTAAAAAGTGGATAGCAGAACCTGACACATCTCATCTTTTTTTTGGACAAGTTCAATTAGGTCCTGCATGAGAAATATTGACCCAAAATAGATGTATCAGCTAAACTTTGATCAGGACGTGATGATCCAGGTATTGTGCTAAATGCTTTAATATGAGTTATCTTAGTCAAAAATCAAAAAATATGGAACACTTCACAAATCTGCATGTCACCTTGCATTGGAACCACGCTAATCTTCACTGTATTGTTCCAATTTAGTATACATGCTCCCAAAGCAAGCACTAGATAAGAATTTTTTACTTCATGTCTACAGATGTTAAGAATATCTGCTAAGCACCTAGGGGCAAATCAACACTCCAGAGGAAAAAAACCAATAGAAAACACATCCATTTTTAAATGTTAATGATTTATTTCACGAGCAAAGTTTCTCTGCAAAGTATTAGAGGATGTGAGTAGGGTGATGATGATCAGCAATCTCTCCTGGGTGTCTTCCAGAAGCAAAGCCAAGGCGGGACCTCTCAGGCCAGCTAACCCTGCTTCAGCTTTGATAAATTCATAGACCTATTATGTCAACCCAGAGGGAAAAGGTGATAGCTACATATCAAAAGCATATGGCTGCAATGTTTGCTTCCTCTTCCAAACACAGAGATTTTAAGTGTATCAAAAAGTCATCCAGGGGCTTCCCTGATGGCGCAGTGGTTGAGAGTCCGCCTGCCAATACAGGGAACACGGGTTCGTGCCCCGGTCTGGGAAGATCCCACATGCCGCGGAGCGGCTGGGCCCGTGAGCCATGGACGCTGAGCCTGCGCGTCCGGAGCCTGTGCTCCGCAACGGAAGAGGCCACAACAGTGAGAGGCCCACGTACCGCAAAAAAAAAAAAAAAAGTCATCCAGAAACATCTGTTATTCTCCTGGCCTAGGAATTGTTCATCTCTCTCTACCTACATGCTGATATTTTTAAGCTATTCCTTCTAACCCACATATTTTTAGGGCTACCTGAATTGTTTATCAGTCAAATCTCTATATTTTGAGATATATTTCATTGAATCAATATAGTTATGGATTATCCTATATTATAAGATATCCTTTAATTATCCTGTATTATAGTCCATGATACACACACTTATTTTTTAATAAATGAAACACTTAACGAAACTGTTTAATTAAACTGTTAAAGTTCATTGTTATATAATATAGTTGAGTACAGTTGAGGTCTCAAAGGGACAGGTTAAAAACCATACTACTTATACATCCCACTCTATCTTTTTAAATTAAAGTCTAAATGTTATTAAGTACCTATTTTCTCTAGGATGGAATATAAGCAATTCTCTATTATTCGAATAGTAGAGTAGTAGAGAAAATGAGTAGAACAAATAATCCAAAATAGTGAAATATAAGAAAAAATGTTTGATATATAAAAATATAAGAATTATTTTCTACAATACATTTTACCTTTCTGAACTTATTTTACTTATTAAATTTAGCTTGCAGGTCTCATGCACATGCTAAATGAAAGCAGGAAGCACTGGTCTGAAAGTACAATCATAAAATTAAATATAATAATGAATGTAATAAAATGTAGGACAAGTCCCTGAAGGATACCTGAAAATTGACTATAAATTATTACCCACTATAACAGAAAATGGAAAACTCTCCTATGAGAGCATTTCTCAGGATGAACCAGGTCAGGAGAAAAACAATTTTTACCTAAAAGTACCCTGAAGACTCTGGGCAGCTTAACTAGAATTTTACAACTGATTTAGCTGAGAGTAGAGATTGAATTATCAGAAAAAGGATGATCAAAATGAGTTAAGAGTCCCCTGGAGGCTGAATGCACTCTCTTTCATTGTCTTATATGACATTTATATCAGTATATATAAATTTCATGGTAAAGAGAGAACTTTCATGTTAAAGAGAGAAACTCTTTTATATAAGTATATAAATTTATATAAGTATATATACACACTCCTGAGTCCATAGAGAAATTAAAGCAAGAGATGTAAGTGAAATTGTTTGAAATTAGGGAGAAATGGAATCCAACTCCAGCAGCCTTAAGTATTCTACCTAATTTTCTTTTAATCCACGTAGTATCCTACATTTTTTCCAGAATCCTTCAATATTTAGCATATGTTAGAAATACTCTGTGCTCTCAATGTCATTAGTATTGCCCCTCCTTTCCAATTCACTGATAGCTATTGCTGACATTTACTGAGCTCTTCATAAAAACCCCTGCACTGTCATTTAATCCTCACGTGAACTTTGTAAAGCACAATGATTATCTCCATTTTACAGATGAGTGGGCTGAGACACGCAGCTCCAGAGCCTGTGTATTGAATGGCGACCCCCAAAAGACATGTCCATGTCCTAACCTCGGGAACCTGTGAATGTGACCTTATTTGGAAAAATGGTCTTTGTGGCTGTAATTAAGTTAAAGACCTTGTGATGATGAGATCATCTTGGGTTATCTGGATGGGCCCTAAATCCACTGACAAGTGTCCTCACAAGAGCAGACGCACACAGACAAGAAGGCCATGTGAAGATCGAGGCAGAGACTGGAGTGATGTGGCCATAAGTCAAGAGTGATTGAAACCACTGGGAGGAAACTGGCAAAGAAAGGAAGTGAGCCTCTCCCCGGGACCCCTGGCACAGTCCCCACCAGACTTTGGACTTCTAGCTTCTAGAACTGTGAGAGAATAAATTTCTGTTTAAGCCACCCAGCTTGTAGTAATTTGTTACGGCCGCCCTAGAAAATTAAGACAATCACCACGCTATAATGCCACTGTTCTAGGAACATAAAGGGCCTCTCTACTACCATGCCATAGTTTGACTCTTTGGAAAGATCTAACAGAGTTTCTCTCTTTACCATGAAAGTACGCTCTGCAAATGATTCTTTCAGGGGAAACATTTTCCTGAATGTGGTGTCTGTTAATAGTGCTTCTATACTTACTTCTATAATTCAGAATCTATTGTTTCTTTTCTACTCAGTTTTTATTTTACAGCAATGTAGGTTTTTTCCAGTTAAAATAATAAAAACCTTCTCTAGGTCCATCCACCACACTACAAATAACTCAATTTCGTTTCTTTTTATGGCTGAGTAATAGTCCATTGTATATATGTGCCACATCTTCTTTATCCATTCATCTGTCGATGGACACTCAGGTTGCTTCCATGTCCTGGCTATTGTAAATACAGCTGCAATGAACATTGTGGTAGATGACTCTTTTTGAATTATGGTTTTCTCAGGGTATATGCCCAGTAGTGGGATTGCTGGGTCATATGGCAGTTCTATTTTTAGTTTTTTAAGGAACCTCCATACTGTTCTCCATAGTGGCTGTATCAATTTACATTCCCACCAACAGTGCAAGAGGGTTCCCTTTTCTCCACACCCTCTCCAGCATTTATTGTTTGTAGAGTTTTTGATGATGGCCATTCTGACCAGTGTGAGATGATAGTGAAGTAAGTCAGAAAGAGAAAAACAAATACTGTATGCTAACACATATATATGGAATCTAAAAAAAAAAAAAAAAGGTCATGAAGAACCTAGGGGCAAGACGGGAATAAAGATGCAGACCTACTAGAGAATGGACATGAGGATACCGGGAGGGCGAAGGGTAAGCTGGGACAAAGTGAGAGAGTGCCATGGACATATATACACTACCAAATGTAAAATAGATAGCTAGTGGGAAGCAGCCGCGTAGCACAGGGAGATCAGCTCGGTGCTTTGTGACCACCTGGAGGGGTGGGATAGTGAGGGTGGGAGGGAGGGAGAGGCAGGAGGGAAGAGATATGGGAACATATGTATACGTATAACTGATTCACTTTGTTATAAAGCAGAAACGAACACACCATTGTAAAGCAATTATACTCCAATAAAGATGTTAAAAATAATAATAAAAACCTTTGTCTATTCAAAACTTTCTTTGTACATTAAATTAGTACAAATAACATGGAACCTATCTGCACTTAAAAATGCAATTCATTTTCTCATTACTACTCTGAAAACTTTCTAACATTTTAATTCAGAAAATAATTGATGTTATATATGATTATGTACTTAACAGTGCTTTGAAATTTTAAAAAACTGTATACTTACTAATTCAGATATTCCATAACATACTTTTATTGATTTACTCTCACTGAAAATTATTACTTCAATATAATATAATATTGAAATTACATTATTTCAATATAATATAATATTGACATTGTATTATTTCAAAAAGGTGGGAATGCGTTCAAAGGTACAAACTTCCAGTTATAAAATAAATAAGTCATGGAGATGTAATGTACAGCATGGTGACTATGGTTAATAATACCATATTGTTGGGCTTCCCTGGTGGCGCAGTGGTTGGGAGTCCACCTGCCAATGCAGGGGACACGGGTTGGTGCCCCGGTCTGGGAAGATCCCACATGCCGCGGAGCGGCTGGGCCCGTGAGCCATGGCCGCTGAGCCTGCGCGTCCGGAGCCTGTGCTCCGCAACGGGAGAGGCCACAGCGGTCAGAGGCCCATGTATGGCAAAAAAAAAAAAAAAAAAAAAAAAAAAAAAAATACCGTATTGTATATTTGAAAGTTAAGAGAGCAGATCTCAAAAGTTCTCATCACAAGAAAAAAAATTTGTAACTGTGTGGTGATGGATGTTAACTAGACCTATTGTAGTGATCACTTCACAATATACACATACATTGTATCTTTAGGTTGTACACCTGAGACTAATATAATGTTACATGTCAATTATACCTCAATTTAAAAAAAAAAAGAAATGAGCTTACAAGACACATACACAAGTACACCGACTCACATGTTCTCCCCCACCCTCCCAAAAAAGAAAATTCTTTCTAATCCTATTCGATATTGTGCTGGACAGTCTCTGTCGCTCTGCATCTACCCTTCACCCTCCTCACCCTGCTCTGGGCTCCAGTGTGGACCGTAAGAATCACCCAGCATCTCACCCGTACCTGATTTAGATGAGATTTGGGACTTCTGAACTGATGATATTGGGATGAGATTTTGGAGCTCATCTACTGCACTCATATCAATTGCTCACCCTTGCCCAATTGTTGTGGGTGAGTTCAGTCGGTAGGAGGCCCTGGCAGAGGAGAGGGCAAGAGGAGAGTGAGGTCAGGGCATCTATTCCTTCTTCTCTCTCCCTGCAGGACTGAAGGGCTGGCAGTGGCTGTGTCCCTCTGTCTCGAGTCACAGAACTTGGCTTGTCGGGAGACCCCCTGCCCACAACTACAGCTTTTTCCAGGTCTGCCTGCTCTTTGCCTCTTTCAAGTCTTGAGTAGTGGAACTGCATCGCATTATCATGAGACCCTGGTGCCTCTCATCCTTACTTGTTCTCTTAACCCTGCCCACACCGCCATATATCGTCTCTTCAAAAACATCTTTTCCATCGCCCTTGGAGTGTGCTGTCTTCTACCAGACCCTCAGCGAAACAGCTACTGACTACCCCAGCTGATAGCCTCCATCTAATAGCCTGAATGATTTCTTCCCATAAATAAAATTATCCCAGATTTCCCAAAAATGTCTACTTCAAAAGGATTACAACTGGTCTGGGATTTTTTTTTTTCCTTTAACAACAACCAAAACAAAAGGGGGTAGCTCGGGATGATTTTGTTCTTCTCAGACACTTCTGCTACCACTGACTCTTATCACTGAATGCTTTTCATTCCAAAATACCTGTCATCACCATCACCGATGCACTCGGGGAAGGCAAGGCTGCAGCCAAAAAGCATGATATGTTGATAGCAACCAAGGCGATGGAGGTACATGAAGAACTTGAGGAACTTCTCCATTTCCATGTTTTTGACAATAGAGAGGAGAGGTGTCAGCGTGGTGTGGTAGGGCAGCATCTGACACTGGCTGTGAGTGATATTCATGCAGGCACCTGAGAAGGCAAGACAATTATGTTTAGGAAAAGACACATCAGAATTATATGTTTATAAACTCATTTGATATGACAGACTAATGTGCTCATACAATAAAATATATTCTGTAAGTCAGAATGATTATAGATATACAGTAAGGCACATACATACATAGCAGCATTATTTATAATTGCCAAGATATGGAAGCAACCTAAGTGTCCATCAACAGATGAATGAATAAAGATGTGGTGTATATATATATATACACCACGTCTGTATTGTATAATACGGGGAATATAACCAATATTTTATAGTAACTATAAATGGAGTGTAACCTTTAAAAATTGTATAAAAATAAATTTTTTAAAAAGCAAGAAAAAAGTGTGTGTGTGTGTGTGTGTGTATATGTGTGTGTGGTCATGAAACCAAGCTGCCAATACTCATAAAGGGATAGCATCTGTGTGCTGGGAAAATGTGTGGAAAAATACACTCTCACACATAGTCAATGGGCAATCACTATTCTGGATCACAGCTGGGCAGGGCAATATGTATCAAAAAAAATATTTTAAACATGCATAGCCTTTGACACTGTAATATTTCTAAAAATGTATAAGGAATTAATCATGGTTGTACACATGGATTTATCTACAGGGATCTTCATCTCTGCACAGTTTATACTTTTTAAAAGATAGCAATCACCTAAACATTCAACAAAGGGAACTGGTTTAAAATATTATGGAACAAACAACAGAATGCTCAGCTACATTAAAGATGCTTTAGAAGACTATTAATCACCTAGAATGAGGCTTATAATAAATAAAAACTGCAAATCACAAAACAATTTGTATACCATGATCCTGTTTTTAAAAATACATGATTATTCAAGGATTTCCAATCCTGTCCATGTTTAGGGTCAGCTCAGAGACTCTGGCCTCATTTTATTCCAAGCTGGCTCTCCCGAGCATTACCACCTCCATGGCCTTTCCTTCTCCTTCATGCCATAAATTTGCATGGTTGGCCAAAAACTTAAGGGCACGACATTTTTTTGGACCTCATCAAACTCATAATACAAAATGGGAAATAAAAGAATCAGAGAAGAAGAAAAATCCAGATTAAAATCTGTATATAGAACACAGATAGACATAAACATGAATTCAGCTTTGCATGAGGGCCGAGGTGGGGAGTTTCGGGCAAGTTTCACAAGTATGACACTCAAATCTTTTAGGAGGGAAGTTAAAATGCATTTCAGTTTGAGAAGCATTAGAGGCTGGAAGAAGGTATAGAGTGGACTTCAAAATGACACAGTTATATGTATTGTGCTATAAACAGAAAAGCTTGCTTAGAGGAGCTAAGAGTAAATTTATCTCCAACAAAAATATGAAATCATTCACGAAGAATTCAGTATCAAGAAAACATTTATTACAAATCAAGCTTGTGCCAGGCACCACAACAGGTACTCAGATCTCCTAGTTCAGAATTATCTCATTTTCACAACCCAGTAAAGTGATATCATATCTATATTACACATGAGGAAATTCAATATCAGAAACCCTAAGACATCTGCCCAGGAGTGCACAGCTATTATGTGGAAATTCCAGATCTTCAAACCTATGCTTTCTGAGAAATTTCCATTTGGAGCCACCTTAAGCTAATGCAAAGGGGGTTATGATGTTAAAAACAGTTCTTTAAGAAGTTAATTCCTAATGGCCCATGAAAGGAAGAGGCTAAAAAGCATATAGTGATATATCACATAGTCTGTATTTAAATTCATAGATAATATACCATGTATTCTGATCACATTATCATTCATTTTACATTGCATTATTTTCTTTAGGGGTCATCAGCTTTGGGGTTTATACACTTGATTATAAACCATATTTGGTGAGATGACCAAAAGGCTCATTTACCCCACCGAGGCAAAGAAAACACAACACCGAGAGAGCATTTGAAAAATACATGATAATGAGGAAAATCATATTTTGGTTGGCTATACTATGTTCATGGCAGTGTGAGTTGCACAAAAGAGATTGCCTAATAGCAAATTCCCTTGGGAAAAGAGAAAATGATAAAATAATAGTCTGAAACCTTAAAATATGTCTCAAAATAATTGGTATGGACAAAAATAATAATGTCTTATATTTATAAAATGGTTTTCTAAAGTTTTCCAAACCACTCTTATTAGGATTATAATCTCTCATTATAAATGAAGAAACTAAGGCTCTCATAGGTATGTAGGTAGATAGAAAGGTGATGGATGGATGGACGGGATGGGTAGACAAATAGGTAGCCAGGGAGACAGACAAAAAGTGATTTGCAGGGACTTCCCTGGTGGCACAGTGGTTAAGAATCCACCTGCCAATGCAGGGGACACGGGTTCAATCCCTGGTCCAGGAGGATACCACATGCCGCAGATCAACTAAGCCCGTGCACGACAACTACTGAGCCTGTGCTCTAGAGCCTGAGAGCCACAACTATTGAGCCCACACACTGCAACTACTGAAGACTGTGTGCCTAGAGCCCGTGCTCTGCAACAAGAGAAGCCACCACAATAAGCCCGCGCACCACAGTGAAGAGTAGCTGTGGTGTACCCGCTCGCAGCCACTAGAGAAAGCCTGTGCAGCCAAAGATTAATTAATTAATTAATTTTTTAAAAAAGTGATTTGTAGACAGACACCCAGTCAGTAATAGAAGCAGGACTGATACATGTGTCCTCCACCTCTTAGGACAACATTCTTCCCACTATACCGCAGCTGTCAGTAGCACAGCAAATGCTAAAGGAATTCAAAAGAGTAAGAATTCATTGTAGAGTGAACGATCAGGGAAGATTTAATGAAGAGGAAGAACTTGATTTGCTGGTTGAAAGATATCTAAGGTCTGGACTGGCAGAAGGGTTAAAAACTGAGAGAGAAGCATTGACATATATACACTACCAAACTTAAAATAGACAGCTAGTGGGAAGCAGCCGCATAGCACAGGGAGATCAGGTTGGTGCTTTGTGTCCACCTAGAGGGGTGGGATAGGGAGGGTGGGAGGGAGACGCAAGAGGGAGGGGATATAGGGACATATGTATACATATAGCTGATTCACTTTGTTATACAGCAGAAACTAACAACATTGTAAAGCAATTATACTCCAATAAAGATGTTAAAAAAAAAAAACAGGGTACTTAACGAGTGGTTGAGAAAAATTACTACAAAGACAGAATCATAATTGCATGTAACACAGAATGACCAAAAAACTTGAATCTGGGCAGAAAGGTTCAACAAACTTAGCTGAGAATTTGCTAACAGCCAACAAATATAAAAGGGAATTACTCTTTAAGACTCTTGATTTCAGGCCTTTTATATTCAAGTAACTGTGTACATTTCCTATCATTGCTACTGTCTCAACCTATGTGTCAAATATTCTTTTTTCCCAGAATGTTCCATTGTCTTTGAAACACGTAACTCTAGTTTTGTATTCGTGCACATTCTCACGAGGGGCAAATGAGTTTTCATAAGTCAGCTACATGCTGGGCACCAGGCAGAGTCATTTCTCTGAGGGGAAAGGGAAGGGCACTTTTGGAAATGGAATCATTTGTTGCTGCTCCCTCTAATTTGGTTTTCATAGGGTAAAGAAAAGGGTGGAATGTTTGTTTTTCTTCCCTGAGAATTTACTACTGAGTCTAATAGAAATTAGAAGTCAGGGTTGCTACATAAGAATGTATAAAAAATACAATAGATGTAATTAACCATAGCGTTCCTATAGACATCATAATGTGTCTTTTAAATAATAGTTACTTTAAATTGGGGAACTTGGGGAGGAGAAGTTAGAAACAGATCTGAAGAGCAAAATTGCTTCCTGATTCAACGGATTTCTGGTGAAGCAGAAATATTTATTCTAATTAGCTCTTAAATTCTAAAACAGCACTACTAATAAGGCACGATTTAATAACAAATTTTCAGAGTATGCACTGATTACAAGATAGGTCCCAATTTCAGAAAAAAAATTAAACATGAAAAATAAAATGTTGCTTGCATTTGAGAAGATGAGTTTTTGATTTTTTGTTTTGTTTTCTTAATCTGACTCAGTAGTTTCTAGATCAAACTGGGGCTTTATCTACTCATATCACATTGCTAATACTTCTAGATGCAGTAATTAGGAAGGAAAGATGGGTCTGTTTTAAGAGCTTTCCTTATGTTCATTTGGAAATTATGATCAATTCTGTGTTGTCTACTTCTGGAATTAGGTAATGTGGAGTTAGAAATTAGTTTCTTATATGCTTTTTTTTAATGTAAAATTAAGAAACTTCTGACTTACACAGAATTTATTTCAACAATGGGTTCTTTTAAAAATCCATTAAAATCAAATAAAAATCATTTTTAAATAAAAGCAAAATAGTATCTGAACCATAATGATTATAACAGATAATAGTGTTATTAGACAGGAAAAATCTTCTTAAATTAAAAATCATGAAATATCAACTTTCTAAAGTACTTTGCTATCTTTTGTCTAATAACCTAACAGGAAAACTTGGTAACCTTTCTGACTTCCTATATATGATTTCATACTTAATTGAAGGACTACTGGTAAAGATTCCACTATAACAGGAGGCAATATTTTAACAGAGCATGGTTGGTTTGCCCTAACTTAGCTAAACTGACTTATTTTAACTCATGAATTTGCTTCACAGGATTTCCTTGTGGAGGCTTCTACATTTGTCTTACTTCCACATCCTGAGAATTCGATGGGGTTGTAAAGGAGAGTTCTCTGTACACAGACCTTTTCAGTGGCTTGGGAAGAAAGTCATGGCAGGGTTGGCCCTCTTCACACGTTTTCCTTTTCATTTCTGCCATCCGGTCTGTCAAATTTTGTTGTTGTTTTCCCAGATGATATCTTTTATTCCCACCTCTACAGTTTAAATCCCAGCCTTTTATGGTTATATCTCCCACTTTTATCTGAATATGTTTGTCCTCAATGTTTACTGTAAAACTGTAACACTCCTGGCATTGCTCTTGGCCCTTCCACATACATTGGCTCATTTGCCCTCCTCACAAGTTACTCAGTTTCACAGCTGAGGAAACAAGGTTAAGTAATTTCCCACAAGATGCACACAGCTAAACCTAAATATCCATCAACAGAGGCATAGATAAAGAGGATGTAGTATAGATACAATGGAAAATTACTCAGCCATAAAAAAAGAATGAAATAATGCCATTTGCAGCAACATGGATGGACCTAGAGATTATCATGATAAGTGAAGTAAGCCAGACAGAGGAAAATAAATATATGATATCACTTACATGTGGAATCTAAAAAAAAATTGATACAAATGAACTTATTTACAAAACAGAAATAGACTCACAGACACAGGAAAAAAGACTTATGGTTATGAAAGGGGAAAAGGTGGGGAGGGACAAATGAGGCATTTGGGATTAACATATATACACTATTATATATAAAATAGATAAACAATAAGGACCTACTGTATGGCACAGGGAACTATATTCAATATCTTGTAATAATCTGTAATGGAAAAGAACCTGAAAAAATATATATATAAAACACACACACATATATAACTGAATCACTTTGTTGTACATCTGAAACTAACACAACATTGTAAATCAACTATACTTCAATAAAAAAATTTTTAAGTTAAAAAAGTTAAAGATTCACACAGCTAATAATGTCAAAGCTGAAATTCAACTCAAGTCATCCTAACCCAAATCCAAGTCTCTTTCCATCAACAGCTGTGTCCATAATCTAAACATTATAGTTGAAGACATCGTCTCCCCTGAATTTTTCTTTTTTTTGTTAAAGTTATTGTGACACAGTACTGCTCATTTTATTTTTACTTATTTATTTTTAAATTTATTTATTTATTTTGGCTGTGTTGGGTCTTCACTGCTGTGCGTGGGCTTTCTCTAGTTGCAGCGAGCGGGGGCTACTCCTCGTTGCGGTGCACGGGCTTCTCACTGCAGTGGCTTCTCTTGTTGAGGAACACGGGCTCTAGGCACACGGGCTTCAGCAGTTGTGGCACACGGGCTCACTAGTTGTAGTTCATGGGCTCTAGAGCGCAGGCTCAGTAGTTGTGGCACACGGGCTCAGTAATTGCGGTTCATAGGCTCTAGAGCGCAGGCTCAGTAGTTGTGGCTCATGGGCTTAGTTGCTCTGCGGCATGTGGGATCTTCCTGGACCAGGGCTCGAACCCGTGTCTCCTGCATTGGCAGGCTGATTCTTAACTACTGTGCCACCAGGGAAGCCCCTCCCCTGAATTTCTACCACCCTCAGTGGGGCCCCATGAGATCCATGGAGGCAGGTGGGGTCTTTTTTACTACTCATTCAACAAATACTTACTGCGCTCCTACTCTGTGTCAGGCACTGCTCTAGGTGCAGAGCAAATGACATGATGCAAAACAAAGTCCCTGCCCTTTTGGAGCTTAAAGTCTAGTCAGGGGAGACAAAAAACAAACACAAATAAATATTGTCTGGCATTGATATACATAGTCATAGTCCTATTGCTCAGCAAGAAACAAAGAAGCAGATGTGCCTATTTAAGGAGAGACTAATATCACAATAAATCTATTCTTACTAGGACAGGACAAAGGACTATTAGTTTTGAAAGTGAACTCCTTCCTTAAGAAATGTACCAGGGCTTCCCTGGTGGCGCAGTGGTTGAGGGTCTGCCTGCCAATGCCCTGGTCCAGGAGGATCCCACGTGCCGCGGAGCGGCTGGGCCCGTGAGCCATGGCTGCTGAGCCTGCGCGTCCAGAGCCTGTGCTCCACAGCAGGAGAGGCCACAGCGGTGAGAGGCCCGCGTACCGCAAAAAAAAAAAAAAAAAAAAAAGAAAGAAAGAAATGTACCAGAATCAAATATTCAAGCAGCACAAATATGTATTATAAAATTCAGATGCCAGTCTTTTGATTTCCAATAATTCATATTCATGCGCAAGCATTTTGCTTGTTGCATCCTGTCTTCATTGTTCCTATTATAATATTTAAGTTGTCATCATGTCATATTTACTACAGATTCACAGCCATCAAATAAGAACATCAAAGGGAAGCAAGTGCCTTCCCTCCACTAGATTAATCATAGCAGCTCAGCTGCCCTGCGGGGGTAAGAAGCCACAGGAAAGGCCTGCTTCAGAGAACCCGCCTTCTCGGGGGACAGCAAAAGTTCCCATAAGCATCCCATTCAAAGTACTCCTGGGCCTCACTATAACATGATCCTAATTTGTTTTCATTATAACAATAGGACTGCCTGTTATGATCTTGTTTATTTATGTGTTTATTCTCAGTATCCTTCCACATCCAAGTAGACACTTTTGTCTTGTGACTAGAAACCACTGGATACCAAAGAGTATACACCCAATAGTTATTCACTGAATGAATGAGATTAAATGGAACAATGTCTTCACTACAAGATTTCTTATTGAACAAGATGGAATTAGACATGAAAAAAGCCAGTATCTATGAGACCCTAGGGCACTAATGTTGATGGCTAATATTGCTACAAATGTTTTTAACAATCTGTTCCCTAGAACTCACCACAGCATAGGGAACCATCCCATACTGTTCCCTCCACCAGACTGATTTCTATCTTGGACTCCACTCTGGACTATAGTGCAGTAGTTGAAAGTAAAAGAGCAGGAATTACCCTTCGATCCTGTAAAAGGCAAGTGTCCCATTATCCTTAGGCATATTCAATTCTTCTAGCATGAGACCTCACCATAGTAGAGAAAAAAAAGGAAGTTGTGCTTACAAGCTGTAAAGGCTGGAGAAAGATGAATTGATGAGCACCTTTATGCCAGAGCTGCAAAGAGCTCTGAGGAAAGTGTGGGTAAAAATGATGGCTATAGCTGCCAAGACTAGGCTCAAACACTGTAAGCTATCAGAGTTAAGTAAAAGCCAGCTACTCCAAGACTGAGACACAGAAGCCAAAATCTACCTTGAGCCTCGGTCCCACCCACCAGGCTGTGTGACCTTGGGGAAATTACTTAACGTCTTAAAACCTCCTAATCTGTAAAGTAGCAATAATGATGTGAATGAGAGGTTGTGAGGATCAAATTTGTCAACAGAGATAAAAAGCTTATCAAAGCCCTCATACTGCTGATGTTCAACTGATATTTCAACAGCATTGGTGTCTCCAGCAAGAAAAAATATACGATTCAGAGAGAGGATAGGATGAGATAAGCTTACTTTGCAGTAAAAGCCTAAATAAACCATTAGTATCTGTTCAAGTTCTCTCTTAATAAAAAACACATCTTAAATTTCATTTCCACTTATTGTTTTATAGTAAAATAAAACAATTTAAAGCTAAGGAAATAGATGAAAAAAATCCTTGAGTACTTTCTAGGCTGAATGTTTGCTAAGTATTTTATATAGAGCATTTTATCTAACCCTCCCACAAGTCTATGAGAAAGCTGGGTTTCTTTCACATTTTACAGATATTGAGACAGACTCAATGAGGGTGAGAAAGTATTCAAGGTTACATAGATGTTAAGTTGTAGAGTTGAAATTAAAATCAAGTCATGCTGATCCCATAATCTGTTCCTGTCTACTGTATCATTCTGTCAAGATACCATTAATTTTAAACATCGTAAACTTACTTCATTCATTGTAAAATATTTAGATGAATCTCTTTGAATTCAAGCAATAGAGCTGCTTCTCCATGATTAGTAAGCACTAAACCTTCTCAAAGAAAACACTGAATCTGCTATTAAAAACAGGTTACCCGTCCTCACTGAGGGACGAATTGGATTGGGAATGCGTAGTGTCTATTCCTGGCTGTATTATGGAGTCCACCCAGGTCAGGACTACGTCAGCAGAGTGAAATAATGAAGGTCATTCTCTAGTCTAGATAACTCACACGAAAAGTAACATTTTGCGAGAAGGATTTCTGGGACAAACCAATTTAAAAGGATATCGTGTACATTGGAAGATCGCAAGGGGGTTACAGTAGGATAAGAAGGTACAGAAAGTTACAGACAGATCCTCTCTATGAAGATCCTGGCTTTTTAACTAACTCTAAACATCTGTGAATCAGAACATATTAACTATTTTGTTTCTCATAAGAGAAAATCAAAGAGACAAAAGGCACACTTTCTTAATGAGTCATCTGTGACATTTGTAAAAAGTCTTTATAGACATAAACAAGGCATAGGTAAGCCATTGTCTTGCTAACTTACACTCGCACAAAAACGTTGAGTACCAAGGATAACGCTGTGTAAATTATCAGACTTAAGTAAGAACTAGCTACTCTTGCCAGGAGAAACATGAGGTTTAGGGTTTAATGTTCTCTACACAATTACATTTATTCCAGACCTAACATTTTTAATGCAACCTCAAGCCTCTTGGTGAAGTCTTTTGCCAATCTTCAAGCTTTCACAGTCTATATATATATATATATATATATATGTGTGTGTGTGTGTGTGTGTGTGTGTGTGTGTGTGTGTGTGTGTGTGTATATATATATATATATATATGTATGTATCTCATTCTCTCCTGTCGTTCATACACACATCCATACTACCTGATTCTAAGATGTTTAAATGGTAGCTAAACGCTCATAACTTGATGGAACTCATTCATTCAACAAATTCAATGCTTTGACACAGTGAGAGGCCTATATTTTATTGGAAATTGATTATTCACATTCCATAGAACTAAGTAAGATGTAACATTTCAGCTGTCACATCTCCATCTACCAGTCATTTTTCATTAATTTTAAAAGAACTAGATTGTGTCCCCATATAATTATCTATCTTACGATTATGAATGATTGAACAATAAAAATAATTCAAATTTATATGGTGCTTTCAAGTTTGTAAAACACCTTTCCCATACTCAGTATGATGGTTCCACAGTCTGATTCAAATTCTCCTTTATTTGTCTCTATTTATGTGGCCTTTGACAAGTTACTGAAATTCTCTGTTTATCAGTTTCCTCATCTGTAAAATGAAGATAAAAATATCTGTGTTATGGGGTTAGTGTCAGGATTAAATGGTATTTACAAATGCCTATCATTAGCACATATGATAAACTATAAAAGTGTTTGCTATTATTATTATCTCATTTGTGATTCACCAAAACCGTGAACTAGATGGGAGAGAGATTTGTATCTATGTTATGTAAGTAGGAAAACTGAGACAGAGACATTAAGCTTTCATTCTGCGCTCTTCCTATATATATAGGATCAAAATTCAAGGTTTCATCAATTGGTTTGGCTTACTTGTAGAATAAAATAATGCTGGGTATTATTTTTTAAAACACTCATTGTTTAAAAACATTAGTTCTTCATTGAGAAAATATTTAAGTCTCTATTAAATAAAGGCACTAGGCTTGATGCTGTGAAATTAAAAAATAAGAACTTGAAATTAGACCACATTTTATTTTTATTTAGCCAAATTGTACTTTAATACAATTTATTTTATTTATTTAGCCAAACTGTACTTTAATACATATGAAAATTATTTGTTTTTTAATACCAAGAATGGTACAAATAAATTCTATAATGATGAGAGTATAAGAAATTACTCAGCGGTACACGATGTTCATTGATGTCAGAGTTCATTGTAAAAATCATTACCTCACTTGTGGGTAGTTTTAAACGTCGCTGTTCAAAAACATAATGAGATTTCAGTGGATTTCCCAGCTCTGTGTAGTTTTATTGCGAATCACATTTCAGGTTTAGTAACAGTCAAAACTTAAGTAACAGAAGAATAAATGACAGGGCAAACCTGCATACTAAGGTCTGTATTCTACCAGCTAGGTATTGTGATTCGTAACAGATTTATAAAATGCTCTCTCAGATAACACTTTTTAACCCAGAATACACTAAAATTAAAATCTGTAACAAGTCAGCCTCAAGTTGAGCTGATATTTACCTTTTTATTCTCTGAATTTACAAAGGAAGATTTTACAGGGTATAAGATCGTAAAGGAGGGTGTGTTCTACACACTCAAAAGGAAAATTTTTTTTGGCCACACCCATAGCATGTGGGATCTTAGTTCCCCAACCAGGGATAGAACCCGTGCCCCCTGCAGTGGAAGTGCAGAGTCCTAACCACTGGACCGCCAGGGAATTCCCTCAAAAGGAAATGTTTACAATAAATTTCTAGTACTATCTTTTGGAATGCATGTGACATATTATTTCTTTTTAATAAATATACCTTTTATCTTATGACAAGGCAATGTAATATTAGAAAGCAAAACATGAGCAACCACTCAACAAAAAAAAGGGAGGGAGGAGTGGAATGGTTCTTATTAGTTATATCCTCAGCATTACCTCCCCATCCTTAACTAAATAGCAGCCATGAAGTTTGGGAGGCCCTTCCCTACCCCCAGCTCCAGGTGTGGGTCCTGACTGGCCAATGACAATCAGCTCATGGCATTGCCTGGCACTGTGCTTAGTTCAAGGGCAGATAGGAGAATGAAGTTGGCCCCATCACAGTAAAAACCCAGGAGTAGAACAGGCTGCATAACTTAAGCATACCCCGGATAAAATGGAAATGAGGGGTCCCTTGGTAAAAAATTATTTTTATATTATTTTATTTATATCATTCATAACATTTATATTTATATTATTGCTAATAATTTCAACAAGGTGACAGCATAACATTAAACAGAGTATGGAGTCCGTCTACGCTCAGGGCTCTGTGCAATGGCACAGGTTGGCATGCTTAGGAAGCTGGCTGATCATCAGAGAAGAGTCCTCCCTCCAGGAACCTCTACAGCTCTCCACATAGGGACATTTGAGCAGCAGGCCCAGGACCTCTCTATAACTTTTGGTAAGAATTAAAGATGATCAGTTTACAAGTGTTGGGGTCTCTGATTCTGAGGACTTCTGTTTTTGTATATGACTTGAACATGTCAGAGGCAGAGATAACCAAACACACAAGCAACCCTGGCTTTGTCCACACATTCAAGCATTGCACAAAAGGAGTGCCTCTTCCTGGGAAACCAGATGTGTCTGCACACTGCATTTCACCTCCAACTTGCAGAGTCACATATTTCTCCAGGGAAACTGCCCACACTCGCGACTGGTGAGGGGCCCATGCTCTGCCCTTCTAAGGAGCCGCTTCTCTCCCAAGGTTAGCAAGGACGGAAATCATGGTCTAGTGCCAGTGTTCCAACTATTGTGCTGAAATATTTGCTGCCTTATACCTGCTTCTAAATTATAGTGTACAGAGCAAGGCTAATCCATCACAAGTCGGTCATTTTGAGTCCTTGATACATAAAGAGTTTCTCAAAAAAAACATTAATGACTATATTATATCTTCACTATGGATCGATTAGGGGAATTTGGTCAGATTAAAGCTGAAGACATTTGTTGGGCATTAAAGATTTTCTTCTTTATCAAGAAGATATTAACAAGAAATTTTGGACTAGTTTCTTCCGAAGTGTTACCAACTATAGTAGATAATATCAATACATTTGTCAGATGATAAAAAATAGGACTGTGTGTGAAACCTGGCCTTGAAAAATATAAATTGTGAAACACCTCCACTCCCTGCCTTTTTCATGTTAGGATGGAAATGAAAATAACTGGAATAGAGGGCTCTGGCCAAAAAAGCCAAAAAAGAGAAACATAGGAAGTTTAAACATGGAAATGAATGTACAGAGTTGGAACAGCAAAGAAGCAGAGTCAAAATGAGTAAGGCTTTCCCAGATTCAAATGGGGCAGATATAATGTGAACCTAGGGAGGTGGAGATCTGAAAGGTGAAATGGAAGGCAAGAAATACCTGACACAAGGGGGCAATGTTGAATCAATTCTGTTTCTGGAGACACTATAATTTTTTCCTATAATTGAGAAATTTTTTATTATGAATTTTAATAATAATGAATTAAATATTTAATATAGGGTTTAACATATTGGTCTATAAAGACTTTGCTTTCTCTAGGTGATTTTCCTAAAACCATGAAGTACAGTATTTTAATTACAAACTAGTTAATATCAAAATTCCTTTGTGCAAACCATACAGAGAGCAGCCCAACTCTCAATTATGGGAGCAAGTTTAAACTCTACTACAAATGGCACTAGAAAAAAAACACCTTATAAAAGATCCTGAGAAAACTGATAATACGTTGATAAGGTGAAAGAGGGCACATGGGCATTCACTGTACTAGTCTCTCTACTTTTGTGTGTGATTAAAAGTTTCTGTGTAAAATGATTTTTTTTAAAGAAAAGATTCTGAAATATTGTTAAGTAAGTAATCTGAAAGCCCACCCATTATAAACCTCCACAAATTTTTGGTAAAATAAAACAAATGTTTTTACGTAAACAGCTGAACTCTCCGTAAAGAAAAGGAAATCTCAAGATTGCAGAAATGCAACAGTGAACTGAAAACAAGAGCAGTGAGTATGTGAGATGACATCACAGGAATGAAGAGCACATGGGTGAACATTTCATGAGTAGATATTGTAATGGCCCTGTCTTGGAGGAAGTCATCAGTCTCAACAAAGAGATGAGGCTTTGAATCCATAGGAAGTACAAATAGGAACCGAGGCCCCACACACACACAAAAAAAGCAGGAACTCCACTAGCTCAGCCATATGATGAGGGAGCTTGTCTGACTCTGCCTAGACTCTAATTTGACAAAAATCTTTCTTTGGGCGCTTCTTACTACAGCTCTGGTACTCCCATGGGTTTGAATTTACAACTACAAATGTGATCCAAGAATCCCCCAAGCCAAAAGTTAACATAAAAATTGGCCCTGGGACAGTGATACCTTGGGGTGACTGGTCAAACCAAACACAAAATTGTCCTAAGTGACATGCCCTGAATCCAAAAGAGTTTATAATCTAAAGTCATAAAATAAACAGAAAACAATTCACTAGGGGAAGGAATAATAATAATCATTAGTCACAACCAGCAGCAATAATTGAAGTCTGAGAACTTCAGACAATTGAACAATCTGACAGAGGCTATAAAAATAAGTATGAATAAAATAACTAAAGACAAAAAGGTAGTAATTAAAACCATTTGAAAAAAATGTCACACTATAAATAAAGAACTAGAAGATTCAAAAAGAAACCAAATAGAACCTCTAAAAATGAAAAATATGTAAGAACATTATAATTTAATTAGCAATAATCATGCCTTGGATAAACCTCATTGGCTATGATACTGCCACTGCACAAAGCTGAACATTATAATTTAAAACTCAGTGAATAGATTAAAACAGAATATTAGATACTGCTGAAGAGAGAACTAGAGAATTAAAAAATAAATCTGAGAAAATACACCAGAATTCAGCACAGAGATTTATAGAGGATGGATGAGAATGTCCAACATAAGAGTAATTAGAGATCCAGAAAGAGAGAATAGAAAATCAGGAGTGGGGATATATTCATAGGATTAATAGCTGAGAACTCTCCCAAACTGAAGAAAGATCTGAATCCTCAGGTTCAAGAAGCACACCTTCTAAACAAGATATATAAAAAGATATCTACAAGAATAAATGCTGGAGAGAGTGTGGAGAAAGGGGAACCCTCCTATACCATTGGTGAGAATGTAAATTGGTATAGCCACTATGGAGAACAGTATGGATGTTCCTTTAAAAACTAAAAATAGAGTTGCCGTATGATCCAGCAATCCCACTCCTGGGCATATATCCAGAGAAAACTCTAATTCAAAAAGGTACATGCACCCCTAAGGTAGTAATTAAAACCATTTGAAAAAAATGTCACACTATAAATAAAGAACTAGAAGATTCAAAAAGAAACCAAATAGAACCTCTAAAAATGAAAAATATGTAAGAACATTATAATTTAATTAGCAATAATCATGCCTTGGATAAACCTCATTGGCTATGATACTGCCACTGCACAAAGCTGAACATTATAATTTAAAACTCAGTGAATAGATTAAAACAGAATATTAGATACTGCTGAAGAGAGAACTAGAGAATTAAAAAATAAATCTGAGAAAATACACCAGAATTCAGCACAGAGATTTATAGAGGATGGATGAGAATGTCCAACATAAGAGTAATTAGAGATCCAGAAAGAGAGAATAGAAAATCAGGAGTGGGGATATATTCATAGGATTAATAGCTGAGAACTCTCCCAAACTGAAGAAAGATCTGAATCCTCAGGTTCAAGAAGCACACCTTCTAAACAAGATATATAAAAAGATATCTACAAGAATAAATGCTGGAGAGAGTGTGGAGAAAGGGGAACCCTCCTATACCATTGGTGAGAATGTAAATTGGTATAGCCACTATGGAGAACAGTATGGATGTTCCTTTAAAAACTAAAAATAGAGTTGCCGTATGATCCAGCAATCCCACTCCTGGGCATATATCCAGAGAAAACTCTAATTCAAAAAGGTACATGCACCCCAATGTTCATAGCAGCACCATTTACAATAGCCAAGACGTGGACACAACCTAAGTGTTTACCAAAAGATGAACGGTACAAGAAGATGTGGTATACATATATACAATGGACTATTACTCAGCCACTGAAAAGGATGAAATAATGCCATTTGCCGCAACATAGATGGACCTAGAGATTATCATATTAAGTGAAGTAAGTCAGAGAAATCCAAACATCATATATCACTTCTATGTAGAATCTTTAAAAATTGATATAAATGAACTTATTTACAAAACAGAAATAGACTCACAGACATAGAAAACTTATGGCTACCAAAGGGGATAGCAGGGGTGGGAGGGAAAGAGATAAATTAAGAGTTTGAGATTAACATATACACACTACTATATATAAAACAGTTAAACAACAAGGACTACTGTATAGCACAGGGAACTATATTTAATATCTTATAATAACCTATAATGGAAAAGAATGTGAAAAAGAGTAAATATCATATGTGTGTGTGTATATATATATATATATATAGAGAGAGAGAGAGAGAGAGAGAGAGAGAACTGAATCACTCTGCTGTACACTTGAAACTAACATGTTATAAATTAACTATACTTCAATTAAAAAAACGAAATCTACAATATATCCCTTACATGAAACCAGAAAGGCAAGAAATAATAATTTTTAAAGCATCCAAAGACAAAATCCAAGTTGTCTACAAGGAAACAAAAATTAAATTTGCATTAAAATTTCTGATAGCATCATGAGTACAGAAAAATGTGAAATGCTTTAAGTGGATGAGTGAAAAAAGACTGTCAGTCTAGAATTCTGTACCTAGTTAAACAATAGTATTGAGGGTGAAATAAGGATAATTTTAGACAAATAAAAACTGGAATAGCCTCCACTGAAAGAACTTCCAAGGAGTATATTTAATTAAGGAGAGAATTTAACCCAGAAGGAAGAAGCAGGATGCAAGAAATTATGGTGATTATTATATTATTTATACTTGAAATCTTTCGTAATATTTGAAAAGAGTTTAACAGCCTTCTTTGTTTAAACACTTCATTAAATTGCCTCAAAATTTTGGATGTTGAGAACCTCTGGCTACAGTATCTATTTATTCTTATAGAAACCAGAAACCTAGGGCTTACTGCCTCACTTCCTCAAAAACATAGAGAAAAATAAGAGTATCCTCCAAATTTTGAAATTTGAAAAAAGAAAGAAAGAAACCCGACATCTTGGATGCACAAAGGAAATAAGAGAGAAAATGATATAATTTAAGTTAAATTGTATTATTGAATTATTCTGATTTCAGAATTTTAAACTATATTTCTCGCCTACATATCCTATGTAAACTGTAATTAAGATTTTATATTATTATAAGGTATGCAAAACTGCCTATGTAATTTAGTTGTGAAATGAGGTAAGCAGAAGTGGAAATTTATGTTAAAACAATTATAATGGTGATATCATTATTCAGTCTGTACATAGTACTGTTTAGAATCTTTAATAGCTATTTATATTATTACAAGGCCATAGGTGCTTGTGAAAGGCGAAAGATGTGGGAAATACACAGTAGTGCAAAGAAGAATATAAAAAGTTACCTATAGTACTATGACTCAGAAATAACCACTGTAAACATTTGGATATATATCATTACTGAAGTCAAACGACCTAAACACAACTTCCAGCTTCCTTACTCACTGCCTTTACAGATGATATTTAAACTCTCTCAACATTAATTTCTTTACTGTACCATGGGGGTATTAACAGGATCTACTTAATGAGGTGTTCATGTAAGGTATATAGTACAATACTTGGCACACAATAAATTTGACTTATTTCACTAGGCTTTTTTTCTTTCATACCATATATCACATATACTTAACATAACATGAATATATTTAACATTACAATGTACATATTCGATGTACATATTTAGTAGCCTGCTTATTCATTCACTAATAGGTCTTGAATATTTCTACATATCAGTATGCATTCTTCCACAACATCATTTTTAATGGTTGTACATTTTTCCAACATATGATGGATTAAGAGGAAAGGGGGAAGAAGAACAAAAGACTGATTAAAAACCCATTGGAA
>NW_020173388.1:8257711-8556735 GCF_003031525.2 Neophocaena asiaeorientalis asiaeorientalis | reverse complement strand
TTAAAAACACATTTGAAAGAGTGGCATGGGCTTATAAATACTACCAAATGTAAAATAGATAGCTAGTGGGAAGCAGCCGCATAGCACAGGGAGATCAGCTCAGTGCTTTGTGACCACCTAGAGAGGTGGGATAGGGAGGGCGGGAGGGAGACGCAAGAGGGAGGAGATATGGGGATATATGTATAGCTGATTCACTTTGTTATAAAGCAGAAACTAACACACCATTGTACAGCAATGATACTCCAATAAAGATGTTTAAAAAAAAAACAAACAACCCATAGGAAAGAAATCATAACCCAGAAACAAAACACAAACCTTTAAAAATTTTATATATTATAAGAAAGCAACAAGAAAACGAGTTTAACCAAACAAGAACTCAAAGACAAAAGAAAAAAACTTTGGAATAAAAGAAAATGAGGCTATAACACTAAAAATATTAACAGTAAAAATATTTAGAAATAAAAATTAAAGAAACTTAGGATAATCATTATGAGCACAATTAAGAAGATATATGTATAAGGAAGACAGCAAGTTAACAAAAAAGTGTTCCTCTGAATCCAAGAACCCAAAAGTGGAAGAGAAAAATCTTGAAAGATGCTATAAATTTGTTTTCCTGAAATGAAGGAATAACTGAGTCTGCATATGAGAAGGGCAACCATATTTCATTATGACCTCAGAATGACAGACATCAAGATATAAACTATTTAAGTTAATAAGTTTAATAGAATTCTTCAAGAACTGGGCATCAAATGTGTTCCCTGCTCATGGGTTGTCACTTCTTCCAGGGTTTTTTGGTGAACAGAGACAAACTGGTATGTATTTTTAAAGGAGGAAAAAATACTGAGTTTATACCGATATTACCAATTCAAAATTAAGATTATAGGGTTTTAATTTATTTGTTTTTATATTTGTACCTTTTTTCTCTTATGTTGAAAATGTTGGTTCCTGAAAAGATGAATATAAATACTTATTTGCTTTTTCCTATAATGTGCAAACAATAGCTTCAAAATAACAACCCCAATATAATAATAAGTCTACTTAATGGAAGCTTGAAATTGATTAAAGATTTAAATGGAAGACCTGAAACCATAAAACCCCTAGAAGAAAACATAGGAAAAAAGCTCCTTGACACTGATCTCAGCAAAGATTTTTTGAATAAGATGCCAAAAGTATAGGCAACAACAGCTAAACAAACAAGTGGAACTATATCAAACTAAAAAGCTTGAAAAGACAACTTATGGAATAGGAGAACACATCTGCAAATCATGTATCTGATAAGGCGTTAATAGTCAAAATATATAAGGAACTCACACAACTCAGCAGCAAAAACCCCTAAATAATCCAATTTTAAAATAGGCAGAGGATTTGAATAAACATTTTTCCAGAGAAGATATAAAAATGGACGACAGTATATTAAGGGCCAGGGCTTCAACATATGAATATTGGAGGGATACAAACATTCAACTGATAATATTCTAACCCTGGCCCCCAAAATTCATTGTCCTTCTCACATGTAAAATATATTCACTCCATCCCAACAGCTCAGAAAGTCTTAAATCATTTCAGCATCAAAGTCTAAAGTCTCATCTAAATGTCATCTAAACCATATATGGCTGAGACTCAAGGTATGGTTCATCCTGAGGCAAAATTCCCCTTCAGCTGTGAACCTGTGAAACGAGACAAATTATGTGATTCTAAAACAAAATGGGGGACAGGCATAGGAGAGACATTCCCATTCCAAAAGGGAGAAATAGGAAAGAAGGAAGGGGTGACGGGGCCCTACTTGAACACTGATGGTGCCAGATGTGTCCCCACATATTACCTGCCTTACTGCCTCTCGTGATTGGCTGGAAAATGACCACTTGGCCAACCCCCAAACCCTAGAATAAGCAAAGACTCTTGATTTAAGGTTTTCATTTCTCTCCCAAGGCAACCCTCCCATATTATTTTTTGTTGACTTTCAAGGACACATAATATGGTAACATAGTTACTGTGGCTTAATAGCCATCAGATCATCATAAATCAGTCTCCTGAAATGTATATCCTAAAGGCCTTTGTCCAGTGCACATCTGTAAACACAGAACCACAGCAGAAACAAACTCTCTGCCTTTGATTACTTAATAAACAATGGAAGAATTGGAAAGTAATTTCAAGGAGGGAATTGTAGAATTCCAGAACTCCCACTTCCTGAGGTGATAAAATTCTCATTAGTACCTATAAAAGCATGGTGGCCCTTCCCATAAAATTGAAAACAAAAGGCTCTGCTCAACTTATCTAAGACAATTATATTATGAATAAGTTTTTAAATCTAAGAATTAAACTATAATCTGATTAAAAATGGAAACTCTAAGACAGACCTTTAAAATAAAACTTTTATAACTGTAAATAAAACTTGATGATGTTTAGAAAAATGATGTATTTATTATAGACTAGAAATAGTATGAATTAGCAATCTTGTCTTTTAAAGAATTAAGAATTGAAATGAATCATGTTTCCTTCGGGCTCTGAACCTCTCTTACAGAATTTCTCAAGTTATAAATAACAATTTCAGGTCTCAAGGCAGTTACTAGACAACTGACTGCTTGAGGACAGGCCTTCTAACTGACCCACCATTATAGTCTACAGAGCCACACCCCAGAGCTTGGCACCCAATAAGTAGCTGCTTAGGAGCGAATGGTGCTTCTTAGAATATTAACCTAGCCTCTCAGAAACTGAGATGTCTCACAAAACTTGGAAGGGTACATACATGTCAGAGTGAGTTTACACCAATTAATATAATCATAAACAAGTACTGTGAATCTAATCAATTCAAACACCACATGTAGGTATTAGGTTAATGATGTAGAGCAGCAAAAAAGAAGAATAAAATAAGTTAACACTAAGAGACAAGGAATAGTTTGCATCAAATGTGAACTGTTGCAAAACTTTTGGCTTGGAAAAGTCATTACCATACTCATTCCAACTACAAGTAAGTGAAAAGGCATATTCTTCAAAGACACAAGTAACAGCAAACAGTTTCCCGCTGATGGGTTTCTTGCTCTCAGCACAAAATTGTACAAAGACCAAAAGCCTGAGATAGCAAATTGAAAGATTCAGGCAAAAGAATATATACAGTGCCGGTTTTCTTTCAGAACCACAGAGTAAAGTAAATTACACATTTTTAAAAAACTTTTATGTGAGAATCTGGCTTTTAAAAGATCATTTTAGGAGCTTCCCTGGTGGGGCAGTGGTTAAGAATCCACCTGCCAATGCAGAGGACAGGGTTCGAGCCCTGGTCCAGGAAGATCCCACATGCTGCGGAGCAGCTAAGCCCATGCGCCATAACTACTGAGCCTGCGCTCTAGGGCCCGTGAGCCACA
Organism: Neophocaena asiaeorientalis asiaeorientalis; assembly: GCF_003031525.2. Classification (NCBI taxonomy): domain Eukaryota; kingdom Metazoa; phylum Chordata; class Mammalia; order Artiodactyla; family Phocoenidae; genus Neophocaena; species Neophocaena asiaeorientalis. The sequence continues at coordinate 8,553,376 of NW_020173388.1, read as the reverse complement.
ACTACTGAAGCCCGCACTCCTAGAGCCCATGCTCCGCAACAAGAGAGGCCACCAAATGAGGAGCCTGCGCACTGCAACGAAGAGTGGCCCCTGCTCACCACAACTAGAGAAAAGCCTGCGCACAGCAACAAAGACCCAATGCAGCCAAAAATAAAAATAAAATAATTTGTTTTAAAAAAGACCATTTTTGTCCTTGAATTTGATCAGGACTGTTTCTGCAATGCTGTTATCTGCTACCTTTTTTTTTTCTTTTTTGGATCAAGTGTATGGGGCTGTTTTTCCTCAAGAGGAATCTGTGATAATGAATCTGGAGAAGAAAATTTTGAGCCAAAAGCCTTTTTGATGTGACAATTTAACTCTGACTCTTGTTTGCTATAATAATGTATTATAGGCACATTACCTTTGGGGGAAGATGTCACCTGGGGGGTACTGCGGGATTCACTTTGGAGAAGGGGTCTGGAAGTCTTGCCCAAAAATCTCTGCAATGGGAGGAATGGGACTGAAGCTAAAGGACAGCAAACCAGGTACTGCTCCATTATCCCTTTCAAAAGCCTAGCTCTGCAAATGATGGAGTTCGCTCTCTCTGGGAGGAACCCAATACATCCCAGGGACAGAGTCATCTACAGATGCAATGAAGAAGAAGAAGAAAAGGAGAGTGGGGAGAAAAAAGGAGAGACTCCATACCTACATTCAAATTTCCTTTCTCCCTCTCCCAAGAATTATGCAGATCTTTATTAGAATGCTACCATGCCAACCAGATAAACAGGCAACAATCATTTAAATGCTTCACTTGTTCTTGCTTAGATATTGATATTAGCCAGAGCCCACGTCTGAATCTCATAACTGTTCTTTAAGCCGAAAGAATATGATTTAGCATATAGAGAGGGCAACCAACTATACTTGAACCTTGGAGTCTAACACTGGTGGCCAGCAGAGCACATAAGGGGTGGTGTCCAGGGTCATGACTACAGTAAATTTTGGAGTAGCAAATTCCTAATGAAGTAGTTTAGGCAGTCCTCAGACTCTCCCAGTTACCAAAAAGAAAACAAAAGAAAAAAAAAACAAAACACCCGGTTCCTCTAAAGCATGTGTCCTTAATTATAATCCAAAGACCTCCATGGGCTTATACATAAAATTTTTGCTGTCAATCCCACTCCTGGGCATATATCCAGAAAAGATGAACGCTCTAATTCAAAAAGATATATGCACCCCAATGTTCATAGCAGCATTATCTACAATAGCCAAGATATGGAAGCAACCTAAGTGTCCATTTACAGATGAGTGAATAAAGAAGATGCGGTGTATATATATGTGTGTATATATACATATATATAAGTATATATGTATATACATATACATACAATGGAATATTACTCAGACATGAAAAAAATGAAATAATGTCATTTGCAGCAACATGGATGGACCTAGAGATTATCATACTAAGTGAAGTAAGTCAGAGAAAGACAACAGTATATGATATCACTTATATCTGGAATCTAAAAAAAAGTACAAATGAACTTAATTACAAAACAGACTCACAGACATAGAAAAGAAGCTTATGGTTACCAACGGAGAAGAGGTGGGGGGATAAATTGGGAGTATAGGATTAACAGATGCACACTACCATATATAAAATAGATAAACAACAAGAATTTACTGTATAGCACAAGGAACTATATTCAATATCTTATAATAAATTATAGTGGAAAAGAATTAAAAATAATATATATATGCATATATATATGTATATATAACTAAATCACTTTGCTGTATACCTGAAACTAACACAATATTGTAAATCAACTATACTTCAATTACAAGAAAATTGCTGGGCTTCCCTGGTGGCGCAGCGGTTGAGAGTCCGCCTGCCGATGCAGGGGACGTGGGTTCGTGCCCCGGTCCGGGAAGATTCCCACATGCCGCAGAGCGGCTGTGCCCGTGAGCCATGGCCGCTGAGCCTGCGCGTCCGGAGCCTGTGCTCCGCAACGAGAGACGCCACAACAGTGAGAGGCCCGCGTACAGCAAAAATAAAAAAAAATTGCTGTCTATGAAGAAATCGGATTGGATGGGAGAAAAATAGCATCTCTATTTCCATTAACCTCCAGTTGAAATTTAGCATACTTAAATGCTTATCAATGTAGGCAACAATCAGAAAAACTATTTAGAAATCATAGCTATTTTCATATCAACAGAGTTATTACAGACATTTCAAAATATTATGTATGCTCATCCATATTATAAAATTACAGGTATTGACATAGGCTGATATCATTATTTAATACGTTAATAAATAAATACATGTATTACTATATCATGAATTTATACTTCCAATATTTTGATAACTAGATTTTAATAAAATTGCCTTTTTGATTCTGTGCAATGTGTTTTAAGCACCAAAACGTTATTCTGAGAAGGCATCTATAAGCTTTACCAGTTTGTCAAAGCAGTACTTGGCACAAAAAAGCTAAGAAGCTCTGCTATAGAGCATCACTGTTTTTCCTGAGGATGTGACAAAAACAGCTAGAACTCAGGTACCCTAAAGCAGTATTTCACAAGTTGAAGAATCAATCGTACAGGCTTTTTCACAGGAAGAAATTATGCAGGTATACATAAAATTAAACATAAACCCCTTTATACCTATAGGTCTAACATACAATGAAATCAATATGTGTAAATTAAACATAAATGAAACTACAAAACTAATAAGATTTAAATTAACTACATTAATGAATTAATATTAACAGTGTTCTGCTAAGACACCATGAATATGGTGCTAACTCCTGAAGCACAAGTTCTCCTGTATTTAGGAAGCTTATGCTACCATGTATCCCCGCTGAGTAAATCTGTTTTCCTCTATTTTAACTGCCACAAAGGCATCCTTTGTACAACATGCCAGTACATACTTTAGTTCTGCAATTGAGAAGACTACCAAATCTGCCTCTGTTCCTTTCTCGATGGCTAGCAAATGTCTAAGAAATACAGCTTAGCAGCAACTTTATCAAAAATAGAAACACAAATACAGTCACCAAAATTTTATCTCAGTACTTGTTATAAGATGGTTATCCAGGTTATCAAGAGTAGGTGTGCATTATTTTTTATTACCATTGAAATGAAAGCATACATTTAAGAAGTTCTTATAAAGAATTCTTGGGTCTCCCAGAAAAAATCTGAGGTCCCTCAGCCCCCAGATGAAGAAATACTGTCCAAAAAACAACAGAGGAATGATGTCATTCACACATATAAGCACAGATTCCCCCTCCAAACCACACAATAATCTGTAGTCAGTAATGCAGAGAGGCAGGCACATGAATCTGAGAACAGCATAACTGACTTACGAAGAATATAATTAAGACATCCAGGATTCCACTCTGGACAGGATTAGAAAATGTCAGGGAAAAAGGAGAAGGGACTTTATCTGATTTCAGATGTCTAATGAGAGCCCCTCTCCCCATATTCCATCTTTGGATAGTTTCCTGATGAATAGTAACCCAAGTAAAATTTCAGGACTTGCTCTGATCCTCTTAGCTTCGTATTCTTGCAGAACTCACTTACAAGCTAATAGAAATACTGTGTTAAAAGCAGAAAACTAGGAAGAAAGAATAATCTTAAGGTTTCTGATTGGTATACAAGCTTTCTACATGCAGCAAGTTCGGAGTATGTGTTCAGGGCATTTTGGTACAGTTATCAGTGCTAATAAATCACTGCTATTTAGACAGTTTCACTGTCAATCCAAGTCAGTTTATCTTCAGGGACTGTATAGTTCATTGAGGAAAAAAAAATAAATACAAGGTGAAGAATTGTTAGAAATTGTTGAAATAAATTATGGTATAATGAGAGTATGGAATGCTATTTAATCACTGTAATAATGAATTAGAGCTAAATCACTGTCTTAGAGATACTTACATGAAGTATTCTTGAGTGAGAAAAACATTATGTAGAAAACTGTACGTAATAAATGTGATCTCATTTTTTGAAAAACAAAAACGACAAAAACACCTCTATGTGTATGTCATTCTGTATACAAGTTTGTGTATATATGTTTATATATGATTTATGAGCATGGAGAAAACTGTAAAATCATACACACCAGATTGCTAAGATGGGTTAACTGTGGGCAGAAATAAGGTAATATGATGCAAAAGGAAGAAGAATTGAAGTGATTTATGCAAAAAAAGGAGATAAAGTCTTCCGTTTTAAAATAATATATATAATATGATCATATTTATTCATTACAGAAAGAAGAAAAACCAATTCCCAATGTTGGAGGAAATGAAAAAGAAGCAGTAGAGTAGATAAGGAAGGTAAAACTGATTGAGGGGTAGGAAATACTTCCAGAATGGCACGGTAAGACCCTCCAAAGATCTGTTCCTCCATAGAAATAGTAAAAACACTGGGAAAAAAATATCAAAATCAGATTTTTCAGAACTTTGGAATTTAACCAAAGGCTTGCAGCAGAGGAACATTTGTTCAAGAAAAATGGCTGAATCACAGTGAGAACTATGAGCTTTGTAGCGGTTTTTGTTTTCATTTCTGGGTTTTATTTTGGCTGTGTTGGGTCTTCGTTGCTGTGCGCGGGCTTTCTCTAGTTGTGGTGAGTGGGGACTACTTTTCGTTGCAGTGCACGAGCTTCTCATTGCTGTGGCTTCTCTTGTTGCGGAGCACAGGCTCTAGGCTCGTGGGCTCAGCAGCTGTGGCTCGTGGGCTCTAGAGTGAAGGCTCAGTAGTTGTGGTGCACGGGGCTTAGCTGCTCCACAGCATGTGGGATCTTCCTGGACCAGGGATAGAACCCGTGTCCCCTGCATTGGCAGGCAGATTCTTAACCACTGCGCCACCACCAGGGAAGTCCTGCTTTGTAACATTTTTAACTTGCCATATTCCCATCACCCTCTCCTCAGTTCTACAGGAGCCTTGAAAACCAATGAGCTTGCAACCATGGTATCTATAAAAACCAGCAACCTAGGGGGAAGAATGGGTCTGAAGCTCCCCAAAAAGCCACCCGCAGAGAATTATCACCATTCAACTTGTCTAGAAGCTCCCCGGAAAGGATCCATTCTCAGTACTTGTCTTTACTTGATCTGACTCAGAGCTTTCTCTTTGCAAAAAGTTCTATCCCCAGGGTACGTGTGGAAAACAATCTGTGGCAATTGTTTAACATCACAGCTACCTGAGGCAAGGATACCTGTTGTAAATAAGAGGCTGACCAAAACACTTAAAAGGAAGAACTAGGGAATGAGATGTCTGAAGAGGCCTTTGGAAAGCTCTGACATATTCCCTGGGATACTAGAAGGCCAGGGCTGTGCCTATATCCAAGAAAAATATGAAAAGCCAGTCACAAAAGCCACACATTTATTGTATGATGCCCTTTATATGAAATGTTCAGAATAGGCAAATCTACAGAGACTGAAAGTAGATTAGTTTTGGACACAGGCTGAGGGAGAGGGGAAATGAGGAATAATGGATACAGCATTTCTTTTTGCAGTGATGAAAATGTTCTAAAATTAGATAGTGGTGATAGTTGATAACTCTGTGAATACATTTTAAAAATACTGAATTGTATGTATTAGAGGTCAAATTTAATGGTACGTGGATTATACCTCAAAAAGCTTTCTGTAAGTGAATGAGAGGTGTGATGTGTTTTCATCTGATATAGAAGATTTAGGAGCTGGTCATCAAAGAGCACAATGAGAGAACAAAACACTTTACGCTTTCAGCACATTAGCCCACTCTCATGTCACTTTAATTCCTGATTAGAGTTTCTAGGCTATCTTATTTTGTGCCATATTATTTTTAACCCAAAAGCTCTTGGTTGGTCAAAGAGTTTTTCCCTCTCCTTAAAATTCAATTTATGCTTAAATATTTATAAAATATATAAGAAGAAAAGATGAAAATAAAAATCTAAACACAGAATGCAACCTAGGAAAATCCCTTGCTGAGATACAGCATGAAAGCTAACTATGGGCCTTTTTCCTTTCCATATTACAACTGGTTTTCAAAATGTAACTAATGAAACTCCAGATGTAACGGATGTCACATAAAGCCTATTTCACATTTACAAAGCTCTGCCACACAGTGTAACCTAGGAGGCATCTGGCTAAAACTTTACAAACTGCAGTATTCTTTGCTTTGGCATGATATTAAGGACCCCCAAAAGGAAGTGTCTTAAGGAAAGGCTATTTCCTGGTACATTTTGCCAGGAGTTCTCCCCTTCGTTTTCTACCCAGGATATTGAGAAGGACAGAATGTCTTGCCACTGTATTTTTGGACTAGAGTGGACTCAAAAAGCTTTTACATATGCCAGAAATTTAGAATGACACTTTAATTAGAGAATAATATTTTTTTAAAAAAGGAATAAAAGTAAATTCTCTGCTAGGTGTTAGTAGAGAAATAAGCATTAAATTATACTTTAAGTAAAATTGGTTAAATAAATACCAAGTGAGAAGTGTGATTTGGCATCACCAATAAGAAGAGGTCAGATATTAAATTTTTGAAATGACTGTAGTTCATTTATTTATTCATTCAACAAATATTTTGTTGAGCACTGGCTATAAAGCAGTAAACAAAATACATGACTCTCCTGGAGCTTAAAATTTGCTCAGAAATGCTCCTGCTACTGAAAAGAAAGCAATGAAATTAAATAAGGAAGCATGAAATACTTGAAAGAACGCTGGTCTAGGAGTCCCAAGACCTGAATCCCAATTCCATGGCTACCAATTAGTAAATAAGTGACACCGGATACATCAACTTAATTTCCCTAAGCCTCAATTTCATACCTTGAAAAATGGCCTGTATACCTGTCCTGCATACCTTGTCAGCTAATTATAAGGGCCACAGAGAGATAAACAACAAGGTCTTACTGTGTAGCACAGGGAACTATATTCAATATCCTGTGATAAACCATAATGGAAAAGAATATGAAAAAGAATATATATGTATGTATAACTGAATCACTTTGCCGTACAGAAGAAATTAACACTGCACTGTAAATCAACTATACTTCAATAAAATTAAAAAAAAAATAATAAGGACCACAAAGAAAATATTCAAACTTGCCCTGAAAACTATCGAAAGCTCTGTACTCACAGACTAGCAGTATTACTGAAGTGTATGAAAAACTATCAAATCCCTAACAATAAATAATTTTAGTTATTATAGACAGTCTATTGAGGGTCTATGTGGTGAGACGGTAAAGCCCAACGCTAACTGTCAAGTACATTAACAAGACAGAATGACACATTTTCAAAGGTTTTGACCTTTCTACATTTAATCATTCTAATTTCACCTGGGTTTCCTTTACATGTCAAATTACGTTCATATTCTCAAGCAATGTTCCACCCATAGGAAGAGAAAATGAGTCAAACAGACTCCCATCAAACTTCCAAACTGAGCAGCAAGGACCATATGTTTCTTTACTCTTCAGGGTATGTGTTTGTCACCTCTATTTGAATCTTAACAAATGACAGAACTTTCAAAATAGAGACAAATCCACCTTGTAAAAGAAAATAACAATTGCTGTAATTGCAACCACATTAACTGGACTGAGTTTTTGCTTAAATTACTTCTGCCCTTTTGTTGAAAAACACTGCCCTAAGAATAATGAAGTGCTTGTTATAAAGCAGAAACTAACACACCATTGTAAAGCAATTATACTCCAATAAAGATGTAAAAAAAAAAAAAAAAAGAATGAAGTGTTTAAGACATGACTGAAATACTAAAAACTTCAAAATTAAACCCTTGAGGAAAACAAATTTTACTTAGCATAATTTGGGTTTGTAGTATTACCGTCAGGTAATGAATATGAATCCGTATAAATCGCTGGTGAACTCTTAAGCATAAGAAACAGTTAATATCTATCAGTGCTCCATGAAACAACGGAAGCCAAACATTCTGACTCTTTGGGGCTAGAGAGATAGAATAATCCTGCGTTTCTTCAGATACTGGCAAACATACTATGATAGTTTAAGAGTCAGCTTAATCCTTCCCTTCCTGGCTCAGAATGAAAATAAATATTCTGTCCTAGACCTAAGATGTGATTTCCCTTTGGAGGTTTTCAGGAAGGAGGGAGCAACAAACAAGAAAGTGATCAGGGATGAATGGGTTTTGGGTAATTTTCAATCACATAACCTTGTTTTAGGAAGTAGAAAGTAAGACTCAAGACAACTGCAGAGAAAGCTCTTAACAGTGACTGTGCTCTGATTATGATTTATCAGTACTGACTAGGTAACTTTCCACACTAATCCACTCCCACTAGCATTCTGGAAGGTTAGTAACTTTACTAAAAAAAATTGGAGAGGTATTGAGGGATAGAGTCACATTCCAGAGCATATCATCTGTTGCCATCTAACTGGACCCATCTCCACACTTTCTGTCTTCTCTCTCTCTCTGCAAGCACTTTTTCTGGAATGACTGACAAATACCTCCATTTGTCCTCAAATAGAAGTTTTGGCCATGCCATTTTCCTCAAGGTGTGATTATCTGTCAGTCACCAACAAGTAAAATAAATTGCCCGGCCAATAAAACCAGGAAATGAGAGAGAACACACAGACACCTCGAAAGCAAATGAAGGGATAGCTCCTGTCAAATCCCTTGGCATTTGATTATAGAACTGCGTGCCTGGTCTTCTCACTTCTCACTGTAAGCATCTCATTGCAAACATTTTCACCACATAACTAATTGACTGTAAGGCAATTCTGCAATGAAAGGTAAACTACCTGGTTGACAGTTTGGTTTCAACGGGTTGAAATGTGTTATCATTTCTTCCACTTAGAGACGTTATTGATGGCTTTATTGAGCTGACAGAAGACGATTTGCTTTGTGTTGGTTTCTTATCTTGAAACACTGCACTGGAGGAGAAAGAGGCTGAGGGCCTCAGAGGCGCAGAGTTGAACCTACATTTCCCATAGAACTTTGGAAAGTCTATCAATGGACGTGTGACAGTATGCGAGGAACAAACACCAGTGGAGAAGGCTTTCACAGTGCAACACAGAACTCAGTTACAAATATGCATCCTAGTATTTGGAAACTGATACCTCTCTTAACAAAGGAACAAATTTTAGCAAAAAAGAAAAAGCGCAATGCTGAACGAGGAGACAAATCAACAAGCCAAAAAAAAAAGTGTATAAAAATACTATAAACAGAAGACTTGGAAGACAAGGTACAACTCACAAAATAAAATCAGTTATTTGTACAGTGTCACCATGAATCTACACACATTTCAAACATATTCAAAAATTTTGTATTTAGCAATGTCTTTTTAATTGTTATTCATTTCTCACATTTCATTATGTCTTTTTAAATGTCCCTCTTTCATTTTTCATTTTATATCTTTCATGGTAAAATTGCCTTACAACCAATTAATTATGAGGCAGAAATGCTTACAGCAAAGATCTCTAAGGCAAAGATGCTTACAGCGAAATTACCTCGAAGAACCACAGAATTAGGACACCTGCCACAAGGCACCAATAACAAAATAAGTAACTTAGTTTACTTATTAACTTAACAATCTCAAAATAAGTAACTTAAAACTTAAAAAACAGAACCACCGTAAAATCGACACTGTCATACTGGGGCAAGCAGCATAAATTTTTATGTCTCAGAAACACTGAATGGCATTGGTACCTTTTTATTTCTTACTCCAGTCCCTATCTGGATGGCTGAGCTGAGGGCATTTCATGTTTAGGAACAGGGCACTTGGCTATGCTTGCTAGATAAGGGAGCAGAGCTTTTCCTGTGTGACCAGTAAGTGATTGTGATTAAGAGCATCAATTGCCACACTTAAAAATCTACCTGTGGGTTCCACAGACATTAAAGGGCCCAGCTACTTAGTACCTTCAGACTTACTTGTGCTCCTGTGATTTAGGTCCCCTGGGAGAGAAGCATCCATAGTCCAGGCTGGAATGTGTTGGGTGGGATTGGCAGTAGATGTTCCGGTGCTCTCGTTATGAGTTGTACTTGGAAGAATAACATCATACACGTGGACTTCACCATCAGTGACCAAAGGTTCACTCCCGTTTGATTTAAAATAGGCTTTTTTTAATGTTCCTGAAAGACCAAAAAAAGATATTTTAAAACATTACTAGAAGTATTTATTTTACTTTATTTTATTTTAATTTTAGTTTTTAAAAAAATTAATATATTTATTTATTTATTTTTGGCTGAGTTGGGTCTTCGTTTCTGTACGAGGGCTTTCTCTAATTGCGGCAAGCGGGGTCCACTCTTCATCGTGGTGCGTGGGCCTCTCACTATCTCAGCCGCTCTTGTTGCGGAGCACAGGCTCCAGACGCGCAGGCTCAGTAGTTGTGGCTCACGGGCCCAGCTGCTCCGTGACATGTGGGATCTTCCCGGACCAGGGCTCGAACCCGTGTCCCCTGCATTGGCAGGCGTATTCTCAACCACTGCGCCACCAGGGAAGCCCCTTATTTTATTTTTATTTATTATTTTTGGCTGCACTGCACGGCTTGCAGGATCTTAGTTCCCCAACCAGGGATCAAACCCGTGCCCCCTGCAGTAAGGGTGCGGAGTCCTAACCACTGGACTGCTAGAGAGTTGTCTAGAAATATTTATTTTAAAAAACGTATTAGGGAAACTCTAGAGCTGCTTTCCCAGGCAAACGCAAAGAGAAAATGATGGCCAGCAAGACCACCCACTTCTCGCGACAACCAGTAGTTTCTCTTCTGTCGTAGATCACATAACCCTGTGAGGTGGCTACTGCTTCTCAAGAGCTAAAGGTTTAGAAATTGAGTCTCCCATCCAGGTTTCCTAGTGCCCTCACCTGGGACTCACCACAAATAAAATGTGGCAAATCTTACAGTGTTTCCTTCCTGCTTTCTCAGTGTCTCAATTTCACACATCATTTTAGGCTCCTCAGTACCCAGGACACAAGCTCTCCCTATCTTTCTACCTGCCACAAAGGACAACAGTGCTAGCTTACCTGCGGCCTTCTATTTCTCCACACTTGGCACTAAATTTCAGTGAACTACACACAACAGATAATAAAAATAATAGGGCTCAAATATTTCCCAACACTCGTAGAAACCACCCCCCCACAAAAAAGTAAAACTCCAATTCCAGCAAAACTAAAAGAAGAAACTATATTATCTTCATCTTCGACCAGAAACTATAAATTTGATTATAAGAAACAGGCATTATACTAAGATTATCAACTGGTCACTTCCTCAAGGTATTTATTCATGGACAAAATAAAGAGTCCAACCTAAGACTATTGGGAATCCCCTAGCTTTAGCTTTAGGCAGAAAATCTGGAAACTTTCAAAGAGATCATGTATTTTTAACTCAGTCAAAATAGACAACAGAGTGTTTCCAGAATATAGCACTCTGGTTGAGTATGCCACGAAAATAAATGAATGTGATATTGATCCATTATAGAAATACCCAAGGGAGACTTTTTTTTCCCTAAAAGCATTTACAGTGAATGCTCTACTTGGCTCTCACTTTTCCCAGCAGCCCATGGACCATTAAAAAAAAAAAAAAAGAAATATAAATAAAATGTTTAATATTAGTCTACAGAAAAAATTTCTCTCCATGTGCTTGACACTTGGAAAACATTAACTACAAATCAAAATAGAAAAGCAGCTGTTTTCTAGCTAACTAAGGTCAACAGGATTCTAAGTAAAACGGTGGAGTGTAAAAGCTAAATCATGACCATGTGGTGCAGGTAACACACTCCCCAAACTGTGCAATTATGAATAAATATTAAATGCAGTAGGTGAAATGAAAGACTTCATTTAATTGTTTATGATTTTCAAAATGATTTAGAATTGATCCTAGATCAAGATAAATGTATGTGATAGATTTGTTCTCTATATAATGTGTATTTTATTCATACAGAAAAATTTACTAATTAGATATAATTTTATTTTTCACTTATTAGTTGCTCTCTTCTTTGCTAATTTTGGCATAGAGATTTTGCACATAACGTGTTATTTCCACTAACATGGCTATAATGAATGTATAAGACCCATAAAATCAATTTACTTATCACACTGACCCTATAAGTCAGCATCCAGCTCTATCAACACACTTTGAGCAAATGCCAACTCCTCAGTTATATCCCTGTGTAATTCACTTAAAGGGAGTTCCTTATCGTATGAAATATTTCAACAGTTGTTCTTAACATTTTGTTTGTAATGACTAGCCTTATTAATAATCTTTCCTTTAACTTTTTCACCTAACCATAGGGGTGAAAGTGCTAATAATATCTGTTTACTCTGAAATATTCTTTAAACACCAACTTTTTCAGGAAACACTGCCTTGAAAAACAACTTCCTTAAAAAAAAAAAGCAGTTTCCTTGCTCTTAAACTCTCCATATCAAAGCAAGTTGGCAGAATAGAAAGATAACACATGATATACGGTAGTTGCTGCAGCTAATGTCCCTCAACTATATTTTTGAGAGAAAGACAAAGACGACAAGCCTAAAGGACCTGTCTTTAAAAGCCTAAACTGACTAGACCATTTGTTTTCAAGCATCTCTGGAAACTAACCTACTCTCAACTCACAGTTGGTCCTCTATTATGCATTTTTTAAAAGCACAAAAGACAGAATTCAGTAAGACTAAATACTGTTAAGCTACATCACGATGAGCTACAAAAATGCTGAGAGATATCAGCCCAAAGTAGAGTGTTCATTCTTTCAGTGTTGCCCCATCCTTTTCCACATTCCTATTTTAACAGTGCTGTGGTTAAAAGTACAGATTCTACAGCCTGACCACCTGGGTTTAAATCCCATCACTACTTACTAGCACTGAAACTTTGGGCAAACTCTCAACTGCCATAAAATAAGGAAAATCAAAGTACCTCCCCTTATTGGGCCAGCCATTAGGATCAAATTAGTCAATACATACATAAACACTTGGAGCAGTTCCTGGCATACAGTAAGTTCTCAATAACTGTTAGTCATTACTACACAGTAATAGTAATGAAAGTAAAATTGTCTTCCTTAGGGCTACTAAGGTACTTTTATATTTTATTTTTATTTTCGGCTGCACTGGGTCTTCGTTGCTGCGCATGGGCTTTCTCTAGTTGCGGTGAGCGGGAGGCTACTCTTTGTTTCAACGCGCAGGCTTCTCACTGCGGGGGCTTCTCTTGTTGCGGAGCACGGGCTCTAGAGCGCAGGCTCAGTAATTGTGGTACACAGACTTATTTGTTCCGCAGCATGTGGGATCTTCCAGGACCAGGGCTCGAACCCGTATCCTCTGCATCGGCAGGCAGATTCTTAACCACTGCGCCACCAGGGAAGTCCTAAAGTACTTTTAAATAAATGCCAATTTCCTTTTACTCTAAGTGCATCCCAGCATAATAAAACAGCTAAGGTAATTTTCAAAAGTGAATCACTTAACCCACTTTTGGAGTAAAACAACTGTGACTCTTTCATGCTAAGTTATTAATAGAAGGCCACATTACATCAAGGCTGTATGGCTCAAAAGTGTTTCAGCTATAACACAGCTCTATTTAACAATGTTTAAGAAACAGTCTGCATTTGCAACAATAATAGTCAAGTATTACTGATCATCTACAATGAGTGGATTGAGCACTGTGGCAGCAAAATAATGCTCCCCCCAGAGATGTCCACATCCCGAGTCCCAGAACCTGTGAATAGGTTACTTTACATACCTTACATGGCAAAAGGGATGTTGCAGATGTAAGTTAGGGAATCTGAGATGGGGAAATTATCCTGGATTATTCAGGTGAGCCCACGGTAGCCATGGAATCCTTGCAAGCAGAAGAGGGAGGTGAGAGGGTGTGTGTCAGAGCTATGCAGTGTGAGAAAGACTCAATGGGCCATTGCTCATTTTGAAGATGGCAAGGGGCCACAAGCCAAGGAACGCAGGAAGCCTCTAGAAGCTGGAAAAGGCAGAAAACAGACTGGCCCCTAGAGCCTCCAGAAGGAATACAGTACTACCGACACCTTAATTTTAGCCCAGTGAGACCAATTTTGGACTTCTGACCTCCATAACTCTAAGGTACTATATTTGTGTTATTTTAAGCTACCAAGTTGTTATAGCAGCAATAGGAAACTAACACAGGCACCTTACTAAGTATCCTCACTATGGGCATTTATTGAGTTAGCCTTCCAACAATCCCATGAAACAGATGCTATAATTAACTCTTCTTTATGAAGTTTCAGAGGGAAGGAAACCAAAGCTTACGGAAGTTATTTAACTTTACCCAAGAACTGAGTTGGGACATGACACATACCCATACACACACACCCACACACCCTTCTCATTTTGGACAAGGTATACAAGTTAAAAAAAATCAACCATCATCTGCATGTTAAAAAAATTTATTTTCCTATGATATGAGTTTGAAATTAATTCCTTATCTTTATATCTCTAGCCATGTGGTAACATTTACTTTGCATTTTCTATGTGCCAGGAACTATGTATTTTACTCTCTGCTGAAAGTAAATTACAAAATTTAGTAAGAGTTTCTTATCATCGAGATGTTTATAGATAAGTTGGCGGAGACAGGCATGTAGCCTAAAACTACAGACCATGATACAAATGCTTTGAGAATGATATGCATAGGACAATCCGGTGACAATAATTAGAGAAGAAGTTGTCATTCCATTTGAGAAAGTCAGGAAAGGTTTCTTAGGGAAGAAGATCCTCCATGTGAATCTTAAAAGATGAGTAGGGATTTTCTAGGTTTGAGCCTAGAAAATTTGTGGGGAAGAGGGGGTTGTAGTAATAGGGAACAGAGAACTTTCTAGATAGAGCAAAGGGGAAAATATGCAAAGGCTGACTAGCAGGTAGTTAAACATGGCTGGCACACAGGGGACTGGCAAGAGAAAAGGTTTGAAAGGAAGTAGAAACCAGACTGGGAAGGGTATTCCTGTCATAGGTTTGGAATTGATCTTGTTGTGATAGAGAAATTTTGCAGAGTCTTAAATGGGGTAGAATGTTATAATAATCACTCTGGCAACAGGGTGATGCTTGAAAGGGGCTAAGTCTAGCAGACAGTTAGAAGGCTATTGCAAGAGCCCAAGCGAGAAAAGAAGGACTGAGTCAAGGCAAAAGCAGTGAGAACAAAGGGAACATTTGGGAGAGAGCTTTCAGAGGCAAAATTGTAAGAACATAATGGAAAGAGTCAGAGGTCCCTTCAAGGTTTCCGGTTTGAATTACTGGGTAAATGAAGATATTTACCAAGATGGGGTGGTTGCCTTAGTGTTATTCATCAAATATTTTCAATTCTCTCCCATTCTACTAGGGCACATGCTGGGGTTACATTCCTTTGCCTCATTCTGTCTCTTGATATCTTTGATGTTGGTCAAAGGGTACGAACTTCCAATTATAAGATGAGTAAGTTCTGGGGATCTAAGGTACGGCATTGTGATTATAATTAGTGATGCTGCATTATATACTTTTTTAAAAGTATAAAAAAAGTATAGAAGTTACTCCAGGGCTCTCTTTCTTTCTTTCTGGCACAATAACCACAAAGGTTCAAGATGATGGCTGGTCCATCAATTTAGTCCTTTAATGACCTGAATAAGCATAGCCCCCCCTGCCATCTTGCAGAGCACATGTTGCAAATGAGAAACTGACCTTCGTTGTTGTTAAGCCACTAATATATTAGAATTATTTGTGTTACACAGCATAGCATAGCCTGCCCTGACTGATACGATAATAGAGAATGAAAAATAAAAGTTGTAGAAGCTTCCTTTTGTTACTGTAATTATTATAAATACATTGAGTAAAAAATGCTATGAAACATTCAAGGTGAAAAAAGTCTAAATCCCGGGCAATCTAAACACTTTCTCCAGAAGGCCTTGCCAGACTTCCCCACAAATGTGCATCTTCTTTGTGTTCCCAGAGCACACTCTGCATATACCACATACACACTCAAGTGAAATTGTCTGTTTTCCTGTCTGCCTCCTCGAAGGTCGGAAGGTATATTATGCATGCCTGCATCTCAAGCACCCAGCAGAATGCTTGGCACCAGTGAAGGTCTCAATAAGTACTTGTTGAATGCATGAATGATGAAGGAAGTCATGGGAGAAGATGATATTGTCTAGAGACGTATGGGTGCAAAGTGAGAAGAGAGCTTAGGACAGACGCCCCCAAATTTACTGGATAGGTAGAGAAAGATGAGCTTAAGGAGACAGAGAAAGAGCCGCCAGAAATAGAAGGAAAATTAGAAATGATAATATCCAGGCAAAGCAGAAGAGCATTTCGAGAAGAAGGGAGTAGTCAAGACTGACCAAGATGATATCTGGGCGTCCCATCTGAATGGAAGAAAGCATTGTTGGCACCAGAAACGGGCATGCTCATTGTGACCAGATGGAAACAAACACAGAGAGAAAGCACAGGCTCTCCGTTTCAAACTCTTGTTCAAACACACATCGGTTCCAAATTCTGCACATTCAAAAAAAGGACACTGGAGGCCTCAGAACAGACTTAGTAGTAGGAAAAGAAGAGGAAGAGGAAAAGGTCAGATTGCAGTGGGTTAAGGACTGGATGAAGCCTAGAAATCACCTGGGGATCTCATTAGAAGGCAAATTTGGCAGGTCTGGAGTGGGGCCCAAGATTCCAGATTCTGCATTTCACACAAACTCCCAAGCGATGCTGATGCTGCATCCACGGACTACACTTTGAGTGCAAGGCTTTAGACTGCCCTTTCCAAAACTTTAGACATAATGCATAACCTCAGGCCTAAGGAATTAACGAAAAAATATTTTCAGGTTTGAGAACTCTATGTTTTTGCATCTGCTCAGAAGACCAGCATTATTAAAGGAATTTGGAGAATTAAATAAGGAACATGGAGTCAGGTCATAAAAGAGCATGGAAAATCTTAAGGTTTTGGTGAAAAGAAATCAGGATCTGGGAAGTTTTCCATTTTAAAATGATATTCAAAACACAACACTATAAGTTAGGAAGTTAAGATTCTTATCATTCCAAATTCTTGTAAAAGCCACAAGCTGCTAAGAAATTCGGTAAGAGAAAAACTATATTTAAGTTCAATGATCTCCAGCTCATCTAGCATTTTTGAAGAGGAAAGTCACTTTTATAGAGGAATATTTCTCTTGAGTTCAAGAAAAACAAACTATTTTACCATATTTCCTATACTCCCCACCACTATAATTTCTTTCTTCTTCAATGCGTGACAAAAATAAAAAATTAATAGGTCCCACATAGACTTTACATAGAATTAAGAAAACTAGGAATAGTAACCTTAGGCCATTCTTAAGCTTAAGGCTAAAACAAAATTTATTTTAGATGTGGATGAGTGGACGAGACTTTGAAACCAAGTCTTCAACAGCTGGGGGAAAAATAGTTAAGAACATTCTAATGAGATGTGGGGGGACCACACCTTTGATGAAATCAAATTGAGATGAATAATAGTTTGCAAAAATCAGTGCAGACGTCTGGAGCCTGTGCTCCGCAACAAGAGAGGCCGCGAGAGCGAGAGGCCCGCGCACCGCGATGAAGAGTGGCCCCCGCTCACCGCAACTAGAGAAAGCCCTCGCACAGAAACGAAGACCCAGCACAGCCAGAAATAAATAAATAAATAAATTTAAATCATGTGGGCTTCTAAGAAGACTTCTTCTTAAAAAAAAAAAAAAAAAAAAAAAAATCAGTGCAGACCATACTCCAAAGCACATTTATAAGATGCTTGAAATAACTTTCTATTTTTTCCCCTGCCACATTCTCTACCCACTTCAACCCTTTCTCTAGACAGGTGTCAAAAAACCCTTTTAACATCCCCAACCAGATCAATCACGCCACTCCCCCACTCCAAAATCCTCATGGTGAAGGTCATGGTTAAAGCGCCACCCCCTCAGGGAAGGCTTCCCAGACCACGTTCAGACCCTGTCAGACCTTGTCTCAAAGAAACTCTCTTCCTGCATAGGAGTTACCTCTGTGGTAACTAATCAACTGTGTGGTCATTTTTAGGTGTCCCTCCTTCACTGAACTAGGAAGCCCATGAGGATATGCTGATTCAGGGCTGTGCCCAAGTCCCATAGGATACTGCCTCAAATTTCACAGACATTCAATAAAGGAATAAACAGTATCAAATTATATCTACTATTTTATGTCTGTTCAATGTTGCTCAACATGTCAACATAATTTTACTTTAAGTGTTGCATATATAATGTTTCTATATTATTTATAAATAATTTAAGGCAGATATCAGTCCAAGCTCTGATCAAGTATTCCATGGTACTAGCTGACTCTTGCAGTCCTGTGATGGAAGCACAACATGTGATGGAAGAACTAAACTGCTAGTTTAGCTCTTATAAGAGAGGAATGAGTCTCTGAAAGTGGCTCTCAGGCCTGAGCCTAACAGTCAAGTGAAACTTGGCATCACACTGCAAATCCAACAGTCGGTCAACTTTACTTCTTCCTAGCTACTTTACTAGCAATTAAACTATACTATGGCAATGGCTTGGTTGTAGGGTTATGGGGTTATAAATTATGGGATTACTATGATGATGGGTCATAGTTCACAGATTTTAGTTCTTACAGATAGAGTTAAAATGAGATAAGGACATTTTTGGTTAATTTTTGAGTGTAAGAGAACTATTTATTAACAAGTTATCTAATATTAGTAATAATATTCATAAGCAAAAACCAATTTTTTACTCTCATAATGAATGTTATCACCTATAAAAACACTTTCACAATATGATACCATTATATGCAGAATCTAAAAAAAATGATACAAAAGAACTTATTTACAAAGCAGAAACAGACTCACAGACTTAGAGAACAAACTTATGGTTACCGGGGGGAAGGGATAGATTGGAAGTTTGGGATTGACATGTACACACTGCTATATTTAAAATGGATAACCAACAGGACTTCCCTGGTGGTCCAGTGGATAAGACTTCACGTTTCCACTGCAGGGAGTGCGGGTTCGATCCGTGGTCGGGAAACTAAGATCCCACGTGCCACGCGGCATAGCCAAAAAAAAAAATAAAAATAAAGAAAGATAACCAACAAGGACCTATGTATAGCACAGGGAATTCTGCTCAATACTCGTATTAACTTAAATGGAAAAAGAATTTGAAAAAGAATAGAATGTATATGTATAACTGAATTACTCTGCTATGCACCTGAAACTAACATGTTATTAATCAACTATACTCCAATAGAAAATAAAACAATTTTTTAAACTAAATAAATAAAAACACTTTCACAGATATTATTTCATTTTACTTCCATAACAATTCTCTGAAATGAATAAGCATTATATTCCCCACCTTACAGAGAAGGTAAAGCATGTGACCAAAAGTCACCCATCTAGTAAATGGAAGAGTAAGATGCTAAACCCAGACCTCCTAGCGTTGAGTTATAAATTCTTTCTTCCAGGTCACATGGCCCTTCAGTATTAGACTATAACTGAAAAATAAAAACCCAGGTATAATATTGTACCTTTCTTACTCTTCATTTTTCTCTTCAATTTCCTTCAAATACCTGAATCTTCATTTTAGAGTCCAAACTAAACTAAATTAAACTAAGCGAAACCTTTGTAGCTCCAGCTTCAGTTTAAGGGGTTGAGGAGAGAAACGATTTGCTATTGCTCTTTTCTATAGCCTGCTGCTGAAATAATTATTCAGAAAGTCCAACTCTCTTATCTTCAGAAATCTCTGCCATCTTGGCTTTATGCATGCCAGAAGCCCAAAGAGACAAAATTAGAAACGCGTAGTGCATCTGTGTTTATTAGCATAAGGTTTTATTATCTCTTCCTAATCAATAAACTTCTCACTATTATCTCTTTGCCTTTTGAAGCTAGAGCTCCTGTTATTTGGCATTCCAGCATCCCTTAGCAACCCTTACAGACCCAGAAATAACTACAAAACTTTGAAAGAGCACGGATTTTAAGCGCAAACCAAACAGAACATTCTTAAAAGCAAGCAGAATCTAATGAGGTTTTTTAAACAAAGGTATAAAATGATTTTATCGCTCATTAAAACAACAAACATCTCAGTTATAAAACAGGAAATGTTTATTTGGGCAGATATTACTTAATATATCTATATCAAATCATCTGGTGCAGAGCCTATGAAAAGAATGCTTTTGAAGACTGTCTGGAAAACACCCACTTTCTAAAGGTTACCTACATATAAGCCAAAATAGCACTAAGAAATGGTTACAAATTGGTTCACTTCCTAATCTCATATAAGTAATACAAGAAAAATCTACCCCTAGGTATAAGCCCAAGATAAATGAAAACATATGTCCACACAAAAACTTGAACATGAAGGTTCAGGGCAACATTATTCGTAATAGCCGAAAGATGGAAACAACTAAAATGTCCATCAATTGATAAATGGATTTTTTTAACGTGGTAAATCCATACAATGGAGTAATATTTCACCATAAGGAATGAAGTACTGATAGATACTAAAACATGGATGAACCTTGAAAATATTATGTGGAGTGAAAGAAGCCAGTCACAAAAACCACATATGGTCATATGAAATGTCCAGAATAGGGGAATCTATAGAGACACAAAGTACATTAGTGGTTGCTTAGGGCTGGAGCACAGGGGAGACAGAAAGATGGGAGGGTGACAGATAGCTAAAAGGGAATAGAGTTTCTTCTTGAGGTAATGAAAATGTTCCAAAATTGACTGTGGTGATGGTTGAACTTACCTGTGAACATATTAAAAATTATTGAATTACACATTTTAAATGGGTAAATTGTATGGTATGTAAATTAAATTTCAATAAAGTAATAAAAATGTTTAAATTTAATATATAAACAAACAAATAAACCCAATTAAAACACTGTTTTAATAGCACCCTGCCTCTTCTCAGAGGCCTCTAAGCTCTGAAGCACTTAAAAATGGGTTTTAAACTTATATTAGCATTCCACCCTGAGATTGAAAGGAAATACTCTTCACAGTGTGTGAGCCATTCCACACAGTGTTCTGAGAATGAGACTGTTAAAAATGACAGGGGGACTTCCCTGGTGGCGCAGTGGTTGAGAGTCTGCCTGCCGATGCAGGGGACACGGGTTCGTGCCCCCGGGAAGATCCCACAGGCCGTGCAGTGGCTGGCCCCGTGAGCCATGGCCGCTGAGCCTGCGCGTCCGGAGCCTGTGCTCCGCAACGGGAGAGGCCACAACAGTAAGAGGCCCGCATACCGCAAAAAAAAAAAAAGACAGGGGTATGACTGAGGGAGCGTCTACCAGACAGACCCTCCCAGACATAACAACTATAAACTCTGGACAAAACACAAAAAAGCAACGACCCGACGGTACTGGAAAGGAAACAAAACAGGCCAAGTCTGGAGGGGAGGGGAGTCCTGGAAGAACAGAGGGGCAGAGGCTAGTTTCAGGGTTTTGTCCTGCCTTTAGCCCGAGAGCAGGCCAGAGCTGGCACCACGTGGAGCAGGACGATTAAAACCCCAATAGAAAACCTGCAGACTTCCTGGGCCGAGGCATTTTCTGTCCTCTTCTTACTTGTCACCCTGTGACCTCTGACCATCTCTCTGCCTTTAGCTTCTGTGGAACCCAGCATTTCCCGGTTCCTTTCCTTCTTCTCCAACAACACTTCCGGTATCTCTTGATGCTTTCTCTTTCCTTGTCTCCCCTAAACACCAGCATCCTCCAGGGCTATGCCCCAAGATTTTTGGGCCTCTCACTGTTGTGGCCTCTCCCGTTGCGGAGCACAGGCTCCGGACGCGCAGGCTCAGCGGCCATGGCTCACGGGCCCAGCCGCCCCGCGGCATGTGGGATCTTCCCAGACCGGGGCACGAACCCGTGTCCCCTGCACCGGCAGGTGGACTCTCAACCACTGCGCCACCAGGGAAGCCCTATGCCCCCAGCTTTTAATCAGTGCCCTTTCTCCTAACAACTCATCTACTCCCGCTGCTTCCACTGAGACTCCTACATTCATAACTGCACTCAGGCTCCCTTCTCAGCTTCCCTTCTGGATAGTTCCAGCTTCAGACTAGAAACAGTGGGGTGGGAGTTAAATTCTAAAGTCAGCGCAGAAGCCAGAAATCACACAGACTCACCATTTCCCTTGAAATTCCCTTAGGAAGGTAAGGTGTTGGACTCTTACAGTCCTCCATTTCTTGGCCCAGCTTGCACTGCTGAATTTGCTCACCATAAATGCACTTAAACTATGATTCCACTGTATTTAGTTGTTCCACAAGTATCTCCAACTTAACATGTCCTAACTGAACTTCCAGCCTGCCCTCCATCTACCTGCATCCCTCTCCTCCGCCTTTACTTCCTACGTTAACAGGTGGCACCAAAATCAACCTGGTTGCCCAAGCTAGAAATCGGAGAGTCAACCTTGATTTCTCTTTCTCCCTCATGCCAAAATCCAATCTGTCTTGATTTCTGTTGATTTTAGTGCACCAAATGCTTTAATCTAAGCCCTTATCATCTTTTACTTAGACAATCGCCATTCGCCAACCTGTCTCCCTGCCTTCATTTCTTTATGCCTCCAGTCCCCTATAGTGTATCCAGGTCTTTTGTCTTTTGAAAATGCAAATACAATCAGATTTCTCCCCGCTGGGAAAGATCCTCCAATGGTAAACCACCACCCAGAGCAGCAGAAACAGCTCTTGGGCTTCCCTGGTGGCGCAGTGGTTGAGAGTCCGCCTGCCGGTGCAGGGGACACGGGTTTGTGTCCCGGTCCCATATGCTGCAGAGCGGCTGGGCGCGTGCGCCATGGCCACTGAGCCTGCGCGTCCGGAGCCTGTGCTCCACAACGGGAGAGGCCGCAACAGTGAGAGGCCCGCGTACCACAAAAAAAAAAAAAAAAAAAAGAAACAGCTCTTATAAATCATGCTAATTTTAATTTTAACTTCATTTATCTTTAATAATGGCATCACTTACCAACAAAGGACAGCAGGATCACCAGCAGGACAATGAGAGCACAGATACATGGAATCAGGACCAACAATAGGAAACGAAGAATATTCACAGTCGCCAGCTTCTGAGAGCAACCATCACCCATGGTATCATCATCTGCTCCCAAGACCTAAAGTAGGAGAGGAAAATGAAACATGGTTTTAATATTACAAAGCAACTCAGTACGTGGTATGACATTTTAGAGTACAGCTATCCAGTTAAAGAAGCAGCATTCCTAAGAGATTTTCCTCCGTGTATTTTAGGGCCTGAAATGAGGTTAGTCACCAAATCACACTAATAAATGAACCAATAACTACAAATCACACTCAGGGAAGAGCAAATCATCTATTTCTGAAATGTTTTTCAGGAGTATATGAACTTATAACGATATTCCATCTTGATTTTTTTTTTAAATGTATCTGCTAATTTGGTTTTATTCCAAAGGGCTGTTCTTACCATGGCAAGAACTCACCTTGACCTAGAACTCTAAGCAAAGAGTGCCTAATACAGTGATAAAGTACTGGTGAGTAGTTGTGGACAGGGCATTATCCAGACTTCATTCTTGTTTTGCTCATTAGTCCTAACCCAAATCTGCATGAATCTAGATCAAATAAGTTTTTAACCATTAATAATTCAGCAAGATTGAATATTACTGACCATGTATTTAGTGGCAAGTTGAACAGTGAGAAAGAGCCTGTTCTGTTGGCCACTGACAGGATGCCCTCCACTGTCCACACTGCCCCTGCAGCCCATCAATTTGTGAGAGAATGATGAGATGCAATGGAGATGGTTCAACGAGATAAAGTTCTTGTCTTCCAATTCTTTAAATTTTGCTTAGCTCAATATCTTGCCAGAAACAATGTCTGGAAATTCATTTATTGCAACTGGCTTAGGGGAGTAATTTTTTCAACAGAGATGGAATTAAAAGCGATTTGAGTCACTATGAGCAACTCTTCTGATCCCATTAATGAAGATGTTTCTCATGGTTCTCTCTTGGACTTCTGACTCTCCTTGCCTTTCCCTCTCTGACAGTTTCAGAGCTTGAACTACAACCTTGGTGTACCCAGCTCTTGAATCTCTTGAGTCCTGAACTTCCTTTCAAGTTAAATCATATATTTCTGATGCCTAGTACATAGCATCATCTCTTTTCAACATGTCCAAAACCAAACTAATCTCCTTCTTTATCCATTACCTTCAAACTAGTTCTCCTGACTTCCATATTTGTGCTAAAACAAACTCCATTATTCCTATAACCTCGAGACTCCGGACATTTCCATCATCCCCCCATGCTACTCATTACCGAGTTTTGTTGGTTCTTCCTCTGTAAGAAAAATCTAATTTTTTAAATTGAATGACCTTTGAGAAAGAGCTTTATCAAAATCAAGAAGTTGTCCTAGCCGATGATCCTGCATTTGATCTTTTCTGGTATATAACCAGTACCTGATAATTTCCCATGGATAAAAAAGCAACCTTGATGAGTTCTTCTGAATTGCAAAGCATATGTGATTCTCCATTTCTGCTTTATTCCTCCTACATCAAAATGAGTTCTGGTTCACTAACACATATTGCAAGCAATATTCACTACATACACGGATGTGATGACACTCTCTGTAATTTTAAGAATTCTCCGTGGGAGATATTATTTGAAAGAACGTATGCTGTTAGCTTAAGAATGGCTTGATTTCCTAGATTAATGTCTTTACTGACCCATTCCCTTTGAACCTGGTTTAATCGACCAGCCAACGTGAGTTGATTCAGAGTTAGTTTACAATTAAGTGGCAGGAGGAGGTCATGGAAAGGACTGACCTACCAGTTGAACCATGAGCTGGACTCAGGCAATCAGAGGCTCCTCACCCCCTCTTCTGTCCTTAGAACGTACGTTACGCCCACTGTTCCCACAGCCAAAGCCATTTTCAAGGACACAGCCTTGAGAGAGCAATGCGCTGTTGAGACCATCTGGATAGTATACATGACTGCATCCCATTATGTCTTCTATATAAACTCTTAAGATTCTGGCAGGCATGGAGATCTAATCACCTTGCAGCTGTCCAAGACAAACCTTGCATGTAAGTTCCCTTGCTTATTAAAACTGCCATCTACCAATCTGGAGTCATCTGCCTCTTTCTTCAGTCTCTCCTTGCCTTCTGTATATGAGGGTCAGTTTCAGATTTCACCCAATGTGATGTAACACATTGACACAATATAATATAAGATCTGCTATAGCACATTGATTATAACTCCAGCATTGGGTGGGTGGTACCCTTTGAGGCTTGGATATAACATTTACCTGTAAAAAGCCAGTGTGGGGCTTCCCTGGTGGAGCAGTGGTAAAGAATCCTCCTACCAATGCAGGAGACACAGGTTCGAGCCCTGGCCTGGGAAGATCCCATGTGCCGTGGAGCAACTAAGCCAGTGAGCCACAACTACTGAGCCCGAGTGCCACAACTACTGAAGCCCATGGGCCACAATGAAGAGTGGGCTCTGCTCACCACAACTCGAGAAAGCCTGCGTGCAGCAACGAGGACCCAATGCAGCCAAAAGTAAATAAAATAAATAAATTTAAGGCCACACATAGGTAAGGAAGTAAGGGCCATAGACCAGACGACAGGTCTAATGGCGACCCAGGACAAACCACACAGAACCCGTGTGGAGTCCAACAGAGCCCCAGATGTAGTTCAGGAACCAAGAGGTCTTTCAAGATCAAACACAGCCCTAAAAAAAGTTTAAAAAAATAAATTAAAAAAGCCAGTGTGGAACTACAGCTCAACAGAAACAGTAGTAGAACTGACTTATTTACTTCATTTACTCAACAAGTAGTTATTGAACACCTACTAATTATAATAAGCATAGTGATGGATATAATAACGATTTAAGACCAACTGCCCCTCCAAAGCTCACAGTCTTGTAGGAGAGATAAGATATGTATGTAAATAACTACATTTCGAGGTAGCAAATGATAAGCACCATGAGATTTATAGGAATTCAAAAGATAGGAATATGATTTCTTGCTGGAGGATCAGTTAAGACATTGTAGGGAACCAGCACTTAAACTAGCCATGATTCTGAAAAAAGTATCCCTGAAAAGCCCTGTTACAGCTTAAAAGAGTGGTAAAATACATCCAGAGAGGTAAAGAGTTATGAACTTTCTTTGGCTTCCACAACAATGGAAAAGCTTTCTTGGTTAGGGTGGGTGGTCACAGGAGAATTCTTCTTGGGTGGCAAATGCACAACGGCCTCAGTGCTATGTGGAATCCTGTGTCCAAATACATCTCATTTAGCATTCATAAGAGAAGAATCAGTAGGGAAAGTGCTAGAGGCTCATTTTAATATCTTATATAAGTATATCAACAAGTATTTGACCTCCAGAAACCATATTCATGGTTAGTGCAAATGCTTTCTCCAGTAACTAGGAAATTGATTCCTTTTATGAAGGGGAAAAGAGGAAGAAATACTTACAAGAAATTCAGAACTAAGAAATACTTAGAAGAAATCTCAGCACTCTCCTCAAGTGCGTAACTTTTCTCTTGCACTCATGGCCACTTAAGACTATTGCTATAAATGCTGCATTATTCAGAGGCCCTTTGAGGTTCCTCTGAATATAATGCAACTCTCAGACTTTACTCTCGGGTGAATAATGCCAGATGAGATAAACTGCTAGGACAATTCCTAAGCTTCATTTCAGTGGACTCAACAAACCTCTCTCCAGAAGGTACCCTCTTCCAGAATCTACCCTCCACATACTTGAAACCGTAAGCTAAGCACAGGCACAAGCATTCCGTGGTGCAGGCAGGGAGCAATGCATCTTGTTGACCTGCACATATTTCAAATATGTAGTTCTCATGTTTTACTAATCCTGTTGGTGAAAACTCATTTCTTGTGTCTTAAGAACTACATTGATTTGTAAAGGTGTCGTGTTGGCTTATGTAACATATATGGATACAATCTACCTGACTGGGACATCACCTTGAGTCATTGGTTCCATTGGGAGACCTTCTCATCTGTCTCTTTTACATTCTTTATTGTGCTTGCCTCCTGGCTTAGTGATTCAACTTTTTTTCACAACAGCCATTCTCTCTCTCGTTTTTAAATATACAGTTGGTTTACAATGTTGTATTAGGTTCAGATGTACAGCACAGTGACTCAGTTATACACACACACACATATATATACACACATATATTCTTTTTCAGATTCTTTTCCATTATAGGCTATCATAGAATATTGAATAGAGTTCCCAGTGCTATACGGTAGCTCCTTGTTGGTTATCTATTTTATATATAGTAGTGTGTATATAGTAGTGTGTAATCCCAAACTCCTAATTTATCTCTCTCCCCCTTCCCTTTTAGTAATCATACGTTTGTTTTCTATATCTGTGAGTCTATTTCTGTTTCGTAGATAAGTTCATCTATATCATTTTTTTAGATTCCACATATGAGCAATATCATATGCTATTTGTCTTTGTCTGACTTCACTTAGTATGATAATCTCTAGGTCCATCCATGTTGCTGCAAATGGCATTATTTCATTCTTTTTTATGGCTGAGTAATATTCCATTGTGTGTGTGTGTGTGTGTGTGTGTGTGTGTGTGTGTGTGTGTGTATCACATCTTCTTTATCCATTTATCATGACAGCCATTCTGAGTCTTTCAGGACCTACTGTCCATTGATCCCTCTATCTTCTCCCACTTGATCAACCCTCTCCTTTCTTCATTTCTCTATATATCTTTTTAAAAATCTTTGGACCATTATTTCATTGATACTCTTGCCGATGCCCTGAACCCCCTTACCCCTCTGGATTTTTCTTCTCACCTATCTTGTAAAAGCCAACATGAGATGAATCCAACAATCTTCCCTCTCTGTATCTACACTTGGACAGTTGAATGTGGCTGTAAAAAGTCACGCAACAGGACTACTTGATTGTTAATTTAAAGTCTTTTCTATTCTCCTCAAACTATCTTTTCCCACTCTTCTGCCCTCACTTTCAGAAGAGGATCCACCCCTATTCCCACCCTACAGAGAGAATAAAAACCATCAAATGGGAATTGCCTCACCTACCTAAATTTCAGCACACACACCTGCTCATTTATAGACCCTTCTCTCCTGTAGAGATGCTATTTAAGACTCTTCCTATTCAAGACTAATCCTTCCACATTTGCTACAGACTTCATCTCCTCCTCTCTTCTCAGGAATCTGCCATCTTAATTCTCCATTGAATCATATATCCGATCTCGATTTACCTCTCTTTCCCCCTCTCCCCCTCTCCTCCCCTCCCTCTATCTCCTGCAGCACTGCCGTCAGCGTTTTACTACGTTAAGGTCTCTCCTGGTTATTTTTTAAATCCCTTCTCAAGCCTATATCCCACTTCAGGCACAGTCCTCTCTCTCTCCTTCTTTCTCATCCAAAATGACCTCACAGTTCTGAATATTTATTGTCCAAGTTTCCTCACTTACTGCCTACTCTTGTGACCACTACAGTTTGGCATCCACTTCTGTCACTGCACCAAAAGAGCCTTTGCTACAGTCACCATTGACCTCCATGTTGCTCTACTGAAATGATATTTTTCAATCATCCTTGTAATGACATCTCAGTATCATTTGACAGATCAAATTCTCAGTTAGCCACTCCCATCTTCTTCAAGCACTTTCCTCCTTTGCCTTCTCTTTCTGCTCCCTCACTGGTCACTCCTTCTCTTTCTATAAACTTTTTTCTCCCATCTGCTTTCTCCAGGCAATGCCACCCACACAAATAGCACCAATTGACTTACATCTTTAAATAGCAGCACAGAGTTTTCCTCTGCACTCCAGACCTTTGTATCCAACTGGCCATTTGACATCTCCCCAGTGGATGCTGCAAAAGTACCTCAAACCCCACATGTCTGGCCAAATAAATAATCTCCATCCCCACATCTAGTAATCTCCCATGGTTCCCTATCTCTGGAAGAGATAATTGAGCACCCACCGTGTGCCAGGCACTGTTTGGACACCTGGATACAACCCTCTGCAAAGCAAAACTCTCCAGCCTCATAGATTCTACATCCGACTAACAACGGTCATCACGTCTCACCTGGAATCCTGCAAATGCCTCCCCCTGTCTGGTTTACCTCCACCTATTCCTGCACTCCCTGATTTGTTCTCCACACTATAGCCAGAGTGAGAAAGAGGCTGTGTATCATGGAATTACAGAAAAAGGAAACATGAAAAATGATCCCCAAACTGAACTCATTCAGGAGATTCAGAGTCTGGAACCAGAGCTGATTATGAGAACCATGTACCCAGTGGATTGGCAGAGACTTGGGGAGGGCTTTGGACAGCCACAGGGGTATAGTGGGTTTCAAGTCCATTTTATGAGGATTTCAAAGGTCAAGAAGACCATAGCTAATATTTCAGGTACATTTGTCTTTATCCTGTCCTACCTTCCTGCAGCTTTTTACTTCATTAACACTTGGTACATTCTTGGGAATACTTCCACAGCTGCAAATGACAGAAACTGCTTGTGAACAAGGAGATACCTGCCCATGGATCCCTCAGATGGAAGATTCCCTCCCAGGGCCGGGGCCAGGACTCACCAAAGAGCCAATGAACCAGAAATATCTGACTGGGGATATTAGAGATGAAAAGAGCTGCTAACAACCAGGTTAGGACAAAGCAGATGTTCAGCCCAGAAGGAACCAAGTACCTTCTTAGGGACAACAGCCTTGTCGCCCTCCACAGCTCCCCTCATTCCAAGTGGGGTAAGTGACTGGGAACTATACACATTGCTCTCGCTCTGACTGCTGGGTTATGTAAGAACTATTTTCCAATCAATCAGGTGGACCTGTCTGCATGATAAATTGTGCATTTTAAATATAGAGAGCGGGGGTCAGCAAACTACAGCCCATGCGCCAAACCCAGCCACTGCCTGTTTTTATCCCTAAAGTTTTATTGGCAGACAGCCCTGTTCATTCATATAGATATTGTCATAGCTGCTCTCCTGCTACAGCAACAGCACTGAGTAATTGCAACAGAGCCATGTGGCCCACAAGGCCTAAAATATTTACTATCTGACCCTTTCCAGAAAAAGTTTGTCAGCACCTGATAGAGAGTATCACTGTATACCTGCATGCATGGATATTTTAAATTCTACAAATGTAATATGATAACCAAATCAAATTATAAATTCTCCTAAGAATTTATCATGTTATCTCTTACTAGGGCCCTTAATGAAGCCTGATATAATTGTACAGGTGGCAAACTGACAGATAAAACTGCCTAATTATTGCTGTTAACCCAATACATGGTTACTCCAAAAAGGGTCAAAAATAAAATTAATCTTCAAAATCAAAAAAATTATCCAGACTTTTAATATATTACATTAGAAGAAGAAAGGAAAGCATGAGTTTTAGGGATATTCAAACTGAAATAGGACTGCAACATGCATTATAAACTATAAGAACAAACACTCATGAGATTATAAAGCTAGAAAGTACAAATTTATTCCTGCTTCTGTAAAAACATAATCATAGCATAAGTAATACTAATTCAGTTGTATCTCTCTATATGTGTGCAAATATTACCCTTTTCTCATCAGTGTATGCCCAGCACCTAGAACACCATCAGGAATGGATTAATATCTGTGAATAAAGAAATGAATTCAATCACCTAAACAAAAATTTCTCTGTACATAACTATGTAAATAACTCCTTTTTTTTTTAATGACACATGCCTTACAGAGTCTATTCTTGAATTTGCTAAAAATACTTGGAGGAGAAAATGTATTTGGTAAAATAGTAAAAATATTTCCTCTCAGGGAAAATATACTAAAAATTAATAACATCAGTTTTTACTGGAACTATTAGTACAACTCCATGCTCAAATTTCCTATTATGAACTTTGAAGTCAGTTAGAAAATGTTGTGTTTCAGAAAGAAAATTGTCATGAATTTTAATACAGAAAAATTTTTTCAACACTACCTATGTTAAGAACATGAAACTATATTAACCCCATAGATCAGAGGTCCCCAGACATTCTGGGTTCACAGCACCATCAGTGTCTAGGTAATTTTTTCAGTGGTCCTAGGCCAAAAGAAATGCCTAACAGTTCCATTTATTTATTAGCCTGGTCGCCTGGTCCAACAATTCTATAAGTACTTATATCCTAAAACTTAGTAGCCATTTGAAAAAATACTACACATAAGTTAAAAGTTTTAAATATTGGGTTGGTCAAAAAGTTCATTCTGGTTTTTCCATAACATCTTAAGGAAAAACCAGAACAAACTTTTTGGCCAATCCAATATTTTCATGTCATTCTTAAATAACCACAATTACTCACACTAATGGGGTATGTGCATCTGTTGGGCACTGCACAACACCTCAAACCTCAGAACCAGACTAGAAACCACCACCACTCCTTGCCTGTTCCACGTGGATTTTTGCCTGGTATGACTTTCTACACGGCAACCACCAAGAACCCAGCTTTATGAAGATAGGATGACATCAAAAGGAATATAGCACAATCTAATGTTGAAACTGTGAACTACCTCAAGCTAGTATTTCATTCGGTAACCAACAGATGTCAAGTATCACTAGATTTCCCTCAAAACTTGAAAATAACCAGCAGCCTCTGTGAGTCACTGCAGTGTCTTGGGGTACTTCAGCACAGAGTTTGGAAATCATGGTTCTAGACTATCTATTTCTTCCACATCCATCTGCTTAAATCCAAATCCTTAAAGAAGTAACTCATATTTCTTCTCATTCAGGAAGCCTTCCTTGACTACCCAGACAGAAGTAATCTCTCTGAGGCAGACTCCCAGCACCTAT
Organism: Neophocaena asiaeorientalis asiaeorientalis; assembly: GCF_003031525.2. Taxonomy (NCBI): domain Eukaryota; kingdom Metazoa; phylum Chordata; class Mammalia; order Artiodactyla; family Phocoenidae; genus Neophocaena; species Neophocaena asiaeorientalis. The sequence continues at coordinate 8,521,755 of NW_020173388.1, read as the reverse complement.
TCTTTCCTTTGATCTTCGAAACAGAACCCTAAATTTTAGAATAAAGACAGCACTTAGAATTAAGACAGCATTTCCCAGTCTCTTTTGGAGATGTGTGAGGCCATGTGACCACGTTCTTGACCGTGGGATGAACTTGGAAATGGTAAATATGACTTACAGGAAATATTCTCCGAGACTGGAGTATTGTCCCTCCTCCCTGCTGGCTGGAATATAGATATAATAGCTGATGACCAAGCAACTATCTTGGACCCAGAGATGAAAGCTGTAGGCAGAGGATGGCTGAGTAGCAAGAAAAGAACGAACCAGGATCCCTGATGGATTTGTGAAGTTGCCCCATCAGCCCTAAACTGCTTACTTTCAGGCAACATTTATAGGGGAAAAGAATAAATTATTTCTTGTTATATCACTTTCAATCTGAATATTCTATCACTTGCAGCTGAAGCATTTTAACTGGACTATGGCATTTATCACTCTCTACTTTGGATCATGGTCATTATGTACACACTAAAATTACTATACTATAATCTCAGGATGTAAAGATCCATGTTTAATTCATTCAACAAATAGCCCAGACCATTATTTTTATCCCTTTTTATTTTAGTTCCTGGTATACAGTAGGATCAGAATAGATGTATATTGTCTCAATTAAATAAATAACTCACAACTAAAGGCCAGTAAAATTTCCCAAGGAAAGTTATAGGTTTTTGATATACTTACTTTTGATGGAAGGGAGGGAAAAAACTATTAAAAGTTCTCTTTAAACACCATACATACATCTAGGCTTTTCATGTTCAGTAATGTAACCATCAAGTTTGTTTACTCACTGCAGCCACAGTGGATGATCTCCTGTTAATAAGAAGCTCGGTGCCTTTTATATGTCGTCAATCAGGATAAGTTCAGAATAAAAATTTACAGCTTCATAAATTACAAATTAGCAATTTGCAAGTACAAATCACTAGTGTGATAGCCAAAATGTTTTCAAACAGGGATTAATAGGAAGTAAACAATACAAAGTAAAGTTGGTGGAAACATGGGCAATCGCTTCCCAGTCCCCTTAGAGACCCCACATTCTCCACCTACTTCAACAATCTCCTAACTGGTTTCCCCATATCCTCACTTGTCCCCTTTCAAACTCCACACTGTAGCCCAAGTGATCTTTTCAAGATGCTCATTGGGATGTGTCACCTCCCCGCTTAAAACCTTCCAGAGACTTGAGAGACAAAGACCAACTTCCCTAACATGGTGTTGAAGACAATGCTTCTCAAATTTCAATGTGCACGTGAATCATGTGGGGAGAATCTGATCCAATAGGTGTGGGATGGGGCTTGAGATTCTGCATTCCTTACCAGCTCCCAGCTGATGCTGACGCTGGTGGTGTGAGGACCGTACTTTGAGTAGCAGGGTCTGGAGACCCTCTAGGTGTGCCCCATCTATACCAGGCTCATTGTACACCACTCATGCCCACCCTCCTCTCTCCACACCGGCTACCTGGCTCTTCCCAGTGCCCCATAATCACTCTCTTCCTGGAAGGGCCTCCGCCCAGCCCCCACCTGCCGGAGTCACTCAGGATTCACCCTTAAACATCAACTCATGACCCATGACTAGTTCGGTCTCTCGGCCCTTTATCCCAGTTATGATTTACATGTATTTATATGATCATTAGATTATGTTGGTTATTCCTGCTAGGCTGTAGGCTCCATGAGGTCAGGGACCATGTTGGGTTTTGCTTCTCATTGTAACCCCAGTATTTGAAAAGGGCCTGGCTTGTAGTAGGCACTCCAGAAAAATATTAAAATAATGAATAAACTTCTAATCTGCCCTCCCATCGTCAGAAGAGTCTTAGAAATACAAGGAATTGAATGCTTCTCCATGTGTGAATAATTCTTGCAGTCATAATAATAATAGTAACAATACCAATATGGCCAAACACCCGTTGAGCACTTCCCATGAGCCAGGCACTCCTCTAAATGCATTATATACGGAAATGCTCACAACAGCTCTACTAAGTGGTTGCTATTACCATAGCCGTTTACAGAAGAGGAATTTGAGGCTCTTTGTGAGTAATTTAATTAAAATAATTCAAGTTAATGAAGAAAGAAGGCATTATCTAAAGCGATTCCCTTTTCTGAAACTCAGCAGGTGACTAGAGATCCCATGGTTTTTAATTTGGCTTGAATTCTAGACCATAGCTTTCAGAGCTTCCTGAAACACACCATCTCTTCTCCATCTCTGTCTACAAAGATAGACTAAGCTTTCCCCGACTGAGCCATGCAGGGCTGACCCCGGATGACCCCAAACCTATGAAGGACCAGATCTCATAGCGTAGTCATTGTGGGGCTTTTGATCCTCCTTCCAAGTCAGACATGGCCTAATGGAGGATGACAACTCACTGTAGCTCGACAATGGGAGCTACGTCTTAGAAACGGCCTCTCTGTGGTTTTTATTAATTACTTTTTGGAGCTCACTTTTCAACATTACCTTAAAAACTTTCACCTAATTATCTAATAAAACCTTAATTACCTGGAATCTTTAATTACAGAAGTTTTCTACTCTATCTTTCAGAGACGTGGAAAATGATAAGAAAATAAGCAAATTATCAAGAATTTATAAAATATTGCCAGAGAATGAAATGGAATTCCAGAAAATGTGGACTCTTCGACAACTTCTATAGCTTAGAAAATTTTGCCCTGAGAATGACATGCAAGTATTGGCCCTAATCATCAGTTTTCAAAGATTTGCTTACTACACTGTAAGACAGTGTAAGAAAATTCATTTCCAACAGTAAAGACTGAAATAGAAAGGAGGTCCAAGTTTTTATTTAATAATATCAAAAATCTAGTTAACAACAACAAAAAAAACTCCTATTCCTTGACCAGTTTTGGTACACACATGCCATTTTGGCCTACAGGAGCTCTGTAAGTTACAATACTCACCTAATGATACCATCGACAAAGAGATTAACATCAGCTTACTACTTTTAAGGTACAGCATCAGTCATAAGAGATATACTGATATTTTTATTTCAAATAGGATAGGTTTAAATTACAACCAAAGATCAGGCAGACTTTAAGTAGTATATAAACTGGTTCTGATCAACAGAGTATTTCGAAACGTGAAGGGTAATCCTACCTTTATAATGTGACGCTACACTATCGATTTTCTGAAATACCAAAATGATTATATTCTTAAATACAATTATGAAATTATGTAGACTTGGGTAATACAGGATGGTTAGGTAACGCTTAAGTCTGTGACCCTCAGGTGCACAAATATTGCTACTACCCAGAGGTTGTCCAAATCCATGTGTTAGTAAAATTCTATTTATTGCTTTGAAGTTTATGATATGATCAAGTCAAAATACCAAAATATTCGGACCGGGGCACGAACCCGTGTCCCCTGCATCGGTAGGCAGACTCAACCAATGCGCCACCAGGGAAGCCCGAGAGTGCATATTTTAATGGATGGGATTGTATGCAAAATGATGGCAAAATTCAGTGACCATCTGTCCTACCACAAAAGATTTGCTTACAGTGTTAAAAACAATTAAGAAAGATCCATCCAAAATCAACATTATGTATTGGCTTGAGGCTCACTGAGCACCCTAGCTCTTTAGGCAGGAAGGCAGTGAACTGCAAATGCCCACGCACTTTGCCGTTTCTACAATGCAACAGCCTGCCTTAAGGACAAGGTCACTCCAGCTGGTGTGGCCTGAACAGCACACCGAAGCTCCCTGTAAGCTCTGCGGAGACGTTACACTGTCATGTATTAATATCCGTACATTCCAGAAGAAAGGCAGACACTGAGACTCTACTGGCTGATAGGTAATCAGCTTGGAACATTGTCCTGCACACAACACACAACCATCCGTCCAAAATGTGATCTGAATCGCTGTTTCAGTATTAGAGATGGAGCTTCTCCAACCCCCCTCCTCTCTCTGTCCGCTGAGGAAAAACGAGCTAATGTTACCCCCTTATTTAAGAAGGGGAAAACCTGCCATTGTTAGATGCTTTCCTCTCTGTTCTCAATAAACTGTGAAACCATTCCTTACATGGATTGAGAGTAGATTTACTGAGTAAGAGATCAGTGATTTAGCTACTTCTCAAACCAGGCATCTGTCAGTTCTCGCTCATACTAGCTCCCACTCTACCAAGAAGCAAAATGCCTCCAAAATCATCCATCAGTAAATTATGCCAATCCCAAATGTCTTTTGTTGTGATGTTTGTTTTTAATGTCCCAAGAGGCATAGAAGAACAAGCATCTCATTTTCAGTACGTCTTTTCATCCCATTTTCCGGCATTTAATTGAAGCATACAAAGTCCAAATAACTCATGCACTCTTTCAAAATGAAATTACTCAATTCACAGCAGAACACGTCTCTGCAAGCCAATCCTGCCCACATTTTCTCCTTTGAAAATTAACGTAATAACAACAGCATCAGACAGTCCTCCCTCAAGATTCCTAGTCACATATCCCAGAATTGTTGTTCAATACAGAGACTAAATACCGACAAAATATTTTTCCTGTCAAGAAGACCTGGTAATAATAGTCCAATATCCAGGCAGCATATCAATTCGGCGTTGGTTTTGAGGGTAGTATTGTTTAGTCGCAGTCTGAAACATGAGAGAAAAGACTGGAATGTTTCAGAAGCAGTTTCTACAATATTGTCTGCACTACTGAAAATCCAGGGGACCTTATAAAGTTATCACCCGGTCCTGACCGTATCTTCATATCTGCAAATAAGGGATAAAAAATAAACGCCTTGCTCCAACCACAAATATTCCAACGATAAAATGAAATTGGCCAAGCAGAAGTAAGAAAAATATGATCATAACAATGCTTCTTTCAACTTCAGAAAGTTGTAAGAGTCGCTGTCTCTCTTGAGCACACAGCGTGGAATTTGCTCAATTCAGTCTCCCTGGAGGAAAGTTATAATCTTTGTTCAAATGAGGCGACATCTTTAAAGGCAACAGGAGAACCTTTTAAGGTAAACCCCATTTTCTTCAGAGCCAGGTGGGAGGGTCACATTCCTGTGACAGTTACTGAAGATGATCTTGGAAAGAAACAGCAGGCAACTCCCCACCTAGACAAGGTAGACAAATAAGACCCTATGTCCTTTTCTGAGATGACTTTGCCCCCAATCTCAAATATGTCAATGTTATCATTTTACAGCAGACACAAATCTTGAAGCAATCAAAGATTCCTTCTAAGCAGATACAATAACAGAACTCTTTCTGCATATATTGGAGAGTCTTAAAGGTCCTTCTTTTCAGTATGTCTTTTGGGAAACAATGGAGACTACAGGGGGAAAAAAAGAAGGGTTGGGTTCTCCATCCCCCAGGAAATTAAATATTTAACATTTACTCATTAAAATGTTTTGAATTTCACATCCTGATTATAAGTCGCCTCGTTTCTAAGGAAGCTGTAGCATAATCCAGAGGAGGCCCACAGATTTCCAAAGGAAGCTAAACCTATTTTTCATGTAGCACTAAGGAAGCTGTTGGATTTGCACACATCAGAGACCTAATTGACTCACTGATCCAGTAATGATGCAAATGTTTTGACTTTTAAAAATTGAAACAGATTGGCAGAGTAGAGGACTGAAATACTGACTTTCTACAGCTGAAAACAATCAGGGAATGCATACAAGACAAAATGGATTTTATGCTCTACAACAATTCACTTCAGGCATTTCAATGCAAAGTAAAACATAAACAGATGTTGAAAACAGTTAACCTACTGAACCTACCTGCTGATCAAAAAAAAAAAAAAAAAAAAAAAAAAAGGTACAAGTAAGGATTTTATGTGTTAGACGGAGCAGCAATTTCTTTCCAAATACCTGGAGCAAAAGGATAGATTCCAAACTTAACATTCATCACACGTTTTGCTGTATTTAATGAATATTCTAGTTGGAAAATACAGGGACAGTCTGTGTTGAGGTTTCCATTACAAAACATGTCTATGTTGCATGTTAGGAATCTCAGTAATTTGGTTTATTCCACTCATGCTTACTGAGCACCTATTCTGTGCACAGCTGGGCTATAGGGATAGAGAGATGAGAAAGACAGTCCTTGCCCACTGGGAGTTAACAGCTTACTTCCACCATATACAACCTCATGGGTAACTTCAAGACCCTGTGACAGGACAGTAACACAGGTATGCAGAAAGGACTACAAGTCAACCACGGGGCAGAGGGAACCAGGGCATGCTCAATCCACGTTGTTACATTCCAAATGAAACACAAATTTTGACTTTTGTCCCAAGATAAAACAACAGTATTTCTTGTGCATTCATTCCCATGGGTCTCAAAGTATGTGTATGTTGGTTGAAGGTGGAGGGAGGCCAAGGGGAAGCACTGTCACTGACGTTTGGAGCAGGACAGTTTTTCACTGACAGGACCCTGTCACATACTGCAGGACCTTTGCTACACCTAAGGCCAGCAGTAACTGTCCCCATGCCCAGGCACTCTAACCAACAATAGGTCCTCTGTTATTTCCACATGTCCCTGAGGGTAGGACCTTTTCTTGCTGAGAAGCACCCGGGCCATTCAGCAACCATCTATTGAACACAGACTGCGCCGTCATCTCTAAGCTCTGGATGCAAGACCCATTCCTAAGTCAGCAAACTATTCCTATGTTCTATAGGTATGAACTTACATTAGGTCTTTAAGTGAAGACTAAGAGTGTATGCCTTTTCTTCACAAAAAGATGGTACGTTTTTTGAGATCAAACATTACGTCTTTTAAAAACTATAATTCAAAAAGATACACGCACCCCTATGTTCATAGCAGCACTATTCACAATAGCCAAGACATAGAAACAACCTAAATGTCAGATGAATGGATAAAGAAGATGTGGTACATATAGATAATGGAATACTACTCAGCAGTAAAAAAGAATGAAATACTGCCATTTGCAGCAACATGGATGGATCTAGATATTATCATACCAAGTGAAGTGAGTCAAAAAGAGAAAGACAAATACGATATGATATCACTTATATGGGGAACCTAAAATATGGCACAAATGAACTTATCAAGGAAACAGAAACAGACCCACACACATAAAGAAGAGACTTGTGGTTGCTAAGGGGGAGGGGGTGGGGGATGGATGGGTGGGAGTTTGGCAAACTATTACATATAGAATAAACAACAAGGTCTTACTCTGTAGCACAGGGAACTATATCAATATCCTGGGATAAACCATAATGGGAAAGAAAGAATGTATACATGTGTATAACTGAATCACTTTGTTGAAATTAACGCAACACTGTAAATCAACTATACTTCAAGAAAATAAATTTTTTTAAAAACTATGTCTTTTAATTGTGACTGTCACCCTACCTGGCACGTAAAAGAACCCGGAGTTTTAACATCGATATCAATCAATCAACATCAAAGAGGCATAATTTATTAGGTCTTTCAAAACCTAACACCTACTACATTGAACCAGGAATCTTGAGGAAGGGTAAGGAGTGGTATTTGGGGAGAAAAATATATACATGGAGTGATTATTTCCTGGGCAGGCAGGACATGGGGCTTTAAGCTTTTGTGGACCTGTACCAAGCGTGGCCCATGTAGATTTTTGACTTTGGGCAATCTCTGTGGCCTCTGCCCCAAACTACACATGTGTTGCTTGGCCCAGTGATTCAGGTAAGGCTGAGGTACCAAACTTTTGTAGTTCCTGGAGGTGAGCAGAACAAAATGGGCTGCCTGGAAACTACAAAACAGCTGAGATCCATGAGCTCTCCAGGAGTAGATGTGAACTAGTTTTGATTATTTGTGCCGTCTTAGAAAAGGTATTGAAGAAAGGCTGCCCCAAATTCCATGCCCTATTATGTTGTTATAAGTTGCACTCAGGCCGACGGAAAGAAATCAGCAAGTGGAGGTACCAACACCTCAGATGCATGGGGCTTGTTCACAGGTGTTGGTGGTCCTCCATCACATGGTCCCAATTCCCTCTAAATTTGTTAATTAAATAACCTCTGATGCTGGTTGTAGATTTTAGAGACCTAATTCATGGATTCGGTCAGAGAAAGGTGGTTGGTTTTGCTACAAAACAAACAGAAAAGAATGCAAGCCTTTACCTTTGTGCACTCCATCTTCTTGGGGTGAAGTAAGAACACAACTCAACAAAACTTCTGCAAATGCAAAGCTAAAAAAGCAATTCAAAAGGCCTGTGCAGTTGAATGTTCTGTCTTTACAGAAGTGGTTTAACTCAGGATGTCAAAGGCGATGTGGAATGGTTTGAAAAACACATGTCTTACCTTCAGACCAACTAATTGATGAATCTGAAGAAAGAGGCAGAGTTCCTTAAGAGAAAGGCTGAGCTTTGAGCTGATAGGCTGAGCAGATAGTAAGGAGAAAATGTGACTCTGAAGGTCTAGACAGATATAGAAAGGCGAAGAGTCATACCCAGGTCTAATACTTTTAGACCATTAGAAAGGGGAGATGTTCTTGGCAGTTACTAGATGATAATGTATGGGGGGAACCCAAAGAAACCAAACAGAGGAGGAAGGGCAAGCTCTCAAAGAATGAATTGACTGCGCCCAAGGGGGCAAGAACCAGTGAAATTACTGAAAGCGTCTTAAAGCTGCAGATAGACTGACAGTTCATTACATGAATAATTAGGGAACCATGCCTTCAAGACTGGACAGCTATGTTAAGCAGCTATTGAAAATCTAGATATACTGGACAGGGTAAGATCTGGAAAAGATGAACTATGTTAAAAGGGAGCTGGGCAGTCGATAACAGGTTGAATCCAAGCCTAGGTTAGATGAAGACCTGATAGAAGAATACCTTTTAGATAGAAATTAACCAACTCAGGAGGATAAGGGTAGACAGGTTATTTGAACATAGAAGGTTTTGGTAGACCCAGGATCCACTGATTTCATATTTCTGGCTATGGGAGCCCTTGCAGAGGAAGATTACATGAGTCAGTTAGAAAAAAATTGATGGCCAGAATGCAAAGAGGGACTGAAAGCAAAGCTCAGCAAGGAGTACTGGACCTGCATGGAATCCAAATGGAAAATAACCAAACTCAGAAATGGGTTGAAGCCTTTCAAACTCAGCAAGGTGTCCCTAGAGGAGGAGGGAACAAACAGAGACAGAAACAGCCTAGAAAAGAAAATATCTTTATAATTAGTAATATAGACTCTAGTATGAGGAAACAACCATTCCTAGCGAGGGAGGGACGAGGAGGGAATCAGAGTCCTCAAAAAATGTGAAAGATGGTAGGAGAGGAGAAATGATTCCATCAACCTTACCCAGTGAAGGGTTTCACAAGGTCCTGATCCAGAAGCACATTGTATGTTATCTGTGGACACTGAATACCCACAGTTGAGCATGTTCTCTTTCATCAGATCCCACCAGCCTCTAATTCATCATTCTGGCCTGCTTTCCTGCCCTTAGCATCTGTGAGACAGGAAGAAAACCTAAGATAACCCCGCCCCCTTTGGTTTAGCCTGTTCTAAGTTTTCTATAACTTATAACCAATAGAGTCCTATTAAATATAGAATACCTCCCAATAATTTTATACACAGTCCAGGAGATTGCAACTGCCATTACCACCCCAAGGCCAGGAAGGTAGTCTCTCTCGCTTAGGATGCTTTCTGGGTATCTACAAAGTACAAAAGTGGAGCCAGGAGTGTGGGATCCTAGCAAGTGTCACTTCCCTCCCCTCCTGACATGTTCTCTTTTCCAAATCTAACCACATGTGGTTTCTTCAACTATTGTTTAGGTCAATTTAACTATATAGCTGCATTCACAAGAGAGAGAGAAATCTTTAGGGGCAGGAAAAGGCAGGGAAGCTGAAATCCAGAGCAGGAAGTGTGAAAATTGACACTGAGAGTCCTGGCAATTGGGGGTGAGGGGAGGAACGGGTTACTGGACCCCAAAATAGGCCCAGTTACCGTGGGTCTTGGGTTTCAATGCCAAGGAAGGAACCTGAGAAAAGCTCTAGGCTGAGAGTTGGAGCTGAGAGCCTTGAATCAAGCCAGGGTGCTCAGAGGATCACATTCTCAGTGACAGGGGGATTAGAAAATGTTCCTCTTAAATAGCCCAAGGAAAGGACTAAGAAATGCATCTGTAAAAGTGAAAAAAATTAAAAGCTCTTATGAAAAATAAAAAATTCCAAGCCTGTCTCATGAGCAGGCCTGGGCACCCAATTTACACTATAGTCAAGGTGTAGAATTCTCAAGCTGTGAAACTAATATAAAAATAAATCCCAGACTGGTGATTCCACTAGGTGCCCGTGAGAAGCAAACCAAAACCACTCTGCATATCCATATAACCCTTCCCCACCCCCCAAATGAGCTCACAATAAAAAAAAATTAACAACACATGAGAAGGTGATCTGCCAAGTTGTGCTAAGAGGTGAAGGTAGAGAAATGGGCAAGTAAATAGTTCCCATCCTCATGGAACACACAATTTACCAGAGAAGAAACCAACTAAATAGCTATACAAACGTTCACTCAGTTCCAATCGCGATGAGTGCTATATAGAGTAAGCACCAGGTAAAGAATTGGGGGTAATGCAAAAAATGAACATCCAAAACCCACTTCTGCCTTTTTTTGTTAAAACTTAACATGTTCTTTGCAAATGACATGACCGATAAGGGGTTACTATCCAAAATATATAAACAGCTCGTATAGCTCAACATCAAAAAAAACAAACAACCCGATTAAAAAATGAGAAGACCTGAATAGACAAATTTCCAAAGAGGACATGCAGATGGCCAAGAGGCACATGAAAAGATGCTCCACATCGTTGATCATCGGGGAAATGCAAATCAAAACCACAATGAGATATCATCTCACGCCTGTCAGAATGGCTATCATCAAAAGTAACAAATGTTGGCAAGGATGTGGAGAAAAGAGGACCCTCCTACACTATTGATGGGAATGTAAACTGGTGCAGCCACTGTGGAGAACAGTATGAAGGTTTCTCCAAAATTAAAACTGGAACTGTGGTACATATATACAATGGAATACTACTCAGCCATAAAACAGAATGAAATAATGCCATTTGCAACAACATGGATGGAACTGGAGGGTATTATGCTAAGTGAAATGAGTCAGAGAGAAAGACAAACGTCGTATGTTATCACTTATATGTGGAATCTAAAAGGTACACCAAACTAGTGAATATAACAAAAAAGAAGCAAACTTACAGATATGGAGCACAAATTAGTGGTTAACAGTGGGGAGAGGGAAGAGAGAAGGGGCAGTATAGGGGTAGGGAATTAAGAGGTACAAACTATTATGTATAAAACAAGCTACAAGGATATACTGTACAACACAGGGAACATAGCAAATATTGCAATAACTATAAGTGGAGTATAAACTTTAAAATCGTGAATCACTATATGGTACACTTGTAACCTATATAATATTGTACATCAATTATACCTCAGGAAAAAAAAAAACTCAACATGCTCAACTTAACTACAAGAGGGAGCAGTCTAATAGTGAAAATATTTCAATGACAAGAGATGTTAATGAATGTTTACATATAGGCACTCAAAACTGAATTACTAGAATTATGATTTCAGCCATAATAATTTACCTTCCCAGCTTCTTTCCACTGATGGTTCCCAATGTTTTTAATATGTTAATACATACATTATAAACTGTGCTAGAAGTTTCATAGTCATGACGAGAGTCCCAAAGATTAAGAATTACTTAACATTTCCTAAATTGCAGGAAGATGATGAAAAAAAAGGCTTTGAGAGTACAGATCTCATTGGTCCATCCATCATATTTTTTTAATTTTGTTTTGACATCTTTCCACAGTTAGTATTCCCAACTAATAAAGCATTTTAAAAATCACAATGCAGTATTTCACAAAGAATAACATCAGTCAATTCTCTTGACTTTCTTTCCAGTGCTAAAGTTGTCTGCACTTTGAAACGAAAGCAAACATATAAATGATAAATGTTTTAAAATATGTACAATATTATGGATATATCTAATTTGCCTATGAAAAGGCAAACCTCTGGTTTGAAATTTAAAAAGGCTAAACTAATGGAAAGATGTCATTAAATGTTTAATAAAGTGCCTAATCTTGATGTACTGCCTTTTATCCCTTCCAAAGAAAATGCAATGAAGAATCACAGTTGTGAATTACATGGTTATAAATAATCCTGCTTTCAATGGTAGAAGTTAGAGAATTCTCCTCTTGGAAGTATAAGAATAAATTGTGTATTAACAGTATACTAATTGTTTACTGCTTTCAAAAAAAAAGGTTGCCAAAAGATCGGCTATTACAAATAAACTTTGTTAGTGTAGATACAAAAACATTAAAAAAAAATCTCCTGAAATTATCAGCATTTACTGTTTTTCCCTTTTCTAAAAATTTGAAGCAATCACATATTTACAGAAAAGTTGGAAGCACAGTAAATACAAAGAGCTTTTTTTCTGAACCATTTGACACTAAGTTGCTAACTGGTTGCCCTATCCCTCTAGGATATGTTACTCCTACAAGCAAGGACATTCTCCTACATAACCAGAGGAAATTCCATTGATACACTGCTACCATCTGAATCTCAGAACCCATTCCAGTCTTGCCAAGTCCCAATAATACCCCTTAAACCAAAAAGGTCTAACTTAGAATCACGTATTACACCTAATTGTCATGTCTCTTTAGTCTCCTTCAGTCTTCTTCCACTTCCATGACTTTGACACTTTTGTAAATTACAGGCCAGTTATTGCGTAGAATGTTCCTTAGTAGTAGTTTAGGATTAAATTACATCTTTAGCAGAAATATCACAAAAGTGATACTACACGCTTCTCATTGCACCCTATCAATTTGTCCCTTTACTGATGATAATCCCATCAACCACATGGTTGCCACATGGTGTATGCCACACCTCCCACGTAATCAGTAAGTATTTTGTAGTGGAATATTGAAATAATATAAATATCCCAGCCCTTCAAACTTTCAGTTTATCTTTTATTGACATATGCCTGGGCTCTTGGTTTCCTATTTTATTCAATACTTTATTACGTGTACTATCATTATTATTTTCTATATTATTTTATTTATTTTTGCGGTATGCGGGCCTCTCACTGTTGTGGCCTCTCCCGTTGCAGAGCACAGGCTCTGGACGCGCAGGCTCAGTGGCCATGGCTCATGGGCCCATCTTTGATGCTCAAACTGCCCTCCATTTGGCCAGTGGGAGCCAATTCAAGCTGGCTTCTGTGTCCTTTGAACTTGCCCACATCCTTCTTTGAGCACTTTCTTGCTTTCTGGAACAAGATGTTTTGGACTCATCTTGTACTTTCCTTGTCTCGCCCTTGGAATTAGCCATTTCTCCAAGGAGCCTGGTTTCTTTTTGCAGAAAATGGTATCTGAAACCAAGATCTGGAGGCCCGTTGGAACTCACAGGGCGTGCTCATGGCTCTTAGCTTGCGGCTGTTCCTAGCCTCACTCAGCAGACAGAGCTGGAGGGGAAAATGTATTTATACAGCATGTGCCCTCAGGTGTGCACACACATACATATAGACACTCACATCTATATTTATTTCTACATCTACCTTTATGTTGAAACATATACATTTATACCCGTGTCTCTAATTCCAATCCCATTAGGGTTATAAATCTAGTTTTCTGCCTTTCTATATTTTAACTCCTTTTTCCAACAACAGAAAACCTGGCTTGTTCTCAGCTTATTTGATCAGTCTCCCAGTCTGTAAGGACTCTCCCACTATCCCGACCACATCACCTGCGGAGGTGCCGCGCTCACCCTGCCCAGTGCTCCAACATTCCCCGCTGGCTGCCCCGTGTCCACGCCTTCCTCATCCTGCTCAGCTCTGACCCTCCACCTTAAGCCGAACTCCCTCCCACCCTCTTCATCCAACCTGGGCTCCTATACGTCCCACAGGCCACCCCTCCACGGCGATGCTGTCCTCAACATTTGGGTTCTAAGCCACTGCACTACCCGTCAGGGCACCTCGGAGGCACCTTGCTCTGCTCCCCGACCAGATTCCGGGCTCAGTTGCTCAGCAAAGGGGGAGGAAAAGGAGAATCCACGCAAAGGTTTGAGGTCTATAGAAAGCAATCAATGTTATTCTTTTTTCACTCTTTTCTCACTTTTAACACATATAAAAGAGGAATAAAATGACAAGATCTAGCTCTTGCAGCCTTCTCAGCTACTTTTTTTTTTTTTTTTTTTTTTTACGGTATGTGGGCCTCTTACCGTTGTGGCCTTTCCTGTTACGGAGCACAGGCTCTGGACGCGCAGGCTCAGCGGCCACGGCTCACGGGCCCAGCCGCTCCGCGGCATGTGGGATCTTCCCAGACCAAGGCACGAACCCGTGTCCCCTGCATCGGCAGGCGGACTCTCAACCACTGCGGCACCAGGGAAGCCCTCAACTACTTTAAAGTCAGTAGCTTGTGAGGATGTGTGTCGTGTGTGTTTAATGTTTTATGCTAAGGCAGCCAGACCATCGCAGAAGCTCTGTACTCATTACTTCCCATCAGAGTTGACCTATTTCCCCGCCTCACAACAGAGCATGCAGAAAAGGCCAAGTTGGATAATTTGTTGCATTTTCCCTTTGTCTTGGGGAAACAAGGCCTATTAAGGGGAAAAGGCCAAGTTAATTTGTTATATTTTCCCTGGGTCTTGGAGAAATGTGAGTGGAGAAACAACAAACATTTTAAAAGGAAAAAAGAAACACTTTTACAAATTAAAAAAATAATAAATTAAAAGTTTGTTTTAATTATTTTAAAAAATTAAAAGTTATCCTACGGGTTTTGTTTACTTCCCATAGGGAGAATAAATAATTTTTCTGGAGAGAAGATATGTCTCACCTGTCGGGAAAGCTTTCTTTAAGGAAGCAGGGGAGAGAGTCGTCAGCTTGTAGGAATTTCTGACACAGAATGATTGGAGAATACTGCTAGTTAGGAGTATATATTTCTTATCCAGAGAGCATTTTTGTTCCTCTCATTGACATTCAGCTGACAGAGGTAAAGTTAAAACACTACAAACAAAACTGTTGGTGTTCAATGTCATTGCAGCACTATTCACAATAGCCAAGACATGGAAGCAGCCTAAATGCCCACTGACAGATGAATGGATAAAGAATATACGGTACATATATACAATGGAATATTACTCAGCCATAAAAAGAATGAAATAATGCCATTTGCAACAACATGGATGGACCTTGATATCATCATACTTGAGTGAAGTAAGCCAGACAGAGGAAAACAAATATCATATGATATCGTATTTGGAATCTAAAAAATGATACAAATGAACTTATTTACAACATAGAAATAGACTCACAAACATAGAAAACAAACATGGTTACCAAAGGAGTGGGGAGGGATAATTAGGAGTTTGTGATTAACATATACACACTACTATATATAAAACAGATAACCAACAAGGACCTACTGTATAGCACAGGGAACTATACTCAATATTTTGTAATAACCTATAAGGGAAAAGAATCTGAAAAAATATATATGTATGTATGTAAAACTGAATCACATTGCTGTACACCTGAAACTAACACAACATTGTAAATCAACTGTACTTCAATTAAAAAAGAAAAAGAAAACAAATCAAACAAAAAACACTGTTTGTGCCATGGGCAGGGAGTTATTAGGCAAGCTGGAGTTGTCCCCAGGAACCCAGACCTCGGAACTGGGCGCATATACCAGTCCAGCTCCTTCCAAGATGTCACCAAGGACACCTTCAGAAAGGCTCATCTCTGCTTTAATTTCGGGAAGGTTGGGGAGCTCAGCTGTAATGTTATTCAGAAAAAGGCAGAATAAAAATCAGGGTAGGCCAGGTTTAGGACTAGAGTTACCAAGTCTAGAATTTACATTAAAAAACCATAAAGACCAGGGGGAGCAAGGGAGCTGGTCTCTAAAGTTTGGCAGAACTCTTCTACAGAATGAAACCGGACAAACACCGCCGTTCCCGGCGTGAGTCTCCCACCTCTGCCCCCGTGGCCACAATTGGCCACCCCAAGTAGGCAGCTGGGTGTGAGAGCTTTCAGGGGCCTCCCCAGAACTTTTTTTAACCTGGTATTTTCTGCTTATAGACTTTCCACAGGGCAACCCTAGGTCCGGGGGCGAGGGGGATTCTCTTCAGCTGGGAAATCTGAGAAGTCAACTGGCCTGTGGCAAAGGAGATATTTTTAGCCGAGACTTGGATATCTCGGGAGTGCCATCTACTTTAGACCGCAGGGTGGGAGACACAAAACAGAGCTAAGCAAGGGGACTGGGGCGACTCTGCATTTTCTTAGCAACGACTGCGGAGCTTACCTTGGAAGAAGATTCTGTGTGTGCTCTGGTGGGGTGAGGAAAGCCGGCCGGGCGTCTGCTTAGCAATGGGGCTACACCCTCCCCGTGGAGGCGAGGCCCGGAAGTCCCGCCTTCACGCCACGTATTCGCAGGGTCTCTCCCAATACCTATCTGCTCACCTGCCCACCTGCCTGCCTGCTGCATTGGCATCACCTGAAACTCCTTAGAAATGCAAGTTTGGGGCCCCATCTACTAAGTGAGAAACTCTGGCAGTGGGACCCGGCCATCTGTGTTGCATCAGGCCCTGCAGGTGATTCTCAGGCATGCTAAATCTGGAGGATTACTGGCCTAATCACATGGTCACAAACTTCCCTAGATAAAGGTACAAGAACAAAACTTTATCCCTATCAAACCCACACGGCAGTACATCGTTTTAAATTAATAGACATTATTTTCAGCACATTTTTAGATTGACAACATTGAGCAGATAGTAAAGAGAGCCAATAATTCTTGGTAAACTTTTGTTTTTCTCCTGTGTACCTTACCCTTTCTCTCCCAGCTGAGTTTTGCTATCAAAGATTGCAACTGAGTCAGAGTAAGAAACAGCCCCCAGTGCTCGGGGCGGATGGCAGTCCCACACAGCAACCCTAGAAATGGGTACACCGGGCAGGCTGCAGGGAAGCCAACTGAAATTGTCTAAGATGATGTAGCCAGGGGAACGTCTCCTCCAAAGAGTCTGGGAACTAACATTAGAGTATTCCTAATGAATTAGCTTCCTATGGCTGCTGTAACAAATGTGACCCGTGGCCTCCAACAACACAAATTTATTTCTGTTACATTTCTGGAGGTCAGACGTCTGAAATCAGTTCCACCTAAAGTCAAGGTGTCATCAGGGTTGCCTCCTTCTGACCTCTTTGAGGAGAGGATCTGTTTCCTTGCCTTTTTCAGCTGTTAGTGGCTGCCTGTCTATATTCCTTGGCTGCTGGCCCTTCCTGCATCTTCAAAGCACATCTCTCTAGTCTCTACATCCATCCTCTCATTGCCTTCTCCTCTGACTGACCCTCCTGCCTCCCTCTAATAAGGACACTGTCGTCCCAACAGTTCCTCCCAGATAATCCAGGACAATCTCCCCATCTCAAAATCTTAGCACACAATCTAATCACAGCTGCAAAACCCCTTTTGCCTTATAAGGTGCCATTCACAGGTCCTGAGGATTAGGATATGGATATATTTGTGGGTCCATTATCCAACTTACCACACTCCCTGTGGCCCTGTACTATCTAATACGGCAGAGACACTGGCCACATGTGATTATGGAGCACCTGAAATGTGATTCATCTGAATTGAGATGTGCTGTAAGAGTATTGAAATTTGAAGACTTAGTATGAAAAACATAGGTAATGTATTTCATTCATAATTTTTATATTGATTCCATGTTAGAATTGCAAAATCTTGGATATAGTGAGTTAAATAAGACATATTAAAATTAAATTAATCTGTTCTTTTTGCTTTTTCAAACGTAGACAATTTAAAATTACCCACGTGGCCGACATTACATTTCTATTGGACAGCGCTGCTATAGACCACAAAGGAAGCAGGGTGATATTAAATTTCAATAGTTTTATTTGTGTCTTACTCATAGTTATAAGGGAGCCTAGACATTGAAAGCAATATGTCTTCTTTCAACCTTCTCTAGGGAGAGCAACTGACTGCACAGAATTGAGATTTCAAATCAAGAGGGATGTTATATAGGGACATACACAACTAAATTCTCCACTAGATAACAGTAACCAAAAAAAATAATAATCACCTAGCAGCTCGTGTTCTTACAAAGCACTTTCTTAAAGCATAATTTTGCTGAATCCTCAATCACAATCCTGTGAGAGGAATATTGGTCCCATTCTTCAGAGAAAGAAACTGAGCCTAAGGGAAATTTACCTGCTGGAGTGGCACCCATCTAATAAGTGATGGATAAGAACTCAAGCCACGTTTGTGTGCCACAGTGCCCAGGGCTACCTTGAGCTTATCTTGGCTTGGGGTTAGTGATTTAATCAAGCTCACTCTACTTCCTGAATTATTTTATATCTAATCTTCCTAAACTTCAGAGATCCCAGAATTCTCCCTCTTCACCTGAAAATTTTGTTCCTTTGCCAATCTGAACACATTTTTGTGATTATTTATTAACTGTGAACGCAGAGGGGTGTGTCTTACCTAGCTATTTAAGGAAGAGGACTTTATCCTTAAGGGAAATTTACCTGCTGGAGTGGCACCCATCTAATAAGTGATGGATAAGAACTCAAGCCACGTTTGTGTGCCACAGTGCCCAGGGCTACCTTGAGCTTATCTTGGCTTGGGGTTAGTGATTTAATCAAGCTCACTCTACTTCCTGAATTATTTTATATCTAATCTTCCTAAACTTCAGAGATCCCAGAATTCTCCCTCTTCACCTGAAAATTTTGTTCCTTTGCCAATCTGAACACATTTTTGTGATTATTTATTAACTGTGAACGCAGAGGGGTGTGTGTCTTACCTACCTATTTAAGGAAGAGGACTTTATCCCGTGTCGAACTCCTCAGCTAGAGGCATACCTGCTACTAAAACCAGACAAGGACACCACCGAAAGAGAAAATTACAGGCCAATATCTTTGATGAATATAGATGCAAAAATTCTCAACAAAATATTAGCAAAGTGAATCCAACAACACATAAAAAAGATCATACACCACAATCAAGCTGAATTCATCGCAGGGTCACAAGGATGGTTCAACATACACGAATCAATGTGATACACCTCAGCAACAAAAGAAAAGACAAAAACCACAGGATCGTCTCAATAGACACAGAAAAAGCATGTGACAAAATTCAACAGCCGTTCATGATAAAAACTCTTACGAAAGTGGGCATAAAGGGAACATACCTCAAGATAGCAAAAGCTATTTATGACAAACCCACAGCCAACATAGAGGCGTGCCTGGCCCCCAGCTTGATGTGGACCATCTGTTGGAAGGCCCCCAACACAAATGACTGTCTCTCCCCACCCTTTCCACCACCCACAAGCTGCATGCCTAGGTGAAAGGCTCAGATCTGACTTAGAGCCAGAGAAGATATCCCCAGACAAACCTGGCCTCTGGTGAGCAGATTTCCTCTGCTCAGTCTTCCTTGGAGTGGAACAGGCCATGTCGCACTTTGGCAGAGGTTGCTGTGAGAAGAACTGGCAAAGCCCCACAAAGAGGGAAGCAGATGTCAAGGTCAGCTAGGATGCCCCTTACCCAGCAGCACTTCCCGACTGTCGGAAAGGGAGGAGGGAAGTAAAAAGGAAAAGGGTACGATGTGCTGCTCATTTTCCCTGCAACATGAAAATCTCAGCCTTTAGATCTAGAAAGGCCCTTGGAGAGTGTCTAGTCTAACAACCTCATTTTACGCGTGAGGAAACCAGGATCAAACAGGTTAACTGACTTCTTTCTATAAAGTCTCCCAGCAACTTAGTATCAGGTAAAGACTGGAGCTCCCTTTTCTGATCGTTTTCAACTTGGACAAAATTGCTTTAAAGGATCACAGGCAAGTATTAAGTAAAATCACACAGCTTCGATTTCCAAACCACGCTGCAGAGAAGAGGCACCTTGCTTGCAGGCTGAGACTCTGAAACAGGCACTCAAAGCTGAAAGTCATGTACAGTCAAAATAATCCTTGAAAATCCTTAGGAAAATGCCACATTGGAGACCAATATAACTTCTGTCAATCAACCCCACACAGTCAGTTTTTCCAGAGATGGAACAGGCTCCACAGTTGAGTACCAGATTAATTGGCTTGAGGTTAGAGGACAAAAAGGCACAGATCTTTAAACACAGGACCACACGTAAGACCGCAAGCTGGATACATATAAAAGGCAACAGAGTTCTGAAATTAACAGCAGATCCCCTTCTTTTATCCCCTGCTCTCACTCCAGGGCACTGAGCAGAACAACAGGCAAAGTGACTCATGCTACTTAAAGAGTCCTCTCTTCCCCATGCTCCTGATTTAGTGTTTACTGCTTAATTAGAAGCTAAGCTTCACATGCGCACGAATCTCTATTTTGTTCATTTGTGAATCCCAAGTGCCCGGTACTGTGCCTGGCACATAAATGTGTGTTGAATGAATGGATAAATCTACTCCTCTTTTTGTCCAGGCTACGTAGTTGAATTCTTGCAAGTTGATGTTATTTTGTTCTAGCACGTAGCTCTTAACCTCTCGGGGTGTTATGTTGCCCTAGCCAGAAAAATTCACATTGAACTGTTCATAGAGATTGCTCAGTACTCATGGGGTTCATGGAGCCCAAGATTAAAATTTCCTGGTGCTATCAACCTTTAAGATGCTGCTGTGACACTTTAGCAGAATGACCTTCTTGGCTTTGGAGAGACTGACATCATTTACTTTCATAACTGCACAAGGACTTTTCTTTACAACTCTCCCAAATACTGGAAACAAAAGGTACTCTTTAAATGTTCAGCCCAGAAGCTCAAAGGGGACCTGGGCTAAGCTCAAACTCGTGGCGCCAAAATGATCTTCACAACCCTCCGCTGTATTTCCTGACCTACTCCTAAGCCGGCCTGTTGACCGACCGGCCCTTCTCCACAGATGTCCTCTTGAGATGCTTGCAGGTTTCAGCACTGATACTGGATGGCCAGATGGATCACCTACAGGACCACCCTGGATCCCCAGCTAGCCCTATCAAGCATTGACACTACACCTGTCACCACCAGCTCTGATGGTTTGGACCCAGGGAAATGTACGGCAGGAGAATATTCAAACAGCTGTTGTAAGGTGAGCTGATGGGGGCAACCGCCAGCAGGCTGAGAGGAAAACATAATTTACGGGTATCCTTCAGCAGAGCTCAGAGCCAAGCAAACACCGCTGCAGAACCCCCAGGGATGTGGCAGACAGACACACTGGTGCTCCAGGACAACAGCGGCTCTTTCTGAGCGAAGAGAAAGAAGGAGAGATGGGAGACAGGGCTGGGGACAGTGACGGGCTCAGGAAAGGGCAGCTGACTCAGTAACCCCAAAGTGAGCCAACCCATGTACTACACACCCACATGGAAAGCACATATAATCTCCCAACCTGCACGGTGATTGTCTGCCTATAAGAATAATAAATATTATAGACTATGCCCTAAAGCAGATTTAGCAAAGTCCCAGAAACAGAATAAACTCCAGGCAGGGGAAGGATTACCTGTCTATGCATCTGTACTGGCTTGAACAGTGTCCCTCAAAAATTCATGTCCACCAGAACCACAGAATGGGACCTTAGCTGGAAATAGGGTCTTTGCCTTTGGAATTAGTTACGGTGACATCATACTGGATTAGGGTGAGCCTTAATCCAACAAGACTGGTGCCCTTAGAATAAAAGGGGAGGACAGAGACACAGGGAAGAAGGCCATGTGACTATAGAGGCAGAGATTAGAGGGATGCAGCTACAAGCCAAATGCCAAAGAGTGCCAGCAATCACCAGTAGCTAGGAAGAGGGGAGGAAGGATCCTTTCCTAGAGCCTTCAAGGGACATAGCCCTGCAGACATCTTGATTTTGGACTTGTAGCCTCCAGAAGTGTTAGCAAATAAATTTTCAGCGTTTTTAAGTCACCAGGTTTGTGGTAACTTGTTACAGCAGCCCCAGGAAACTAATACAGCATCTCTCTATTTTAGCTACCTTCAAATACATTTCTGTATAGTCATTCATTCACAAATAGTTAATTTGCACGAATTCTGTTCCAGGCACTCTTCTAGCAATGAACAAAAGCAAAGAAAAATCTCTGCCCCCATGAAGCTTATATCTCAGAGTAGGAGGAGACAGAAAATAATCAAAATAAAGAAGTAAAATACATAGTCTGTCAAATGGTGATAAGTTCAGTAAGGGGTCCTATGGCATGAGGTGGAGTATTCGTTTTCAATTTGAATAAATTAACCATTCTCAGAGGATTCTGATCCAAACATTGAACCTAAGATTCTAGTACAGAGAGTCCTTGACTTACGGTTTTTCTGCTTTATGGTGGTGTGAAAGCGATACGCATTCAGTAGAAACCGTGCTTTAAATTTTGGATTTTGATGTTTCCCTGGGCTAGTGGCATATGGTAAGCTACTCTCTTGTGATGCTGGGAGGGGTAGCGAGCCGCAGCTCCCAGTCAGGCAATCGATCATGACGGCGAACAACTGATGCACTAACAACAGTCCTGTACCCAGATGACCATTCCGTTTTTCACTTTCACTAAATTACTGAAATTTACTGATTCAGTAAATTACCTGAGATATTCAACACTTTATTATAAAACAGGCTTTGTGTTAGATGGTTTTGCCTAATTGTAGGTTAATGTAAGTTTCCTGAGCATATTTAAAGTAGGCTAGGCTAAGCTGTGATGTTTGGTAGGTGAAGTATATTAAATGCATTTCAACTTATGATGATATTTTCAACTTATGAAGGGTTATTGGGACATAACCCCGTTGTAAGTCAAAGTAGATCTGTACTGTCATTCTTGGGGAAAATGGTACAACACGTAAAGGTACGTAGGGGAGAGAAGAGCCTCACTCTATTATATCAGAGTTTCTGTTCTAAAACCAGGAAAACCATCAGCCATAAAGCTCACTGTGAAGGGAAAAGAACAATTCATTAGCAAAAATCATCAAGGCTAAGGGTAGAATTTCTAAGGATTTTGTGACTAATACACACACTTGTTGGCTGATTTATAATAAATGTTAAATATAAAAATTATTATGTGATTATATAAATTATGTAAATCATAAATAGTTATTTACCATTCAACAAATGCCCTGGCAGTGATTCAGCTATGCAAAACCACTCTTAAGAGAAAAAGAAGCAAAGGGAGTGCTGGGCAGGAAAACTTTTATCATCCAAGAGTCTCATTAAACTATCACTCAAGCAAATTGAGCTATTTGTAATGAGGTGGATAGACCTAGAGTCTGTCATACAGAGTGAAGTAAGTCAGAAAGAGAAAGACAAATACCGTATGCTAACACATATATATGGAATTTCAGGGAAAAAAATGTCTGAAGAACCTAGGGGTAAGACAGGAATAAAGACACAGACCTACTAGAGAATGGACTTGAGGATATGGGCAGGGGGAAGGGCGAGCTGTGACAGGGCGAGAGAGAGGCATGGACATATATACACTACCAAACGTAAGGTAGATAGCTAGTGGGAAGCAGCCGCATAGCACAGGGAGATCAGCTCGGTGCTTTGTGACCACCTGGAGGGGTGGGATAGGGAGGGTGGGAGGGAGGGAGACGCAAGAGGGAAGAGATATGGGAACATATGTATATGTATAACTGATTTACTTTGTTATAAAGCAGAAACTAACACACCATTGTAAAGCAATTATACTCCAATAAAGATGTAAAAAAATAATAAAAATAAAGACACACACACACAAAAAAATTATCACTCAAGCAAAAGAAAGCTCTAGAGCTAAGAGAACATTCCTCGGTGAAGGAGATGTTCTGTCCACACTGTCTAATACAGTAACCACTGGTCACATGTGATTATTGAGCACTTGAAATGTGGCTAGTGAGACTGAAAAACTGAATTTTTAATTTAATTTTGATTAATTTAAGTAACCGCATTAATTAAATAACCACATGTGGCCAGTAGCTACTCTATTGGAGAGAACAGCTGTAGAATCACAGAAGGCTGGCTGTGGAGACAAACCTGAGAGACTCATAAATGTGAGATGGGACCAGCTCCACAAATAAAAACAGGTAAGGGAGCCTTCACAGAATGTATAACTGTTACGTAGAGTTTTTCTAGGACATATTTATTTCCTTAATGCTCACCAGGCCCTTATAGATATTCAGCGGTATTATCCCCATCAGCTGGAAGAGGAAATCAAGGTTCAGCAAGATTTTTTGACTTGCCCAGGGCCTTGCAGCTTTTAATGGCTAGAGCCAGAGATTTGAATTTGGCTTTGACACCGAAATACATACTCTAGCCACCAAGGCACTCCATTTATAGCACCTTTCACTCTTGTGATGTTTTCCATTCAATCCACCCTCTCTGAACAGTCTGAAACACAAAAGTGTGTGTGTCTGCATGTGTGTGTGTACACATATGTGTGTCTGAGTAGATTCTGCAGAACAGGTTAAGTCTGAGAGTTACCTGAGTTCTTAGTGTGGATCAAGTATTCCGTACAAATCAATATCCTCTAGACAACCAGCCCCATTCTCCACTTAATCAGGTAAGGACAGGATGCATGAATGCATGCTTGTTGACTAACTTACTAAGGCCAAAGTGGCATGTTAAATAAACCCTTCTTCCTTGGACACATTCAGCAAAAATTCTATAACCCAGCTTTTCTGGTCCTCAGGGAGCTCCCATTCCCCCCAGCCATAGACAAACTCAGACCACAATCACACCTGGTTGGTGGTGGAGGCACTGATGCCTGCTCTTCTCTTATTAGTAAGATTTCTGGAGCGTTGTGAAGAAGGTTTCTAATGGGACTAATTTTGCATCTTTTTAAAAAAGTTTCACTCTGCCCAGAAATATACTTGATGAGATTAATAAAGCAATTCTTATTTGTCTCTTTAACCTCCTGGAAGGTTTAGCTGAGTCTTTCACCACTGTACTATACACCTATCCTGCAAGGTACGGTCTGGGAAGAGTCCTTTCCCCAAAATAAAGCTTTACAGCATTTCCAGGTTTTGAGATTTATGTCATCCCATACCCAACTAACTGTGAAAATAGTTCATCCCAGTGTGACTCTCGGTGTCCTGGGAAGAAGTCTATGGAAAGCCTGACTGCTCAGCCCAGCAATCACACATGTCTCTGCAGACAGCTAGTCTAACCTCTCAAGCCGCAGGAACCTGGTTCGAGGGACTGATTTCTAGCCTAATTTCCGCACAACAAAACTACTGACACCAAATAATACAAACAAGCTGGTGAATGTTGTGCTGTGACAAAAACTGATTTTATAATGGTTATTTCCAAAATTAATGTGTTGTGACATCTTTAATTTCAACACCTTCAGCCAAAATGTGTGTCTTTGGAAAATGATCACCAGTAAGTCCTGACTTCGCTCCCTTTCTGGTAGCAGTCGGCATTCCTTTGCAGAGTTTTGATTCCATCAGTAAATTATTGAATACTTTACCAATGGGGTGGGGGGGCGAGGAGAGACTACAAACTACAGATGGACACAGAGAAGTCGTCGCGGTCTTATTGAAGAGTGAGCTCGTCTTTGTAGTGCATTGTTCTCATAAGTCTCCCGCGGAAGGAGAGCTCTACTTTACGAATTGCCGGGACAGCTTCCCTGGGAACGCCCAGCCGGGACGCTTCCCTGATGAGCTCGCAGCTCTGAGCGCGCAGGGCTCGGTCCCGGGAATGACAGGCAGAGCAAAAAGCGCCTACACCGCCATCCACCGGCCCCGAGCGGGTGGCACCCGGAGGGGCGAGCTCGCCACGAGAGCTGGGGAAGAATCCCGGCAGGATCCGACCCAACACCACCTTCCTCCCACAAGCGCAGCCCTGCGTGCCTGCCCCGAGAGCGGTCCCTGATCCCCGGCTCCGCGCAGCTGGGACCACGCCGCAGCGAATGGATTCCGGGACCCTCCTGACACCGAAGAAGGAAGGCAGCGCTCAAAAGAGACCCGGTTCCTGGGGGCTCAGGCCAGTGAGGAGCTGCCGTGGTGCTCTTCCCTACCTTTCCTCTCTCGAACCAGGGGCAACGTCGTCCCTTCCCAGAACAGGATCGGAGCCCGCCAAACCCGGAGTAGCTCGAACCCGCAGCCCCTACCCCAGCCCCGCCCCCCCATGGCGGCCGGCGCCCGGTGTGCCCGGGCGGGTACTCGCCGCAGACGAAGTTTGCGCGCAGGGTACTCAGGAGTTCCCAGCACCCTGCAAGGGGCAGCGCTCAGATGGTCCAGGGATAACAGACACCGCTGGTTGCAGGGGAACCGGACGCGAGTCCGGGCTCATAGGAGGGATGAAGACCCAGGCGCGCGCGACCGGGAAGGGAGGCTTACGTCTGGGGCAAGCGAGGCTGCGCGGTCCTTCCAGGTGCCGGGCGTCGGCGCAGAAAAGAAGCCGCGGACCCCCGAGGGGCTGGTTCCGACGGCTCCTTCAGCAGCCTCCTCAGGCGCACTGGCGCCGCCGAGTCCACTTGATGCGTGGAGGGCGCCCCTGGCAAGGAGAGCGTGGTCTCCGGACCGACCCGACCCGAGCGTTAAAGGAAACACTACCCATGACCCTGGGAGGGTCCCGGACGCTGGGCGACCGGGATGGAGGGCCGTGCGCCCGAGGACTGGTTACAGGGCGCTTAGCGTGGCGCTGCGACAGCCGAAGCTCACCGACGGCAGGGCAAGAAGGTGGCACCCGAGGGGAGGAGGGGGCGGGACGGGAGGGATTGACCCTAAATTCATCCGGACCGAGAGGTCATGCGACCTGTTCGGCGGCAAAGCGCGATTGGGTGTATCTTACCTGCTCCGGGGCCCCGGCCGGGCGGTAGCGCTCTTCCGGAGCGCGGGCGGGGGACTGTTTCGTGGAAAACATGTCTCGCTTTTTCCTCCGTCCGCTCTTATCCTGGTCACTTTTCTCTCCTCTGCGTGCCCCTGGGAGAGGCACTACGGATGCCTTGCCTCTCGCTCAGGAAGAGACAAGTTGAACTTCAAGGGACAGGGGCTCCACATTTTGTCTGCTCGACAGATCCCACCTCCCTTCACTCCCGTCTCTGGGTCCCACCCATAAGAACCCTTAATGACAGATCCTCTACAACCCCACCTCTTTGCATTCAAATAAGTTATTCTTCAGGGGCAGAGGGGAAGCCAAACGGACTGCGGGTCCCGCCACCCATGCCCACCCCCAAACTTACGCCCCGCGACGGCAGCACGAAGAGGACAAGACCTGAGCGTTTGGGCTGTGGGAGACCGAGTAACTGGGAGCAAAGGAGTAACTTGTCGGCTCTCCCAAATCTCATCACATCCTAGACCATTCTCTTTTGGCCAGAGCGTAGCCAAGTAAAAAATCAGAATAACTGCAGGCACTGGCAATTAAAGGGCAAGATTTTTATCTCAACAAAGGTTTAGGTTTCTAGGGCCAGCATTATTTGCTTTAGGCAAATGGAAACTAGCTTCTCTGTTTAGGGAAGGAACTGCTTTGCAAGAGTGCCTGAGACTTCGCTGAGGCTGCAGGAACCCGGGAGGGAACCTGAGCCTGCTTCCATAAACCTAGCAGCGATTTCCTGCGGAGAGCAATCACAGGCTGAATCCTAGGGGCCAACAGCTCTGTGCCTTTCTGTCACTCACCAGCAGCCCCTCTTCCTCAGGCAGCGTGAAGGAGGCACTGCAGGTATTTACAATGGTAGAGACTACCATTTGAAGCCCAAGTTGTTGTATGTTTGGCAGAAAACGACTACGCTTGAGTTTCTCTTAGAAATACATATTTTTTAATCCAACTTTAGTCAAGATCTAAGGAAAATTTAAAAAAATCACTCGAGGTTATTGAATAAATCCATCTCCATTATTCTGGCAGAGGCTATGCATAGTCAACAAAATATGTATCAGGCACTTGTTCCTTGAATATTATAGCTGGGGGAGGGGTGTATAACTTGTAAAATTGGGGGGGGGAAATCGGTATTTTGTTTCTGAAATGAAGTGAGAAAGAAAATATTGTAAGTGCATAGTACAACAGTTGAAATAGGGAGTTGAAGTAACCAGCCTAAGTTTTAAGTTTACACAGCTAGCAAGTGCTGAGCTGGAATTCCGCAGAGATGTAATTTCAGGACTGTGTTCTTCTAAGATACTGCCTCATCACACGTCATTGTCATCACCACAGGGACACCAGTCTGAAAATCAAAAGCCTAGGCGATTTGTCTGCCAACTCTACCTTGAGCAAATCCCCTAGTCTTTCTGGGCCAGTTAATTCAGTCTGTAAAACAAGGGTTGGATTCAATCCTCAAGGTTTCTACAGGCATTCTGACGCCAAGTATGAATTGCTATTCACCTCCTTTCTCTTCCACTTTCTGCCCTCTAGTGGAGGTGTTAAAGGAACTGTGAAATTTAAGTAGCTAAATCAGTGAATTTGAGATAGGTAGGGTAAATAAGTCTTCTCTTTCACTACTATACAGTACTGTTCTTCAGAGAGCTAAAGCTGATTGCACTGGTGAAACAGCATTCTTTAAACTTCCTTTTAGCAAGAAAACCCAACCAGTTCTAGGCACCAATGGCATCAGAGTAAATATTTGAGGTAGTCTTTGCATGAGGGCAAACAGGTATTTTTATATTCTTTGTAACAGACTTCTATAATGTAAGGAATCATAACAAATGTTAGAAATCTCATAACATATGTGAACTAATTTGAATATGCAGAGGGCTCACAGTAATCTTCAATGACCTATTTGAATTATTCCTTTTTAAAAATTTTGCCACATTTGCTTTTCAACTTAAAGTGACAACCATCATCTAGTTTCTTACATTTCATTTTACAAAAAGAAACATTTATGGCCTTTTGAAATTTTTATTGTCCAGTATTTCAAACATATATCTAACTAATTAGATGGTTTAAAAGAAAGAACATAAACCTTAATGAGATTTATGGGAAAATTAACTTAAAGGTAGTGAGTATACTTCTGGAAAGGGTGATTTTACAGATTAACCTTTAGTCACATTTCATGTACAGACCAATTTCAGTGCTTAGTACTACAAATAATGGCAATTTGAGAAAAAGAAAGAGATATCTTAGAGAAGCAGCCAGCATCCCAGGATAAGAAGAGGAAAGCAGTGGCTAAAATAGATATGCTATCCCACGGCTTAACACTCATCTAGGATTTATTAGCTGCCAGATGAACAAAATTGAGTTTCTGCCCTCACAGAACTTCCTGGCATAATGAATACATTAAACTGGGACTTCCCTGGTGGTCCAGTGGGTAAGACTCCTCAATCCCAATGCAGGGGACCTGGGTTCAAAGCCTAGTCAGGGAACTAGATCCCACATGCATGCTGTAACTAAGAAGTCCCCATGCCGCAACAAAGACCCGGTGCAGACTAAATAAATAAATAACTTAAAGATAAATAAATACATTAAACAAACCCAAATATGTAAACTATGGAAACATACTTACAAGTAATATAGGACTATATTTCAGGGAGTCAGGATGTGATGTTTTTAGCTGAGATCTAAAGACGCAAAGCCTTTAAAATAAAAAAATATATATATATATATATATATTAAAGAATAGAGCAAGAAACAGGCGAATTGGACAATTACCTATTGCAGGGAAGGAGAGTTTACTTAAACTAAGAAGGGAAAACAACATGCCCACATCTGAAGTAATATATTCCAGCACACTGAAACATTCTGTATATGATAAAAGTAGGCCGTGCAGACATTCTGTTTGCTGTATGTAATATTTCTGGGTCATCAATCTCTTACTCTAATATACTAGTCACTGGGAGAAGTAATAAGAACCGGCCCATAAAAAGTTTCAAAGGAATTTTATTTCTAGCACCCTCACACACCTAGTGCTAGCTCCCCCTCACCTCCAGGGCTGTCATTTGACTGCCCACATCCAGCCTAGTGTTCCTAGGGATAGTACCCCCTCAATGACAATGACCACGTGAGCAAAAACCAAGGTGCTCAGTTTACAACTTGTTTTTTTGACCTGTGAATCAATTTGTAAGAGGAGTTATGATGTTAAGTCACATTTATCTGTATTATTATAGCTAAGAATTTCTAAGCACTATGTGCCAGGCACTTCACAAAGTGACGTGTATACTTTCTCAGTTTTTAATTCTTGAAACAAACCTAGTTTCCTTTGTTGTAAAATGAGAATAATAACAGCTCCGCTGCATAGGTTGTCATGGGGGTTAAGTAAATATAAAAAGTGCTTTAAAATAGTTGTAGACACATAATAATAGCTAACACTTACTGAACACTATTATTTCTCCTGGTTTCTATTTTACAGATGAGGAGGAAAGTACGTCTTACAAAAGTTAAATCTCACAATTAGAAAAGGGCAGAACCAGAATTGGAGCCCAAGCAATCTGGAACTAGACTGACCTCTTAACCCCTACCTCCTGTACAATTATTAAGACGGTAATGGAAAATGCCCCAAAAGTTTACGGCCTAGAATGACACTGTGAATTCACTCATTCATCCATCAAATAGTTATTGAGCACTGCAGTGGGTTGAATTGTGTCCCTCCCCAAAATTAATGTCCAACCGAAACTAAATATGTAACTTTCCTTATTTGGAAAGAGGGTCTTTGCAGGTGCAATTAGGTAAAATGAGATTATACTGGAGTAGGGTGGGCCTTAACTACAGAGTGTGTTCTCCTCAGAGACAGAAAAGGACACACACAGACACGGAGAAGGCAACCAAGTGGAAATGGAGGCAACACTGGAGTGACGTATCTATGAACCAAGAAACGCCAAGGATTGACGCCCAAAACCAGAAGCTAAGAGAGAGGCATGGAACGGTTTCCTTCTCTGAGTCTCCAGAAAGAACCAACCCTGCTGACATTATGATTTTGGACATCTGGCCTCCTGAACTGTGACAGAATAAATTTCTGTTGCTTCAAGCCACTTTCTTTGTGATAATTTGTCACGGCAGCCCATGGAAACTAATACCAGCATCTGCTATGTGGCTCAGCATGGTTCCCCACTCTGAAGTTACAGCAGTAAACGAAACTGCACCCCTGCCCTCACGGAGCTTTCCTTCTAGTGAAGGAGACAGACAATAAACAAATATAGAATACAGTGTTAGGTCCTATGTAGCGCTATGAGGAAAAAATATTGTATGAAGATAGAGAACACCAGATGAGGGTGGTAATTAGGGAATGTCTCCCTAGAGGCGTTTTAACCCGCATGAATCTGGATTGTGGAATTTTAGGCTGTATATGGGTAACTCTTCACAGCACCACTGAAATACATGCCCTTGCGTTAACTGCAAATAAAACTTAGCAAGAAGAGCAGATCAGCAAACAACAGACCTAAACTTGCTCAACAGACCAAGATTCTGAAACACATGAAAAGGGTTTCCCAGAAAGGAGACCCGTAAGAGTTTCTGGAAAGCAGAGGGGTTCCCAGCTCCACTCACTCCTGCCAAATTGTCATCTCTTCTAGGACATAGTAACCAGTACTCTGCTTTTCCCTCCTTCTATGAAGCTGGCTAACCTCAGAGGTAGACCCTAAGGTCTAAGGCTTAGACAGTAGTCTAATCACTGTCACTGAATAAAGAGACAGCTTCCACAGACCAAAGAGATACAGCTACCTTACATCAGCTCTAGCTCCAGAGCTCAGACTTCTGTCTCACTTCCCAGTACCCAGGGATGGACAAACCTAGCCGCCGGAGGAGTCCCCTGGGTCATATGAAATAACACAAAGAGCCCAAATTTTTTATAGGTCATCTATAAACACTAACACAAATACTTATCTCTTTTTAAAAATTTTAACATTCATAGCTGTGAAGTTCAAGCATCAGACTTCTTTGCAAAAAGCAAACATTTTTAATGTTTTGCTTCAGTAAAGTTCCTTTGGCAATTTCAGCAAAGATTACACCAATTTATTTGAAATTATTTGATTTTAATTTAGACTTGAATAATGAAATTAATTGAAATACAAGCACTTAGGTGTTGGTCAATCCCTAAAAGTGTTTAAACTGAAAAATACTAAAAGATTTCAATATAAATATTCCACAAATTTCAAACAGTAAGCTAATAAACTTTTATGATACACAGTAAATAGGAAAATAAGGCCATCACATTCACATTTTTGTCTATGTCATTGTGAGTGGCTATTTGGTAACTCTTCCATTCCTTCTCTAATTGGCTTAGACTGAAGCAAAAAGGTCAACATGTACCGCTTTATTTCCCTCAGAACAAATTAATGTTAAGTATTTAAACAAAATTTCATTTCATTTTGACCTTAAAGAAATTATTTATTTCCTCCCCACTCCACTCATTGTGCAGCAGTTTCCGCAGCGTCCTCAGGCCACTCCTTCAGGGCAGTGGGGAACTGCAGGCCCGAATCACTGAGTCGAAGCACCACCAGCACCTCCACCCTGGGCTGCCTCCCGCTCATCTCCCTCCCTGCTTTTACCTTTGATTCCTTAGAGTCTTCTCTCCACACAGCAGCCAGAAGACAGTTATCTTAAAAGAACGATGGCCAACAACTATTCCCCACTTAAAACCTTCCAGTGCTGCCCACTGCAGCTAGAAATAAACCCCCATTCCACAGCATGGTATATCAAGCACACTGTGAACTGGCCCTGGGCGCTCTCTCCCCGTCACTCACTCAGCTCCAGCCACACCAGCCCTTCTGTCTGTTCCTCAGCTCTGCCAAGCATCTCCCAACTTAGTGACTTCGTACTCGCTGATTTCTCTCCCTCACAGACTTTTCCCTCAGATCTTCAAATGTCCCCACCTCAGAGAGACTTTCCCAATCTAAACTAGCCAGTGCCTTTTCAGCCCCCTCTTTCATCACTTTCTGTAACATTTCTCTCATTTTTTAACATCACTTATCATACATGAAATCACGTTCATTTTATTGTGTATCTATTTCCTGCCCACTCTCTTCCACTCCTTAACAGGTCCCTGAGAGGATCACCATTATCTCCAGTACCTAGAAGGTTCCTGGCACGCAGTAAAGGCGTATGTTGATCGAATAAATGAATGAATAGTTGGGCAACTTTGGGTTAATTAATTAAGCTCTGAGCTACTAGCCAAGCAAATGAGAAACAGCAAACTGCTTCATTTATCATTCACTCAATCTCCCTCTTCCGCTCACTAGATTCTTCCACACAAATCAGAAAGAAAACTTAGCAAGAACACAAGCCCAACAAAGAGGCATGATAGGCTTCAGGTTTGTTTATTAGGCCAAGATTTTGAAATACGTGAAAAGAGCTTACCACATGGACATCTAACATTCATTTTAGAGTACAGTAAGGTAATGACTTGAGTGTTAACAGCTCTAGTTTAGAGCTTCTGAAACACCAACCCAGTAACGCTAACATTGGGAAAGGTAAAAAAGAAATCTAAAATTAAAACAAAAATACCATAAAGAAAGGAATGACTGCCCTTCCACTTTAGATACCAGCTAATACTTGATTAAGGAACATAACATTAAAGAAACTGAGTTAAAGAAAGCAAAATTTTAAAATCCTTCTTTGTACTTTTACCACTTTTTAGTACCTATCAATTACTATGTTTTACATCAAGCATTAGAGTTTTATACCTTGATAAAATTATAGGTTCCTGAATATTTTAAATAGTAAATATTCTAGATTAAAAATTTGGTATGAAAAATTTTAATGAAAACATTAATTATACAAAAATTAAATAGCAAAACCATTTAAAATGACTTACAATTCAAACAGACTTGGCTTACTGATATTTCTCTATCAGCTTGTTTTCATAAGAACTTATTTCCAGCTGAAAAAAAATCTACTTATATGATTGTGGTAAGAAGAAATGAGAATAAAGTACATAAAGCTCGTAAGCCTGTGCTCAGCATATATTGCTCATAAATATTAATTTTTCTTTTATTATTACTTTGTATTATTACTTTAAAAAAACACATACAAGTTTTACAAAACATGTCAACTTCAGTTAAAAGCTTCTTATATAAGACATAGCCACATGTGAGGAATCTAGCCTGGCATTTTTTGAAAACAATTATATTTTCCTCTGAGTGACATACTACATAAAATTTTACTTCAATAACTGATAAAAATTCCTCACTAATAAACCAATTTCTGAAGTCTAATTATATAGCTTCATGTTATAATTTATGAGGTCTTTTAGAGGATATATATATTTTAAAAAGTACAAAGTTACATGACCAGGAAAAGTACCTTTTAATAAGTAACCAAAACATTGTGAAATATTCCTCTTACTACACATACGGCTCAGTTTCATCTTAATTTTGCCCAAAGAAAAAAAAGATGGCTCTAAATAGTAAATGAAACAGTTATGTTAATAGAAGGAAGCACAATGAACAACTAACATGTTACCCTGCCACTGGCTATGCCTTATGAAATATTTTACAATTTCAGTCATGCTTTTACTATTGCCACTTCTAGTATGCTAATTAAGATAAAGATTAACATTCTGTCCTTCTAACAACCGCTGGAATAGAGAGATGAATGTGAATATATATTATGTTCTACAACATTCACTTTCTAATATTCCAAATTTAACAACTTATCGAAATCTAATCTGAGGTATATTAAGAGATCAAACATTTTTTAATCCACACCATGGGCTATGTACCATGCAAACACTAAAACCACAACTGCACACACTGGAAAGAGATAATATTTATATTTTTGCCACAGCGTTAGCTCAACTGCCACTTCATCTCTCTTCCTGTTCTTCTTCCGACGACCCTTCAGTCTGTTTTCAAAAGCCTCCAGTTCGGCCTAAATCAAAACAGTATCATTTTTATTAAATTCAATATACACATTGATTTAAAATTTTCCACTTAGATAAAAATAAATATGGGAAATGTTTTAATAGTAATGGTATATAATAAACATATTGATTTGATTTTTTAAAACAACATCTCTCCACTACTGATTGTATTCAACAAATTCAGAACTTAGGTAAGCAGAAAGGGAACTAGGGAGTAGTGAAAGAGATTGTTTCAGATTGAAGGCCTGTCTTTGATACTAAATACAGAAACATCTGATTTAAAATATAGACATTAGTTTTATACATCAACACCATTAACCTATAATTAATGGGGCTCTATAATATAGAGCTTCTAGTAAGTGCTAACAGATGACCCATTAGAATAAAGATACCTATAATTCTAGTTTTATACAATGCTGGTATAATAAACATTACTGGCTTGTATGAAAGAAATTCAAGTGAGTGAAGAGAAAAAAGCTGCCGGAAATTGATTCCTCTCTGTCAAATACATTTCAAAACACAGAGTAAAAATTCTTCAGGGGAAAAATGCTTCATGCTTTAAATCAAAATGACTCTTTTAGAAAGTAGAATTATATAAAAAACTCGTTCTAAAAAAGGATAACTCGGGCTTCCCTAGTGGCGCAGTGGTTGAGAGTCCGCCTGCCAATGCAGGGGACGTGGGTTCGTGACCCGGTCTGAGAGGATCCCATGTGCCGCAGAGCGGCTGGGCCCGTGGGCCGTGGCCGCTGAGCCTGCGCGTCCAGAGCCTGTGCTCCACAACGGGAGAGGCCACGACAGTGAGAGGCCCGCGTACAAAAAAAAAAAAAAAAAAGAAAAAAAAAGGATAACTAGATGACACTCATTATAAAGTATAGATTTTCAGTCTACTGTTAAGAACTTACTTATTAAACTTTAATGAATGATAATATAACACGATACACTATAGTGCATTGTTATTAACTAAAACCGGATACTTATTAACTAAAATATATATGTAATATTCATGCAAGATTCTGTAAATGTGTATTTAAAAGGAAATAGAAATTTCAGTTAACATATCCATGACTTTGCTCATAAACCACACTGGAAGAAGACTTAACATATACTTAATATAAAGTGGCATTCTTCAAAGAACCAAAATGTCAGAATATTCTCAAGTAGTTGTTGATATACAGCACAAGGTCAAAATATACTAAAAGCAGTCAAACTTGAGAACTACTGACACAGTAAAATAACTAATGCTTTAATGATGACTCACAGTCATCAAGCTTGGTTTAAATTATTTTCTATACACTCTGTTTAAAAGGTGAGTAAATAGAGAATATGTTTAAGATTTCTATCCACAACTGTTTATGAAAAGGGGAGGAAGGGACACCCTAAACTATTCTTAATAATTTAATCTCCCAGGATTTTAGTCGATCCATGTTTTACTGTATTAGCTCTGATAACTTATTTTTTGGTATTAGGCAAACCAACTTTATAGAACCATAAAACACCAGAGGTCATTTTATCCCACCCTTGCAACATGAGTTGTTTTTAATGCCCTCTCTCAAGTCATGCAAATTTCAATTTCTTCATTCATAAAGGCAACAGTTTGCATACAATATATACTGCTTGATAAGTATAAAGCAACTCAAAATACAAACTGACAAAAAATTACATGTCACTATTACAAAGTTAAGACACTCTTTGGAGTGTATGATCAATAAATACAGTATTTGAGCAAACAGGGGATATCAGGAATGTACTTGTTATCTAGGTAATAAAGAACAGATAAAAATCCTGCATTCAAGAATCTAATCAGTAAATAAGGGGATGTATTATTAAAACAAATGTATTGGTTAGTAAACAGCACTTATTTGTCACAGATAACCTATAACTCAGTAAAACAGAACTCAAATAATTTTAGGTGAGCGAAGACATGCACTGCAGAGGATGACTTAAAATGGATGCTGCCATGCCCTGACCCTCACCCCTCAACCAAAAGAGGAGTTATCTCTTGAGAATGGACGAAACTGGCAAGCAAGTAAATTGGGAATACACAAAATATCTGTGAACATACAAGGTCCCGTGCTTCTTCAGAGGTTCAGTATACCTGGACTGAAGTAAGTGAATGGCTAATTTTTGTTTTACAGGAACTGTATTTTCAGTCCAGAACTGAGCTCACCAGATCCTAATCTGTATGTTTCCACATATCTTGTATTTGCATAAAAACTAACGATGATGCAAAGAGACAGAAGTTTGGGTATTTTTTGTTCAGTTACCTGTTGTCTTCGTTTTTCCTCTTCAAGAGCAGCTTTGGCTTCTGCTTCTTTTATCTGTTTATGGACATTTAAAAGTAAATTAACATTGTAATCATCAAATTTTACATAGAATTTTAACATCTTTCCTCCCAGGCTCCACTAACCCATAACAACTTCTGGGAGCTTTAAATTGAAAATTATTTAAAGAAACGTAAATGTTATATACCGAGAAGTGTTACCAAGGTACTATCTAACAGATAGGGGGTAAGGGGAGGTAGGTTGTTATACCTTATATAAACATTTCAGCTTAACAACTATAAGAGATATTAGATCACAGTTCAAAGAGTTACAACACTGTAAACTGAAATACTTTAAAACTGGATTTTTTCTCTTAAGTTACCATACTAAGACTCTATAATAAATTATTGAATACCACTCTTTGCCTAGAGTTGAAATTGACCATTTTCCTAAAATGCCCTCTCTGGAAGGGAATCCTTAGCTTCAAACAAAACCAAGAGCCTACTCCTTGATTGGGTTGATGGACAGAAACAGTGATGCTAGAAGTAACCCAAACAGCAAAGAATCCCAAAAGCTTATTTTTGTGTTATTTTAACATAATTTTCAGGAGGCTTACACTAACATTAAGATGAATAACTATGTTCCAGAGCACATACACTAACTGGTACAGAGGATGGAAAAATCTAGTACACACCAGACCATAAAAAGCACACCTGAGGGTTCGGAATAGGCCAACAAACTAGGCTTTTATCACAAAAACAAAAAAGGATGAGATTTCGAGTTGTTCATAATAAGCACATAAATTAATGCACAAAATAAGTAGGGAAAGGCTGCTAACACATTAAAAATGACATTTAACCTGACATTACCTCAGA
The DNA here is from genome assembly GCF_003031525.2 of Neophocaena asiaeorientalis asiaeorientalis. Classification (NCBI taxonomy): domain Eukaryota; kingdom Metazoa; phylum Chordata; class Mammalia; order Artiodactyla; family Phocoenidae; genus Neophocaena; species Neophocaena asiaeorientalis. The sequence continues at coordinate 8,483,988 of NW_020173388.1, read as the reverse complement.
TGCTTTCCGCTTCATTTCCTTGCATGTTATGTCACATTCTATGGAAATCTGATTTTCACGTACTTTGTTGCACTGCAATTCCTACAAATAAAGTTTTTAAAAATTTGATTTTAAAAGGTTTTCCCTCGAAGTTGTAACTGTATGCCATAAAAAAGCCGAATTCCTCTAGCAGCTTAGGATTATGCATACTATTTAAGTCGTGTTAATATTTAATAATTACATGGTTGCATGCATTAAATGTCTTAGTTCAAACAGTGATTATTCTCTATCTCTTAACTGCAAAAAAAGTGAATACCATAAAATTAAAACCATCCATTTAATAATCATTTATTAAACACCACTACCAACTTAGCTTCAATTTCATTTTTATTCTTCATTTTTCTTTATCTTTTCTTGTTATTCTTCTAAAGCTTCCAGGGAGGTACTAGAGTAGTACCATCCAACACAGCTTTCTGAAATGATGGAAATGTTCTAAACGTGCACTACTCACAAGGGTAGCACTTACCACACATGGTGCCTGAGCACTCAAAGCATGGCTACTGAAATCGAGGAACTGAATGTCATATATTATTTAATGCTGATTCATTAAAATTCTAATTTAAATAGCCATATGTGGCTGGTGGCTACCCACTCAGTGCAGTTCTACAGTTTTCTGGAGAGCTAAAAATTTTTCTCTCAACCATTTTATCTTTTTAAAAAATGTTTAGATGAAAATCATTCTAAAGCTTATATCTGTACTTCACTGTCTCCTTAATGGAATAATAAAAAACAAATCTACTCTTTTATTGATGAGGTGACATCAATACTACGATCAATTTGTGTACTATTCTGTAATAAAATAAGTGGTCCTTATTTTAAATAGTCTTAGACTTTGCTTTTGGAGATCTTTTATCTGCCTTTTATTCGTTCCATATTTTTTGCTGCCAGATGTCACTTTTGCTCTAAGTGTACCTATTTGTACCAGTTGCTCCTTTCCCACCACACCCTCAGACACTAGTTTTTTAGTTCATATCTACCAGGGTTAGGAAATGAGATCACCAAATCCTGAGCAAAGTACATATACTTTAATGAAGCACTTTATAGCACAGAATGTTGGCTGAGGTTGGTGATAAACACAGTCTTGTCATCCAAGGACAGGCCAGGCAAAGGAAAAATAATATGGACAAACATTAGAGACACAAATAAATACTGCATGTTTGTGGACATGAAGTCTATCAGCCTGGAAGAAGGATCATCATATCTTTTCTCATTCAAAAGGTACTTATAGAGTACCTGTTACATGAAAAGCACTGTATTAGGGACAGGGGATACAACAAGGAAAAAATTAATATGGTAAATGCTGAACTAATAATAGCTGCTACTATTAAATATAGCAGTCACTGTGCTAAATGCTATATAAGCATTATCTCTTTCATTCCTTTCAATAAGCCTATGTATAAACTATTTTACAGATGAGGAAACAAGGTTACACATGTCCCTGGAATCACAAAGCGCTTAGTCATGAACCTAGCACAAAGTACAAAGAAAGCCAAGAGGAAGGAGCACCTAAGTCTTCCCAAAGGAGGCAGAGGAATAAAAACCTTCCTAAACAAGGAAATGGTTGCCCTGAGTATTAACAGGATTCTAGAAAGCAGAGCAGTAAAGGAAAAAAACAAATATATGGCCACAGATTAAAGGGGACATAGCAGATGTGTTAGGGCACTTAAGTAATGGATTCACAGAGATGACTGCCAGGGGATGAGACTGGACAGGAAGGCAAAGGTAATATCATAGATCCCCCTTTATGCCAAGTCTCTACATACGTACACCTTCCTTGTAAAGTGCATATTTTTTCCCAAGTGATGAAGAACCACGACGAACTTAGATTGGAAGTATTACAATTAGAGGCAAGGAAATCTGTTATGAAGCTGTTTTCAAAGTCCAAGCATAATCTGCTGCTAGAGTTCTAATGGGCGGCAAACTGCACTCGGACAGTAAGATGAGATTTCAGAGAAAACTTGAGAAACATTTCAGACTAAAAGTGATTTGACTGAGTACTGATTTTCATATAAAGGTGGTCCATTTAAATATCTAACACTTAGGGATCCAACTCCAGAAAAGCTCAGGCCTATAAATTTAAATTCAGAAGTTACCTGAATCCACGAAATTATATAGTAGGAGCTATAAAAGTAAATGAAAAGTAAAGGTCCTCAATAAAAGCTATACATTTTCAATAAATATTTGCTGAATGGATGAATAAATGAGTGAACTGAAACAGAAAGGAGAGTAGCTTTAGGGAACAACCATAAGAATATGAAGGCAAAAAAAGACGTTACAACTATAACTGAGAAAGGGAAAATCAGAAGTCAAGAAAGAAGAAATCTTCAAAGGAGTCAACAGTGTCAACATGAAAGTGAAGGAAAAGAACTGACCTTTAAGAGTTCAGTGAGATTCTTCAATCCTAAGTTTTGCTAAATGGTATGTAGTTTGCTTCCACTGAGCTTTCCAATCATTAGCTTTTGCCCTTTTACTCCTTCATTACCAGTATTTTATCTTAAAATTAACTCTCTCCAAATTTGAATGTTATTGTATAATTTTATAAGGCTACATGTATGTGAGGTCTTTTTAAGGCAACACGTTCACAACATAATACTGACGGTAAAAAAATGTCATAAATAAGAGCAACAAAGGTTAATTCCAGACCATTTCTTAAATCATGAAACTTACTTATTACTCACATTGTGCATCTTGTGCAAAGACCTCAAATCTAGAACACACTGATTCTATCCAAAAAAGGGCACTGAACTCAGTTCCAATATAAAATAATCCTCTTTTACTATTAAATTGCAGAAAACTAAATTGTCAAACAAAGCTGATTTTTAAAATAAACATTTGCAGAAATAGATATGCCAATAATAAAAAGATTCTAAGAAATAAGACCTTAAAATTAAGTCAAAAAAATAAAGTCAAAGAACTACCAAAATACAGACTCCCCCTCCCTGCCAAAAAAACCCCCACAAAACAACAAAACCAACAAAAATGTACACAGAAAAGAATTTTCAATAACTTAAAATATATACCTTTTTAATTCTTTTACAAGGACATCTAAGTTTCACCTTTTGGTTGCAATTAAAGGGACATTCACCAGGATGGCACATTTCTTTGCATCTATGACCACAAGGAAGCTAAAATAAAACCAAAATAAAACAATTATATATTTATATTTTAGTCATACTCTACCTCCCCTTTCCCCAGCAACTATTTTAAGAAAAAGTCCATTCCAATAGGGTCAATAAATCCTGGATAATTGGCTGATTTTTCAACTTTTTTCTTTTGGATATACATTACCTTAATTCCCAGAAATGCTCAATATTCTCCCTGGTTCCACTCTAACAGCACATCTTACATCACTCTTGAGGCTAGAGCCACGTGACTAATTTCTGGCCAACGGAATGTAAGCGTAAGTGCTTTTGCGCCTTAAAGCTTCTCAAGAGCACACATCCATGTTCTTCCCTCCCAATGTGCTGGAAATGAGGATATCTAGAGCAACAGTGGGGCCCATGACTCAAAGAGAGCAGAGCTGCCCTGCTAACTTGGGTCCCTGGTTCTATATGTGGAGCACTGTGACACATCCACCTTCCCTTGTAAAGGCAAAGTAATGCCATTAGTCCTGAAAAGGTATTCAAACTCATGAGTAATCATGGAAATGTAAACTAAAATCATGAGATGCCATAAGATTGGCAAACATTTTTAAATTTTGACAATACCAAGTATTGGTAAGGATATGAAACAAAAGGAGCTATAAAATCCTGACGGTAAATTGGAAAATTTACTGGTTACATATAATTATTTTGGAAATCAGTATGACTTTAAGTTGAAATTACACATTCCCTATGGCCAACCAGCTGCACTACAAAGAGAAATCTATACACATAATACCAGAATGTACAAACAAGAACATTCATAGCAGTATAACTCTACCTATCTACCTACAGTAAAATAAATAAACTACAGTAGATTCACAATGGAGTAAATGGACTACAGCCACATGTAATAAAAATGACAAGCACAATGTAGAGCAAACAAAGCAAGTCACAAAAGTTCATACTTTTGAACTTTAAATATAAAATTATGCAATCAATATTGCTTCCAGATATACCCACAGTAAAAACTTTAATTTACAGTAAAAATTATAAATTAAAGCAAGGAAATAATTATTATAAAAGGCAAATGGTGGTAACATAGAATAGAGGGTGGGAACTACACTAAGAAAGAAACTTTGGTAGACTTCTGAGATGCAGCAATGCTAAATTTTTTGACGTAGGTGGAGTTACATGGTGTTCACTTTTTAACCATTTGTTAAACTGTACATATATGTATTATGTACTGTTGAGTATGTAATAATTTCATTATTTTAAAAAATCAAATCACATGACCATTTCCCTGTTAGATGTGCAAGTATGTATTATCTCAAAAGCCAGGTTATATTCTGAAAGAGCAGAAAAGTAGTACCAAAGAAAGTTGATTAGAATGTATAATATATAGTGACTGTATCTTCATTATAGATTTCACAACAAAAAACAGAGGTTTTTCTAAAACATTCAACCTTGATATTCATTTAAAGATGAGATATCCTACCCCTTCCACTCACAGTGAGATGGTTTTCTTCTACTCTACTCAGCCCTTAGTATCATTCTGCTAGTGCTTTGGTTAAGTCATACCAAATGGCTTACCAATAAGCAACACGGTCTAGTTCAAAATGTTTCATTTTAATCCCAATAATTTAAAAATTTAAAAAGCGCTCTTTAAAAATAATTAAGGAAAGCTTGAAAATCAATATTATTTGTGGATAAATACCCAAACCATAATCACCACAGCCAGCAGATCTATAGCACTTACCATACACTAAGACCTTTACATGTTATTAACTCACTTAATATTCAGCACTCTAAAGTGAGTGTTACTACTGCCCCCATTTTACACATGAGCAATCTGAGATACAGAGACATTAAACAATTTGCCCAAGTAAAAAATAGAAAAGCTTGCATAGGAGTGATAAAACCAAATTCAGAAATAATTTTTAAAAGTAGAATTGTATATGTGGGGCACAATTTAAATAAAGGTGCAGTTCTTAATATCTTTACATTTCCTTTTAGTTTAATTCAAACCTAATTGAACAGTCAAACAGACACATAGAGTGTATATCAAAGAAGTGGTGGAGCTGGAAGGACATGCCTATGCCATTCCCACAGTTCACACTTACACTCACACTCAATATACATTTACCAACTACCTAATATGTACAACCAGGGAACCAGAGACTGCATATAAAGACAAACATGACACAGTTCCTGCCCACAAGAAATCTACAGTATGGAAAGGGGAGGAGAAAGCAAACAGGAATTTATCAATGGATCAGAATTTGTCATAATCCCATACCGTAACTCCGAGTCTAAGATATCTATGGCAGATTCAAAAAGACAAAGTTCTTGGTTGATCCAGAGTATGAGTTGATACCATAGCCTACTGGTTCTCAAAGTGTGGTGCCAGACCAATAGTATCACCCTTATATAACAGCATATTAGAAATGCAAATTCCTGGGCCTCCACTCCAGGCCCACAAAATCAGAAACCCTGGGGTGGGGCCCATTAAGCTTTTTAACAAGCCCTTGAAGTGATTCTCATGCACACTAGAGTTTGAAAAACACTGCTGTAGTCTTATCAATGTCAAGAGAACAAAAACTAGAATGAGCTCTATTAACCACAGTAATACTCACCTGTCCACCCCTAGACTGTTCTAAACCATAACAGCCATTTGGATTGTTCCCAACCTAAGAATACATTTTTCAAGAAAGTCCAAGGAGACACTAGCAATACCAGGGGCTCCAGAATGGCCTAGATCCCAAAAATGATGAGCATGAGAAAAAAATTTTTAAATAAATACTGCCCACTCATCTCCAGTCCCACCAAATGGCGTAACAGGATCACAAATGAATCACGGCCAAGGCAATGCTAAATTGCAAATTAGCAACCCCTGAATTCAATTTTATTTCTAACTGCAACCTCATACCAAGTTACTGTGTCATGTTAAAAATAAAACATTCTCAACTACTTATTACCTGGAATTTTAATCTGGACAGAAGAAAATTTATTTTAACAAGGGAAAACTTAGAATTTGAAGAATTCAGAAAATTAAACTTGAAATATCCCATGCCTCTAGTTTCACTCATATAACAAAGACAGGATTATTAAAATAATCATTTATTGCTTGAAATGTCTCCCTTTTTGTAATCTTACATAACTTTTAAAAATCGCAGGTGCAATTTCCAAGTTGTTAAAAACAGTAATCCATAAAAAGTGTCCAAAGTTTTAGTTAAAAGGAAATACTGTAAACAAAAAGGCATATCATGAATTGATTTCTCTTTTTATTTAATCAAAGAGACAATACTGTATTTAAGACTTCATTGTCATCTCTTCTGATTCTAAATAGGATGAGAAATACTTAGATAAGTATATAAAGACAAATAATTAAAATAAAAGAGGTGCTATTAGTACATCTATAAGTCAAAAGAATTCCTTTATAAATGTCCACCCAAATGAAATAGCCATCACTTCCCTACCCCCAACAACAGCAAAAAAGGTACAGCCTAACTGTTAAGTTGGCCAAGCAGAGATAGACTACTTTCGTTTCTCAAATCATTGCTGGGCTAAATCACCAACCAGTGAGTTTTTACCTTTTTACTCTGAACCACTTTCAATAAATTAGTTTAAATACAACGCATATACAAGCACCAGAATCTCTAAAAGCAAAACTTTATATATGAATGCTTTATATTAATTCAAGATAATAATGAGCTTTAATGTTTACACACACATTATCTGTTTTTTCTGCTGTGGATTTACTCTCCAACTGCCCATGAGCCACACGGTTCTTGATCTACTTATATTTTAAGGTGGGTAAACATTAGGTCAATATTTATTGTGTAAAGTACATAAGCTATCTTTAAAACTGCTTAAAAAAATCTTCAGAGTCATTCCTGGTCCTAATATCCCCAAATGTCATAAAGAGATGTGCTTCTACCCTAACCATATGTTTCTACAGACATCAATCACATGTCCCTTTCTGTACCCACATTTCTAGGGGTCCAGAAAAGACCTGGAATAGGATGACCAAACAATAAAAGAGAAACAATGCCTAAGAAATACAACGTAAAAGATTCTATTAAATCTTACCTCTTTAGGACACTGATTTTTGCAACAACTAAGGAGGTTCTTTTCATTTACATCAGCTGTGGTTATTTTTCTAAAAAGATGAGAGGAAGTTTTGATGACATTCAAACAAAAGTCCATTTTATAGTATGGTTTTTCTAAAAAATAACTCAATTTCAAACATATCCATAAAATTATCTTACTTATTTACTTCATTTTTTAAAGAAATATTTTAATTGTATCTCATCTGTAATATCCTCAAATTACTTAACTGTTTTGATAATTCAAACCTTCTAGCCCTGTATCTTCCACCAACAAATCAAATGCCAAAAATGGCAACTGCTGCAAAAAGGAAGTACAAAACACACACAAAATATCTACGCCTGGCCTTTCTTTAACAGTTCCTTCTAGTTATCTCTCCCTGTAGATCAATCATTATTCATAATTATAATTCTTTGTAAAACTCCTACATAAAAGATTTCAAACTAATGGTTCAATATGTTACTTAAAAATTGACCGAGGGCTTCCCTGGTGGCACAGTGGTTAAGAATCTGCCTGCCAATGCAGGGTGCAAGGGTTCGAGCCCTGGTCCACGAAGATCCCACATGCCGCAGAGCAACTAAGCCTGTGCGCCACAACTACTGAGCCTGCGCTCTAGAGCTTGCGAGCTACAACTACTGAGCCCACGTGCCACAACTACTGAAGGCCCCGCACCTAGAGCCTGTGCTCCGCATCAAGAGAAGCCACCGCAACGAAGAGTAGCCCCCGCTCACCACAACTAGACAAAGCCCGCATGCAGTAACAAAGACCCAACTCAGCCATAAATAAATAAATAAACAAACAAATAAATAAATAAATTTATTAAAAAATTGACCGAGAGAAAATGCTCACTCAGATTTACTTCTAAAGAACAGGGAAAAAAATGTTACTTCAAATTGAGGAGTTTAGGCTATTCAGTGGGAAGTGCAGTAAGCTTATTAGAAAAACTTTTTTTCAGTTGATTTTGGATTAAGCCATCTATTAATGTTAGAAATTGATTCAGATCATTTTAGACCAATCTGTGCTTTTATATGTTTTCAGTGTGTAATTCAGAAAAAGTCACAAACACCAATGAATAATAATTCCTAACAGCTCAATAGTAGACACTGCATGAGTCAGTAAACAGTGACATTCTAAAAATCCCCATCACCTGTGTCTCACTTTACTCTTCCCCATTACCTTCCTTCTCCTTTCCTTTATTTTCTTTTCCTGTTCCCTTCACTAGACATAATTGCCAAAATATACCATAAGTTTAGCCTCACTAATGTCAAAACTATTATCTTAAGTATTTGTATCAAATTGGCTATAAATGTACTCTAAGATACCACATGCAATTTTCCCGGCAAAGTTGCACGTAATAATAACAAAGTTTTTACTCTGGCTCTATTAAAGTTGTATATTTTCATTCTTACAGGTAAGGTGCTTACCTCTTAAGAGCTAATATCACTTTGTTCCTGTTACTCTATCATTAGGAATAAGCTTTTCAAGGCCTGCATCTTTTATATCTAATTTCTATAGAAGAAATTACATGAAGCAAAAAAGGATCAAAAGGAAAAGATGACTTATGAAATTATTCACTGAACTGAAAGTAAATGAAATTATTGGGACAAATACTGAGACTGAAGAATTCTATATAAAAACATATACTTTAAACATGCATTCAAGAAACGGAAGAAGCAACTCTGGACAGCTATGGTAATGGAAACCACCTCAGTCCAAATATATCCATCCACACATTTCCCCCCAAAATCATTCAGTTCATTAATAACAAACAAAATCACTCAAATCCTATGACCTCAGCAAAGCCAGAAGACAGAAATTTCTACAAACTTCAAATTACCTGTAAGTAGAAAAATAAACACCAATTCCTAGCAGAGCTATTTCTCAAGCTCCCATATAGCAAGTCTTTTCAGAGAGCTTGGTAGAGTTCTGGAAAAACTGAGCAGAAAAGAGAAGAGGGGCACTGAGCTAACATCACACAAGAAAGACAAAGTCCACCATAAATGTAAAAATACTGAAAAAGTCTTGGTGGATCAGAGCACCAACTAAAGAGAAGAGACTTTAAAAACTGCACAAGAATCAAGGAGCCAATATTGGAAAGGCAACACTCTGCGGAACAAGACAGTAAAAAGGGAAGGCGCCCTTTGGAGATGACACGACAAAGGGAAAAAGAAGCAAGAGAGGGAAATTTAGGATCTTGAAAGACCAAAGAAAACAACTTCTTGGGACTTCCCTTGTGTACCAATGGTTAAGACTCCCGTGCTTCCACTGCAGGGGACACGGGTTCAATTCTTGGTCAGGGAACAAAGATCCCTCATGCGGAGAGGCACGGCCAAACAAAAGAAAACAAAACAAACAAAAGAAAAGAAAACTACCTCTTCTCATCAGTCCTCACCCATTAATAAAGCAAAATTGTCCTCTTAACTCTCCCTACAAAACTTATGAAACTAAAAATTATAATGTTTTAAAATTTCAACAAAATAATTTTAATATTTAAAAAGAATAAAATTTGACTTTCCAATTTAAAGCATGAGTCCAGAGTATAAGAGACAAAAACAAATTTAAGATAATATTAACAGGCATTTTTCTGCAAGTATTTATGCTCAAAAAGTCAGACATAAACTCATATTCTCAAATTTAATCTGAGGGCTTCCCTGGTGGCACAGTTGTTAAGAATCTGCCTGCCAGTGCAGGGAACGCGGGTTCAAGCCCTGGTCCGGGAAGATCCCACATGCTGTGGAGCAACTAAGCCTGTGCACCACAACTACTGAGCCTGTGCTCTAGAGTCCACAAGCCACAACTACTGAAGCCTATGCTCCTAGAGACTGTGCTCCGCAACAAGAGCAGCCACTGCAGTGAGAAGCCCATGCACGGCAATGAAGAGCAGCCCCCACTCGCTGCAACTAGAGAAAGCCCATGCGCAGCAACGAAGACCCAATGCAGCCAAAAATAAGTAAATTTTAAAAATTTATGTATATAAAAAAATTTAATTCTGAGTAAAATATACTTACAAAAAACCCACTTTATAGACTTAAGTGAAATGGAGCTCAACAAGTTAGGTTAATTACATATTTGATCATGATAAACAGAAAAAAATGTAATTTTTTTCTCCCTCTGCATAATCCACAAGGAAAAAATTTCATTTTTAAGTAAGGAAAATATAGAGGTCATATCCTAGTATGATAAATGCTACAACAGCAACATTTGTAATAAACAAAAGCTACCTTTTAAATCTATGATTTAAAAACTGTGCCTAAGTAACTATCTGCAAGTCAACTTTTGATCCAACAAAACTCTGGCTGACACTGTTATCTGAAAAATCTGCTATAGGAGTGCTTCTCCTGTATTTTTTTAAAGCAAATTTTTTTTCTAACAAAATCTTATACAGAATCCCCAAGTGGAAAAAAGCAGAACTGTCCTGGTTGAAATCAAGGTAAAGTATCTAGAAGATGAAATAGTCTACACTTCTTTCTTCCAGATCTCTACTGGAAAATCTAGGTCTCCAGCCCCTAAGGACCATACTGAAAAATATTCCTTGAAGTATTCTATAAAGGGTTCTGAATTATGAAAATATACCAGTTAAAATGATTTTAGTAAAACAAGAATATTTCTTCAGTCCACTTACCTACATTCCACATAAAGACTTGTGATCTTGCAGTGACATTTTACTCTAAGCATCTGAACACAGGGAGGACACTCTCCAGGGTGACATGGCAAAACACACGGATGAGGACAACCTGGCGGCCGTGATTTAGAGCACCCTTCTTCACATTGAAGGCATTCTGGGCCAGCCTGATAAGTACCAAGGAAATAAGTCATCTAAATACAGAAGTCTAACATTTCTATATATGTTAAAGTTATAAAATTTATATATCCCATTAAAAGAAAGTACTTCTGTAGCTCTTAGAAATACAGTTAATAAAATGGTGCCATGCTTTCACTCTTTTAAAAATATTCAAAATGAATAATAGCAAGATCATCAATAGGACCATTATTCACAAAGATTTTGATGTCTACAAACCTCATTTGATCAAACTACCTCACCTTTAAAATGGACTTGTGATTACATGAAGCATCCCTATTAAAATATAAATTACTTCTTAGTCAGTGGCAGAAAAAAAAAAAACAGAGTAAAAACATTTTCCACCCAAGAAGCATGATCATCACCTAACTAAAAAAGCAACACACAGGCTTCCCTGGTGGCGCACTGGTTAAGAATCCACCTGCCAATGCAGGGGACGTGGGTTCAAGCCCTGGTCCGGGAAGATCCCACATGCCGCGGAGAAACTAAACCCGTGCGCCACAACTACTGAAGCCCGTGCACCTACAGCCCATGCTCCACAACAAGAGAAGCCACCACAGTGAGAAGCCTGCACACCACAGCGAAGAGTAGACCCCGCTCGCCACAACTAGAGAAAGCCTGCGCACAGCAACAAAGACCCAGTGCAGCCAAAATAAAATTAATTAATTAATATAAAAAAGAAAATTAATTATCTCTCTTTCATAACCAATTTTTAAAAAGTCACTTGGGAATCTTGTTAAAATGCTGAGGCGGGGCCTGAGATTTTGCATTTTTAACAAGATTCCAGGTGATGCCAATGCCACTGGTCTGCAGACAACACTCTGTGTGGCAAGGGTCTGTAGCATACATAATATAGAAGAAATGCATGTGTATATCTATGCATGTGTGATTATGTACGTATACATATGTTTCCTTTTTTATTTGTTTTTGATGACAGACTTTCCTCAAAGAGAAAATATCCTCATTCTTCTTGCAATCAGTCAAAAAGTATTTCAGCCCATGTTTGCTTGCGAAATACACACCATTGCGATTGCCATCACCTTCACACCTTTCCCCAGTTAACCACATTCCCACTCACTACAGCCAATGAATTAGGGTTATATTTGCTGTTAATGGTATCAATCAGAGCCATCCCACATAAGAATGGCATTGACTGAACTGAGATCTGAGGGTAAGGCAAGGGAAGGAAAGAGACTAGAACAGAGGTAAGAAGCAAAAGAGCTTTGATTTCAGTTAATTCAATAAACACTTATTGAATACCTGCTGTGTTATAGGCTCTGTGCTATACCTCAAGGTAGAAACTGCATTAAAAATTCCAAGGGCACTTGGGTCAAGAGAGACCTATTAAGAGCCTTTCTCCAGTGGGTCTCAATTGAGATGTTACAGTAAGGAATTAATTTTTAAAGTTTCTGAATTATTTAACCTTTAATACATAAATTAGAATGATTGCAAAGTTATCCCCCAAAATAATATAATTTCCACTCACTTACACTGCAGTAGCCTTCCCTGAGTGGGAGATAGGGTGGATTTGTAGCTAAATTGAGAAGAATTGCACATAACTTATAACCCATATTTCACCACAGGCACTGATGCCTAGGAAGCCATGTTGGGATAAACCAAGGTAATTCCCCAAACATGTCATATCACTTCTTAAAATGAGTTTTTTCTGATTCATCTGATATTCTGGAAGTCTAATGGAAGAAAGCCATACAGTAGCTATTCTCTAACTAGTTAAAGTGGTTTTGAATCATTATGTTAGTTTGATTTTATAATTCCAATATCTTTTTCATTTTATCATGAGAATATTTTTATTGAGGATCAAGGCATGACTCAGTGAAGAAATTATAAGCAATACGATTTACATATATATCTGCACATGAGGAAGAATGATACTATAGACATTTATGTTGTCATGCATTACAATTACCAAATCAAAGACCAAAATATCTAATATTGCAAGTGAAATTTTCAATAACACAATTCATAATAATAATTTAAACACCTGTAAATGTAATGTTACTTAATAATAAAATTAAGCTTAAAATCTTTGGCTTATTCCTCATTAAGCACACTTGCTAATATTATTATGATTCCCTATAGAATGGAAACCTAGGAAAAAACATTATTTTAAAAATAAAATTTAGTATTAATTAAAATTTGATTAGCTACATTTGTTTTTCCTTGTGAAATGGCAATTTTTAGACATCTTTGAATGGTTGATTTCTCATATGCTTGTAAAATGCTTTCAGTAAATTTCACATAACTTATACATATCCTGTATCTGTGATGGTATTTACTTCCAACAAAAGATTGAGAATTTATTAAAACTGTGAACATCTACCCTATGTATTCGGTTTAAAAAACAGCTGACAGCAAATGCTCCACACTAAACTTAGAGATATAAATGGATAGCAGTAGAGGTGATACTGCTACTTACTATCTAAAAAGAGACACAATTTCTGTACTTTTATCATAAAATCAAACCTTATGTATTAACCCAGGTATAGCATGTAAACAGTACCAAATTAAAAGGCATATTCTTATGAACTAGCACAAAGATACAGAGAGATATACACCAAGTTGTTAAAGTTGGTTGTCTGAGGAAAGGCAAGGAAGGAGAAGGGATGAGGGCAAGAAAAAGGAAAGAGAAGTTATAGCAAAATGGAAAATATTTATGGCAAAATTATTGAAAAAAATGTTTCAAGCATACGGTAAGCATGTACACATTCAACTCAAGGACATTACCTTGTTTTTGTCAGTGCAGGAATCAATTTCAGTTACTTTGTGGCACTCTTTCATACATGTATGATTCTGACAATCTAAGGTTCGTCCACAAACTCTCCTACAAGAGTAGGGTCCTACGGTGTGGCATGGTAGTGGGCTCACCTTAAAATTTAAGAAAAAAAGGAAAATCAGCAACACAGACATACACACACAACCTATAGGAAGCATGTTTCAAAAATGACTCTGTTATCATTTGAGAACAAGTTTCATCTAATACATTTTCATTAATAATTGTTATTATCAAAATCAAAGTAACCTATCCAAAAAAATCCAAAGAATGAATGTCAAGGAGCAAAACATTCTATTCCTAAAAGGGAAATTCAATGTAATGATTCTGCAGTGAATGCATATACATAGGCTAATTCTCAAATAAAAGCACTGTGTATTTTTAAAATTAGTAGACAAACTCTTGTACTCTTTAGAGCACTAAAAAGACAATACATTGACTTTGTTATTTCTAACAACCATCATATAGAAGAGGTACATAGATTACAAGCTTTACTTAAAGTTTGTGCCTGTAACTCACCTCATGCTTCCCAAGACATTCCCTGAAAGACAAAAATAAAATGAAATGAAACATTATACAGTCTTCAAAAGAATATTTTTAAAGCAAAGATGCTAACTCTACTAGTTTTTTTGTTAATAAAAAATAAGCACATAGGTTGCAGGATACAAAGTTAATATACAAAAGCCAATTGTTTTCCTATATACCAGCAATGAACGACTGGAATTTGAAATTAAAAACACACCACCATTTATACTAGCACACACAAAAATGAAATACTTAGATATAAATCTAACAAAATAGATACAAGATTTATATGAAGAAAACTACAAAACACTGATGAAAGATCTAAATACATGGAGAGATATTTCATGTTCATCTATAGAAAGGTGCAATGCTGTTAAAATGTCACGTCTTCCCAACTTCATCTAGATTGAACACAATTCCAATCAAAATCCCAGGAAGTTATTTTGTGGATATCAACAAACTGATTCTAAGGTCTATATAGAAAGACAAAAAACCCAGGATAGCCAACACAGTACTGAAGAACAAAGGCAGAGGACTAACACTACCCAACTTCAGGCCTTACTATAAAGCTACAGTGATCAAGACAGTACAGTACTGGTGAAAGAACAGACAAATAGATCAATGGAACAAAACAGAGAGCCCAGAAATAGACCCACACAAACATAGCCGATTGATCTCTGACAAAGGAGAAAGGCGATCAAATGGAGAAAGGGTAGTCTTTTCAACAAACGGTTGGTGCTGGAACAAAGGAACATCCACATGGAAAAAAATACAAATAGACTTTATACATTTCACAGCAGTTAATTCAAAATGGGTCACAGACCTAAATGTGAAATGCAAGACTATAAAACATAGGAGAAAATCTAGGTGACCTCGAGTTTGGCGATGACTTTTTAAATACAACACAATCCATGAAAGAAAAATGGTTAAGTTGGATTTCATTAAACCAAAAACATCTGCTCTGCCAAAAACACTTAAATAAAAACTGGTTTTCATTAACACAAGCCACAGACTGGGAGAAAATATTTGGAAAACACGTATCTGGTAAAGAACTTGTATCCAAACTATAAAAGAACTCTTAAAAACTCAATAATAAGAAATTAAACAGCCAATTAAATAATGGGCAAGATTTGAGCAGAGAACAGACACCTCACCAAAGAGGATATACAAATGGCAAATAAGCATATGAAAAGATGCTCAACATCATATGCCATTAAAGAACTGCCAATTAAAATGAGATATCACTGCACACCTATTAGAATGGCTAAAATCCAAAACACTGACAACAGCAGTTGCTGGCAAAGATGTAGAGAAACAGGAACTCTCATTCATTGCTGGTGATAATGCAAAATGGTACAGCCACCGTGTTAGTCTGGCAGTGTCTTATATAGGTAAACATAGGCTTACCGTATGATCCAGCAATAGCACTCCTAAATATTTACCCAAATGAGTTGAAAATATATGTCCACACAATAACATGGACATATGTTCTGTGAACATGAACGTTCACAGCAGCTTTCTTCATAACTGCTAAAACTTGGAAACAACTAAACTGCCCTTCAATAGGTGAATGAATAAACAAACTGTGGTATATACATACAATAGAATATTACTCAGCAATACAAAGAAATGAGCTATCAAGCTGTAAAAAGACATGGAGGAAACCTAAATGCATATTATCAAGTGCAATATGCTAAAAAGGCTATATACTGTGGGATTCCAACTATAGGACATTTTGAAAAAGACAGAACTATAGAGAGAGTAAAAAGACCAACAGTTTCTAGAGGCTTGAGGGCTGGGGAGGTGAGGGATGAACAGGAGGTTCTTAGGGCAGTGAAACTATTCTGTATGGTACTGTAATGGTGGATACATGAGATTATGCATTTATCAAAACTCATGGACCGTACAACCGAAAAAGTAAACCTTTACCAAGGTAAACTATAGACTTTCGTTAATAATAATGTATCAATATCAGTTCCTCAACTGTAAAAAAATTCTACTCTAAGAAAGAAATTGTATTACCTGGACAGTTCATGTGACAAATAATATTTTTCAACATATACTTCATAATAATAATTTTGTTATACATGCCACTGAAAAATCATTATATCAGAGTTAGAAGGATCTTTATACATATGTTTTTGGTTTTTAAACTGAGATAAAATTCACATACCATAAAGTTTTTACTTTTAAAGAGTACAATTCCACACTAATATAAGATATTAAGGGAAACTGCGTGTGTGTGGCAGGACCATATGGGAACTCTTTGTATTTTCTGTGAAATTTTCCTGCAAACCTAAAAAAGTCACCTAAAAAAAACAGTCTATTTAAAGAAACAAAACAAATATTTCATTTCCCTTTAAAGGGACTGGTTTAGCAATTGTCTTGTGATCCTATTCTGGCCAGTGAAATGTGAAAAGAGTTTTACTATGGGGCTTCTGGGAAAGGTTTCCTTAGTCTTTAAATAAAGAAGAAAATGATGGTTGAAGGCTTAAACAGTGTCCATTTCTCCCTTTGGAAACTTCACTAACTGGATGGGAAGTTTATCAGAAGGGCAAGTAGCCTGAGAGCAAAAAGGACACACTGAGGATAAAATGTAAAGACAGAATCCAGGCTCTTGACGATAAATCACTGAATCAACCAGATTAACCAACCATGAAGCAGCAGTTCTACCTCCAGTCTAACTGTGCAAGGCATAAATGTTACAATGTCGCTTTTTATTTAGGGTTTTTGTTACTTGAAACAAAAGGCACCCTAAATGATACAGCACATATTATATGTGTTATATGCACATGTTCAGAATTCTTTTATCACATGGCCAAAATTATTATTAAATGTAATGTTATTTTTAAAACAAAAGGGCAAGAAAACAGGAACACTGTACTCTAATATGAAATTATATTAACTGGATAGTTCATGTGACAAGTAATATTTTTTAATATATCCTTTACAATAATAATTTTGTTAGACATGTCACTGAAAAATCGTATCAGAATTAGAAGGATCTTCATATACGTTTTTCTCCTTTTTAAAACTGAGATGAAATTCACATACCATAAAATGTATACTTCTAAAGAGTACAATTCAGAGGAGTTTAGTATATTCATGAGGTTGTGTAACCACCGCCACTACTTAATTCTAGAATATTTTCATAACCCAAAGAGAAACCCTGAAACTATTAGAAGTCACTCCCCATAGTCTCCTATCCTCAGCCCCTGCAACCACTACTCTACCTTCTGTCTCTGTGGATTTGCCTACTCTGGACAGTTCATATAAATGGAATCAAACAGCATGTGGCCTTTTGTGTCTGGCTTCTTTCATTTAGAATAATGTTTTCAAGGTTCATCCACGTAATATGTAAATGTATCGGTAATTCATGGATTTTTATAGCTGAATAATATTCCATTGTATGGCTATACCACATTTTGTTTATCCATTCATCAGTTGATAAAAAAATTGTTTTCACTTTTTGGGCTATTAATAATAATGTTGCTATGGACATTCATGTACAAGTTTTTATGAATCTATATTTTCAGTTCTCTTGGGCATAGTCCTAAGAGTAAAACTGCTGGGTCATACAGTAACTCTATGTTTAGTCTCCTGAGAAACTACCAAACTGTTTTCCAAAGTAGCTACACCACTTTACATTCCCAACAGCAATGTATAATGGTTCCAACTTCTCCATATCTTCACCAATACATCATATGTCTTTTTTATTTTAGCCTTCCTAGTGGATGTAAAATGGTATCTCTTGGTGGCTTTAATTTACATTTTTCTAATTAATGATATTGAGCATCCTTTCACATGTTTACTAGCCATTTGTAGATCTTCTCTGGAGAAATATCTATTCTAAGCCTTTGACCATTTTTAAATTGGATTGTCTTTTGGTCTCTCAGTCTAAGAATTCTTTATATATTATGGATAATATACAAGATATATGATTTACAAACATTTTCTACCATTCTGTGGGTTATCTTTTCAATTTTTTGATAGTGTCCTTAAAGCACAATTTCTTGATAATGTCCTCTGACTTAATTTTCATAAAGTGCAATTTATTTATCTTTTCTCTTGTTGCTTATGCTTTAGGTGTCATATCTAACAACCAATGCCTAATCCAAGGACACAAAGATTTACACCTATGTTTTCTCCTAAGAGTTTAATAGTTTTAGTTCTTACTTTTAGGCCTCTGATCAATTTTGAGTTACTATTTATATATGTTGTGAGGTAGGGGTCTGAGTTCATTTTTTTCCATGTGAATATCCAGTTGTACCAATACCATTTGTTGAGAAAAGCATTCTTTCCCCCATTTAATTATTCTGACAGTCTTGTCAAAAATTAATTGACCATAAGTGTATGGATTTATTTCTGGACTGTCAGTTCTATTCCCTTGATCTTTATGTCTATCTGAATGCCAGTATTACAGTCTTTGGTCTTCTTTAATTTCTTACAACAATGTTTTCTAGCTCTCAGTGTACAAGTCTTGGATTTCTTTTATTAAATTTGTTAAATAAACAAAATGTTTGTTCTTCTTAATGTTATTGCAAATGGAACTGTTTCCTTAGTTCAATTTTCAGATTGTTCACTGTTAGTGTATAGAAATAAAATTGACTTTTGTATATTCATCATGTTTCCTATAAACTTACTGAACTTATTTAATATCTCTAATAACTTTTGTGAAGATTCCTTAGGATTTTCTATATACATGATCATGTCATCTGAAAATACAAATAGTTTTACTTCTTCATTTTCTAGTCTAATTGCTCTAGCTAGCACCTCTAATATAGTATTGAATAGAAGTGGCAGAACAGACATCCTAGTCTTGTTCCTGATCTTAAGGGGGAAAGCTTTAAATCTTGCACCATTAAGTGTGATGATGTTAACTGTGGGTTTTCATAGATGCTCTTCATCAGGTTGAGGAAGTTCTCTTTTATCCCAAGATTGTTGAGTGTTCAAGAAAGCATGTCAGATTTTGTCAAATGTTTTTCTGCATCTATCAGCTGTCCTTTATTCTATTGATAAAGTATTAACAGTGATTGATTTGAATCAATGATTGATGAATGAATGATTGATGTTGATTCAACTTCATATTTCTGGGATATACCCAACTTGGTCATGATGTATAAATCTTTTTACATGTTGCTGGATTCAGTTTGCTAGTATCTGGTTAAGAATTTTTGCATCTATATTCAAAAGGGATATTGGTCTGCAGTTTTCCTGTGATGTCTTTTTCTGGTTTATTATCATGGAAATAGTAGCCTCACTGAATAAGACAGGAAATGTGCCTGCTTAGTGAAGCATTGGTGTTAATTCTTTAAATGTTTGGTAGAATTCACTAGTGAAGTCACTGGTCCTGAGGTTATTTTTGTGGTAAGTTTTTGGTTACTAATTCAGTCTTTTTACTAGGTATATTCAGATTTTCTACTTCTTCTTGATTCAGTTTCAGTAGTTTGTGTGTTTCTAAGAATTTGTCCATTTATCCATGCAAACAGTAACGAAAAGAGTAGGAATAGCTATACTGACCCATCAAACTCTAGCTGGGGAAAATGACTCAAAAAGACATCTAGAGGAGCGTTTTAAGCAGTATGCAAAATATATTTGGAAAAGAATGAAACAGAAAGAGAGACTACTTTATAGGCTAGGCCTGAAATAATGATGAACTGAAGAAAGAAAAAGGGGAGAAGTTTCTCAAGATACACTTTGAACTATGTCAAAAGATTTTTTTTAAAAGCTAAAATTCTAATACTTACATAGGAATAGGCACTTGACACGGAGGACAAGGCAATGCAGTCTGAATAAACGCTGGTTCAGACGGCTGTTCCCAAGGGCCTGAAGGCTGGTGCTACAAGTAAAATAAATAACAATTTTTAAGTCAGAGGGGTTAAATCATATGGCCGATTTAAGGATCTAAGAAAAAACAGTTCCACGAATCCTCTGCTCAAGCCGGCTGAAATTTTTTCAAGTACTCAACAAATTGTGCTTATTGAGATATTTTATTCCATCCTTAAATTCTATCAGATTGTTCTCCGCTAACACGTTTATATTAAAAATTGAGCCAGATTCCAGTTTTTAAATGACAGAACAAAGGCAGTATAGACTCCTTCACTTCTCATAAGCCAAAAGAATAAAACACAGAATTGTAAAATCCAAATTCCACCAATAGAATTTAATCTCCTTTATTTTGTTCACTGTTGTCTCCCCAGCACCTAGAAGAATGCTTAACACATAGTAAGAATTCAATAAATATTCACTGAATATGTGAATGAATCTTTGAGGAAACCAGGAGATATTTATAACCCTAAACTATAGTATATGAAGGAAGACTGACAAACTCATCTGTATGATGATTATAACATGACCATCACACTGTACTTGCAAACATTTTATTGATTTCTCCTTTTCTATATTGTGAATTTCTTAAGACAAAAACCAAGTATCATTTACCTTATACCCCAGCTCCTATCACAGTGTTTAACACCCAATAAGTACTTCATCATTGCTTGTTGAAATGACTAAGTAAAATTAAGAAAATATGACCCACAGCAATGCATTATGTCTTAATAGTACTGTTCCCTTACCCTGCCAGTTTGCTTTATTAATGCTTGATCATGACATGGAGCAGGACACAAGTGACCACATTTCTCCAAAACCTTTCGGCAAGGTTGATGACATGGAGGACAAGAGCCAAAGTGACAGCGATGTTTTTCTTGACTTGTATGATGGCAAGTTGGTGGTCGACTAAATCATAAAGTACAATTTTTAAAATTACTTTTGATCATTGAACGATTATATCTAAAGTGCAATTATCTATTTATATACCTTCTAATTCCATACAGAATGAGCATACTGTGAATATTAATATTTTAGAACATTAAAGCAAAATTGAAAATACTAACAAAATGAAAAATCGGTATGAATTTAAATCTGTAAGACACCAGATATAAGTCTGTTCAGAGCTTTGTACTAACCTGCACTGCTCTTTGCACTTGGGGGGTCTTGTGGTACGTTCTCGGCCACAGGGTACTGTCACCTTTGTATTACCACAATTGCACTTCACATCTACAGTTTCTGGGCAGGGATAACAGCTACCTGAAAAAAAGGTCTGAAACTTAAAGAGAAATTTCTTTAACTACCCAAATTCCCATCAATAGTAGAATCAATAAGTTTAGTATATTCACACAATGGGATACTCTAGGATGAGAATAAATGAATGAACCTCACACATATAACATTGAGCAAAAGAAATCAGACACCATCAATATACAGTATATGATTCCATTTATATAAAATAAACAGGAAAAACTAATCTATGCTGTTCAAAATCAGGATGATGATTACAAAGGACACAAAAAGTTTGGGAAATGCTGGTAATGATCTGTTTAATAATCTGAGTTCTGGTTATATGGTTATGTTCAGTTTATGAAACATCATCAAGCTGTACACCTGCAATTTGTATACTTTTCTATATCTACACCAGTACTTCAATAAAAAGCTTTAGAATTTTCTTTAAAATTTTCTAAAAGTTCTGTTCTAAATAACAAATTTAACACATTACTCATTCAAAACTACACCAGCAAAATGGAGCTAAGTCTTTGGAAAATCTAATTTAGCAATAATCTTCCTGGCTTAGTTTCATACATACATCTACTCAAGTACATTATTTTTAAATAAATTCTCCAATAAGAGTGACTTCTCTCATAAGGTTATTAACAAGTACAGTCAATTTTCCATTACTCATGCTTTGCGAAAGACTCTAAAATCTCATTTTAGGCTATAATTCCAAATACTTCTCTTCTCAACATTTCAAAAGGAAACATTTTTAGGGTTTCAGCTTTTTACCTTCTTTTGTTATGGGTAGAAATACACAAAGACCAATTGAAAAGAAATCTTTTAAACAAGCTATAAAGTTCTCTCCAAGGCTTTGACATCATCCTAAGGGCTTTCTTCCCACTCTAGTTTTCCGAATAGGCTACCCCATTAGAAATGAAATAGTAAGAAAGGAAGGGCTTCCCTGGTGGCGCAGTGGTCGAGAGTCCGCCTGCCGATGCAGGGGACATGGGTTCGTGCCCCGGTCCGGGAAGATCCCACATGCCGTGGAGCGGCTGGGCCCGTGAGCCATGGCCGCTGAGCCTGCGCGTCCGGAGCCTGTGCTCCGCAACGGGAGAGGCCACAACAGTGAGAGGCCCGCGTACCGCCAAAAAAAAAGAGAAAGGAATAAAGAGTCTTCAACTAGGAAGTAAGTATCTCAAGAAATTGCTGCCTAGGTGTCAGGTCCAAGCAAAATACTGAATAGCAATTAACCTGATAAAAAGCAGATTAATGATGAAAAATAGTCTGGTTAAAAGCCTCTATTAGTTCAAAACAGTTCCCTAAAACAAAAGAGGTTAAGAATTTTGATTCAAATAATGATCACAGAAAAAGAAATAAAGTAAAAAGCACCACAGGGAAAAAACACACGTGTATTATACAAATTATCAAATTTATACTTCAGTGTTTTGATAACTATAATCCAGTAAAGTATTATCTTGATGGTAATGCAAGCCAAGTTATCCTGACTCACATGATCAAACTTTATTTTGGTCTTTCCAAAAGAAAATTTGATGTCACATTTTAAAAAAAATTAATAGTGACATTTATGTCAGTTCTTACTCAGCACATTATATTAATTTCCATACTTAACAATGATAATTTTCATTCACCTTCAGCAATCAAAGAGAAACTTATCAAACATAACCTTTTTGCCGCCCTAAACTACAGCATCACTTTTCCTTTTTTAAAATTAAATCTTGAGAATAAGGGATAATTTCCCTGAACAGTTTTCCTAATGAACTCATTACAGACACCTGTACAACATGACATAAATTCATGTAACTTCAGTGATAATATTTTTTAAATGAAAAAGGAGCATACAGAGTATAAATACAGTGACTAGTGCGTCAAAAGTCCAGTAATTCTAGAACCATAACCATAGAAGGCCTTAAGCTTTAAAGAACTATAAGTCAAGCTTTCATATATTCACAGCACAAACATGCACGTAACACCCTCTCCCTATGAGTTACAGTACAACTTGATTATGAAGGTATCTAGAATAATGGAAAATGACATAAAATAATGATTCTATGTATCTTATGTAACTGAGTATTAAACAAATGGTAAGAGTTGCACAACGGTATCTTCACACACTTTCCATTAAGGTAAATTTTTTTTAGGGGCTACTAAGTTTCTTTTCTAAAAAATAAACATTCTGCCAAAAACTAATTAATAATAATTGAACCTGGATCTGATCAAACCTCTAGCCCCACTAACAGTTTATAGAAAATACAGAGGAAAATGTCAAATAGTACCGCGGAGATGCAATCTGCAAAATCCAGACTCTGTGAAACTAAATAAAACAACCTAGTTTCTTAAACAAGTGACAAAGGAAAATATATAAAAAGATGGAAAATTATAGAAAAAGAGGGAAATTACAGATTCATAGACTTTAGAGACATCAACCAACTACAATGTCAATCTTATTAAGGTTTCTCAGTCATACAAACTGAAGTAAAAAATGAAGGCATTTATGAGACAAAAAGATATGTGAACACCAGATATTTGCTGATATTAAGAAACATTAACTATTTTCAGCTTAAGAATCCATCTTTCAGAGATGCATATTGAAGTATTTATGGGATTTGCTTCAAAATAATACAAGAGGGGGATATGCTTTCAACATTTCTCCACTAAGAATGATGTGTGCTCTGCCCTTTTTGCAGATACTCTATATCAGGTTAAGGATGCTCTCTTCCATTTCTAGTTAAGTTTTCATCATATATGGATGCTGAATTTTATCAACTGTTTTTCAGACATTTACTAAAATGATCTCATTTCTCCTTTAATCTGTTAATGTGATGGAAACATGTTATTAGATTTACTAATCTTAAACCAACCATACATTACTGCAATAAACCCAACTTGGTTATGATACATTAAGGTTTTGGATAGCTAATACTGTAGTACCAGATAGCTGGATTTGAGTGGCAAAAACTTTAATATTTTACAAACATGTTCATCAGTTAAGACTGGCCTGTAATTTTCCCTTACTTTCCTTGAAAGATGATATAATGAGCTGGAACACATTACTTTTTTACATACACTATCAAATAGTTCACAAAGAGATTAAACTTATACATACTTTAAATGTTCATTTGTTAAAAATCATGTGTAAAAATCACCTAGGCCCGGTGTTTTCTTGGTGAGAAAATTCTAAACTACTGATCCAATTTCTTTAATGGTCATACAACTAGTCAGGTTTGCAACTTAAAGTGAAGGCTATGTTTTAACAGTGGTCTCCAAGGCCCTATACATATTCTCCTTTCCCCAGCAATCATTTATTGCACCATCTCTCTGACCTCGTCTCCTGACATGAGTCCCCCTGAGCAACCACTTCAGTCCTCCTTCAAATGTTCCTGTCTCAAGGCCTCTGTAATCAAACTACCCCATCCCCATTTCCCCAGGGCTTGATCCCTACTTCTCTCAGGATTCCCCACACATGTCATTCTTTCAGAGTCCTACTCTGACCACACTATATAAAACAGTATATACCATCCCAACTATCACAATTTTACTCTAATTTTCTTTCTATACTTGTCACTATCTGATATTCTATATTAATGTGATTATTTACTTGTATTCTAATTGAGGGAGAATTAAAAAGTAAGCTCCATAAAAGCAGGTACGTTGTCAAAATTGTTCACTCGTAATTCCAGTGCCTGGTACTTAGTAGACACTCAAAAATACTTATTGAATGAATGACTAACTTTAGAATGTTAATGAAATTCAAATTTAATGGGTCAGTGATATACTATGACTACAAAAGGAAATAAAATCCTTTTACATGAGAACCAAAAAACCAGTTCTAAACTTTACAATTTAAAGACACTTGGGCTTCCCTGGTGGCGCAGTGGTTGAGAGTCCACCTGCCAATGCAGGGGACACGGGTTCGTGCCCCGGTCCGGGATGAACCCACATGCCGCGGAGTGGCTGGGCCCGTGAGCCATGGCCGCTGAGCCTGCGCGTCCAGAGCCTGTGCTCCGCAATGGCAGAGGCCACGGCGGTGAGAGGCCCGAGTACCGCAAAAATAAATAAATAAAGACACTGACATTTTTGGATTGGGTTGTTTGTTTCTTTGATATTGAGTTGCTTGTATATTTTGGAGATTAATCCTTTGTCAGTTGCTTCATTTGCAAGTATTTTCTCCCATTCTGAGGTTTGTCTTTTCGTCTTGTTTATGGTTTCCTTTGCTGTGCAAAAGCTTTTAAGTGTCATTAGGTCCTGTTTACTTTTGGTTTATTTCTATTTCTCTAGGAGGTGGGTCAAAAAGGATCTTGCTGTGATTTATGTCATAGTGTTCTGCCTATGTTTTCCTCTAAGAGTTCTATAGTGTCTGGCCTTACATTTAAGTCTTTAATCCATTTTGAGTTAATTTTTGTGTATGGTATTAGGGAGTGTTCTAATTTCATTTTTTTACATGTAGCTGTCCAGTTTTCCCAGCACCACTTATTGAAGAGGCTGTCTTTTCTCCACTGTATATTCTTGCTTCCTTGATCAAAAATAAGGTGACCATATGTGCGTGGGTTTATCCCTGGGGCTTTCTATCCTGTTCCAATTCTCTATATTTCTCTTTTTGTTCCAGTACCATACTGTCTTGATTACTGTAGCTCTGTAATATAGTCGGTAGTCAGGGAACCTGATTCCTCCAGCTCCGTTTTTCTTTCTCAAGATTGCTTTGGCTATTTGGGGTCTTTTGTGTTCCCATACAAATTGTGAAATTTTTTGTTCTACTTCTGTGAAAAATGCCATTGAAAGTTTGATAGGGATTGCACTGAATCTGTAGATTGCTTTGGGTAGTATAGTCATTTTCACAATGTTGATTCTTCCAATCCAAGAACATGGTATATCTCTGCATTTGTATCATTAATTTCTTTCATCAGTGTCTTATAGTTTTCTGCATACAGGTCTTTTGTCTCCCTAGGTAGATTTCTTCCTAGGTATTTTCTTCTTTTTATTGCAGTGGTAAATGGGAGTGTTTCCTTAATTTCTCTTTCAGATTTTTCATCATTAGTGTATATGAATGCAAGAGATTTCTGTGCATTAATTTTGTATCCTGCTACTTTACCAAATTCATTGATTAGCTCTGGTAGTTTTCTGGTAGCATCTTTAGGATTCTCTATGTATAGTATCATGTCATCTGCAAACAGTGACAGCTTTACTTCTTCTTTTCCGATTTGGATTCCTTTTATTTCCTTTTCTTCTCTGATTGCTGTGGCTAAAACTTCCAAAACTATGTTGAATAATAGTGGTGAAAGTGGGCAACCTTGTCTTCTTCCTGATCTTAGTGGAAATGGTTTCAGCTTTTCACCACTGAGAACAATGCTGGCTGTGGCTCTGGCACATATGGCCTAAATAGACATTTCTCCAAAGAAGATATACAGATTGACAACAAACACATGAAAGGATGCTCAACATCACTAATTATTAGAGAAATGCAAATTAAAACCACAATGAGGTATCACCTCACACCAGTCAGAACGGCCATCATCAAAAAATCTACAAACAATAAATGCTGGAGAGGGTGTGGAGAAAAGGGAAACTTCTTGGGTGGGAACTGTGGGTAGGAATGTAAACTGATACAGCCGCTATGGAGAACAGTATGGAGGTTCCTTAAAAATCTAAAAATAGAACTACCATACGACCCAGAAATCCCACTACTGGGCATATACTCTGAGAAAACCATAATTCAAAGAGTCATGTACCACAATGTTCATTGCAGCACTATTTACAAGAGCCAGGACATGGAAGCAACCTAAGTGTCCATCGACAGATGAATGGATAAAGAAGATGTGGCACATATATACAATGGAATATTACTCAGCCATAAAAAGAAACAAAGTTGAGCTATTTGCAGTGAGGTGGATGGACTTAGAGACTGCCATACAGAGTGAAGTAAGAAAGAGAAAAACAAATACTGTATGCTAACACATATATATGGAATCTAAAAAAAAATGGTTCTTAAGAACTTAGGGGCAGGACAGGAATAAAGATGCAGACATAGAGAATGAACTTGAGGACACAGGGAAGGGGAAGGGGAAGCTCAGACAAAGTGAGAGAGTGGCATGGACATATATACACTACCAAATGTAAAACAGATAGCTAGTGGGAAGCAGCTGCATGGCACAGGGAGATCAGCTTAGTACTTTGTGTCCACCTAGAGCGGTGGGATAGGGAGGGTGGGAGGGAGATGAAGGAGGGAGGAGAAATGGGAATATATGTATATGTATGGCTGATTCACTTTGTTATACAGCAGAAACTAACACACCATTGTAAAGCAATTATACTCCAATAAAGATGTTAAAAAAATAAATAAATAAAAATAAAGACACTGACAAATCAGATAACATCCACAGGGAAATGCCTATGGGGTTAATATATCTGCCATTTTTCCTAATGGGGAGGCAATATGGTATAACTGAAATATTATTAAACTTTGGGTTCACATCCTGACCCTGCAACTAGTTCTATGACCTTGGGCCAACAGTCTCTTTGCCTGCTTCCTCCTTTTACAAAACAACACTAATACCTTCCAAGATTCCTGAAAGGATTAAGACATTAAGGGAGATATCTAGTATCCACCTAATCCCAAAGGAAGACAACAAAAAACAGTACAGTAGTTTTTCCCAGGTCACAAAGCTGTTATTGGGTTGGCCAAATTTGTTCAGGTTTTTCCACAGATATGGAAACACCCAAACAAACTTTTTGGCCAACCCAGTACTACGTTCACTTTTGACTCAGGACCTCTTAATTTAAACCCATGCTCTTTCCACTACCTTATACTATCTTTCAGTAGATTCCATTTCATACCAACATACTCCAAATGAGTGAAGTTAACTCAGTTTTCAATCTCTAACAACTTAGGCACCCCTGAGACACTTTCAGGTGGTCTGCAAGAATTTATGTACATAGATTAGAATTTTCCAGAAGCTATATGACAAGGGATTATCACAACAGATTGAATGCAGAAGCAGATATGTGAATCCAGCTATCTTCTATTAAGCTAGACATTAAAGACATTTGCAAAAATGTAAAACAGTATCATTCTTCTCACTAAACTTTTTTTAGAACGTAGCTATTTTTCACAAAAAAGTTACTGTATTAAGATGTAATGGGTACTATGGTACTATTTTTCAATAAAATAATAAATATTATTATATTTTAATTTAATTTCAAATACAATAAATATCAGTAGATAAAATCCACATTAACTAAAGGTCTTTGGGCCCAAAAAGAGTGTAAAAGGTCCTTGAGACCAAAAATTTTGAGAACCACTGGACAGAATATATACAATCCTTTACTAGATTTAATTTCATATCAATGTCTAAAATTCAAAATACTACTGAAAAACCTATTAATTAACTTAAAAACTATGTGGGGAAGGTTGGGTAGAAGTAAGGAAACAACATGGTATTATTGAAAGAACAGAAGTTTATATTCAAAAGGTGTGGGTTCAAATCTTGGCTATAATGCCTTACTAGATATTTCCCTAAGTAAATCACTGAATCCTCTTCAGCTTAAGTTTCCTCATCCATAAAATAAAGATAGTGGCAACTGCTCTAACTTCTCAAGATTGCTAAGAGTAAGATAATAAATGTGAAAGCTCTCTATCAACGAGAAAGCACTATGTAAATATAAACATAAAATTACAGCTGTTGTTAAATTTTACCTCTATGGCAGACAGATGGACACTTATGGTTTCTACATCCTAAAGTCCGTCCACAGTTTTGATCACAAGGTGGACAGTTTCCAGGGCAACACTGAAGGGAAAGCAATACATAAAGAACAGGTAATTTGAAAACCGTACGTAATATGAATGTCATTACTAGTTATTCACAGAACTTAGGGAAATCAAAAGATAGTTCTTTTCACTATGAGAATAAAAGTATTCAAGAATATCAACATTCTTGTGTAGAATACGTTGTACTAAGAACTTATAAGTTTAAGTAGACAATGACCTAATTTAGTGAAGTCAAGCTAAATTTTCTTGCCCTTTAGTTAATTATTCTATGACTTAAAATAGTTCCATAAGATAGTTTCTCTTCTACTTATCTACACAGAAATTGACAACACTAACCACAGGAATGGATCTGGTCAAACCCTATAGTCAATTCAGGCAAACAATCTGGCTATTTTTAAAATTTAATTACAATAAAACCCATTCAATATATAGATTAGTTTGGCAGTTATTTTCAAACCAAAGAGTCAGAGACTAACTAAAGGAAAGAAGGAGAGATAGGCTAATTGCTTCTAGTGCTGTTTTGTTACTCCCTGATTTCCAATCTGTGAGAAATATAGCTGTCTATGACCTGTCCCAATTTTCATTCATGAACACAAGGCAACTACTTAAAGTTCCATCTTGCCATTCTAACTCCTTGACAAACTTTGGAAAGGAAATACAGACTACAATTTTCTTAAAGAAACAGGTTTTTAACCTACTTCAGAACAAGTTTCAGTATATAAAAATAGCTCAAAACAAAGTACACATTATTGAAAAGCAATTAAAAGTTAAAATAGTTCATTCAATTAAGCAAATATTTACCAAGTAATACTATGTGCCTATCACTTTCCCAGTGGCAGTGGGAAAAAAGAAGGTTATGTGG
Organism: Neophocaena asiaeorientalis asiaeorientalis; assembly: GCF_003031525.2. NCBI lineage: Eukaryota > Metazoa > Chordata > Mammalia > Artiodactyla > Phocoenidae > Neophocaena > Neophocaena asiaeorientalis. The sequence continues at coordinate 8,453,955 of NW_020173388.1, read as the reverse complement.
TCCACAACATGAATAAGCCTTTAGATGTTTGTTTCTCACCATGATGAGTAATAATGACCAGATTTACTCTCCTGCCTTAAACAGCTAGAAAATCAGACAAAATATTTGAAACAGCAGTTTTTAGACATTAGACAACTAGGCAGCACAGGACAGAAACCCCTATGAGAACAGAAACAAACAAGGTGAGTCCTATGATAGCACAAGCTTAGACCTGGACACAAGGAAAAAGATCACAAGCAGAGTCCAGTGGTCTTACCAAGTTAAGGAGACAAAATTCATAGTTCAGAGAGGCAAGTGTGGTTAGAATTTGTGGAGAAGTGGTAGCACAAAGCATGAAGTTTATAATGTCTGGAAACCAATCAAAAGTCACCTAGCAGTAAAGAATAACCCAAAAGGAAAAGAAAACTCAATCAACAAAAATAGACCCAGAAATGATAGATGACAGAATTGGTAGACAAGGACATTAAAATAGGCATTTGAAGTATAACCTATTCACTTATATTCAAGAAGACAGAAGAGAGCATGAGCATGAAAAGGACAGACATGGAAGATATAGAAAAAGTCACAACTCCAAGTCTCAGAGATGAAAAAATACTGTCTGAGACGAAGAAACACAGGATGGGATAAACAATGGGATTAGACAATGCAGAAGAAAATTAGAGAACTTGAAGACAAACAATATAACATTAAATGTGAAAATTAAAAGGACTAAATAATAAATGTAGCATCAGTGACCTATGGGACTTCAAGCAGCATGACATACCTGTCACTGGAGTCTCAGTAGGCAATGGGTGGGGGAAATATTTGAAGAAATAAAGATTGAAAATTTCACAAATATGATGAAAACTATAAAGACATACAAGAAGCTCAACAAAAGTTGTACTAAAGAAACATGAAGAAAGCTATACAAAGGAACATCACAAATAAATTACTGAAAACTAATGATAAAGAGAAAAATCTTTAAAAATAGCCAAAGAAAAAAGATACATTACATACAGAGGAACCAAGATAACAGAGATAGTGGAGCAATGTGTTTAAAGAATGGGAAAAAAATTGTCAAACTAAAATTCTACAGTAAAAATATTTTTCACAAACAAAGGCTAAAGACAGTTCACAAAAGTTGCAAGCATTCATGACGAGCACTACAAGAAATGTTAAAGGAAGTCCTTCAGACAAAAGAAAATGAAATCAGATAGAAACCTGAATCTATATAAAAGGATGAAAAGCACCAAAAATCATGAGTTTGATGATAAATATAAAAGACTATTTACTTTTTCACACTCTTTAAAAGATACCTGTTAAAGCAAAAATAAAAACAACACATTTGAGGTTTATAAAATACATGGGTATAAAATGTGTAAGAATCGAATAAAGGAGGTAAAATGGAATTATTGAAAGACAACACTCAAACAGAAGACACAAAAAGAGGGAAAAGAACAGATGAAAAAATAGAAAATAAATAGCAAAATTACAGACTTAAATCCAACCATTTTATTAAAGATCACAATAAATGTAAATGATCTACACCCAAATTAAATGATAAAGATTTAAAATAAAATAATTATCTAAATAAAACAATTATCTAATTGCTGTCTATAAGAAATCCACTTCAAATATAAAGATTTGAGTAAGTTCAAAGTAAAAGAATGGAAAATATATACTGTATGAACACTAAGCAAAACAAAGTTGAAATCACTATATTTAATAGATTTAAGAACAAAGTATCTTACCAGAGATAGAGGGATAATTCATAATAAAAGGGACTCAAAAAAACTTCAAATCTACAGACTCAATAAAACTTTCCAGTTGACCTTATACTGAACCAAGATTCTATAAATAAGATCTGAACAGCAGAAGTTAAGCCTCTAACATGCCAAACAAACTACCACTAACACTGCTATGATGTTTTAAAGTCAGGGAACAGGGACTTCCCTGGTGGTGCAGTGGTTAAGAATCCACCTGCCAATGCAGGCAACACAGTTTCAAGCCCTGGTCTGGGAAGATCCCACATGCCGCGGAGCAACTAAGCCTGCGTGCCACAACTACTGAGCCTGTGCTCTAGAGCCCGTGAGCCACAACTACTGAGCCCACGTGCCACAACTACTGCAGCCCGTGTGCCTAGAGCCTGTGCTCTGCTGCAATGAGAAGCCCACACACTGCGACAAAGAGTAGCCCCCAGTCGCCGCAACTAGAGAGTGCCCACGCGCAGCAACGAAGACCCAATGCAGCCAATAAATAAATTTATTTTTAAAAATAATAATAATAAAGTCAGGGAACAGAAACAGCCAAAGAACCAAGTAGAAGGAATTATGCATAGGACAAAAAGAGACCCTTGTTATTTAACAATCTTGTAAGATTTCCCACTAATACAAACAATAATGTAGAATATTTATTAATATTTCATATGGAAAGCAAAGAATATGCCTAAGTATTTGAGGAACAAGTCAAGATGGCACTTATCATGGGCCCAAAGATGAAAAATCTAAGAGAATTTTAAAATCAGTTTTCAAAGCTTATTACCTTTCTCCTACACTGATGCTTCTGACAGTCCCGCAACTTAACACACTTAGTTTCACAAAGATACGGTTTATGACACGGCATTCGTTTAGTATGCTTTCCACAACGACAATGCTTCTCCACTTCCTGGAAGAATCAAATAAATGCTATTAAAATTGACTTTCGTTGACATGATTTTTACACTGTAATCTCTATAATTACTAAAAAATGAAAGAGAAAATTTTAAAAGTGTTTTGTATGAAAGACTTTTTAAAAAATAAAGGAGAATTTCCTAAGACATTTGTTTGTTCCAAAAAGGCTTCACAGAATTTCCATTATTAAATTTAGTAAAAATTTGATGTTAAATAGTAAAACAACATCACATGTTAAAATCCCTTATATCTAGTTACACAATAACATCTACACATCTAGTTTCAGGAAAACAAGAAAACTGGATTATCTAGTAGTATGTCAAAACCAGAATGACATCTAGGCATTTTTTCCCCTATCATCCCTAGGCCTAATTCATCACTGCTTTGAATATCTTCTGAGGATAAACAACCCCACACTAGTCTATAAAAATGACAACATTCAAACTTTTACCAAGCAAAACAAAAAAAAGGTAATTTCAGATTTAATTGCTGGCATACTCTCCTACTTCATCATAAATATTAGATCATGACACAGATGTTTATGAAAACAATTACAAAACAATCCCACTTGACATATTATGACAGATAGCTGTTAAAAGTAATCATTATAGGACATGACTAACTTGTCTACATGTTTCACAAGGACCTCGGTGACAACGCTGTGAACATCTGTGGATTCCACATTCAAGTACTTTGTCACAACTGTCTCCACAAGTTGGTACATCTTCTGTACAAGGCAAAGAAAACTCTAGAAGCAAACAAAAAAAATCAATATTAAAAATAACATACATTATTATAAAGTACTAATAACGTGCCATGTACTTCTGGATTCCTAGAGAATGACAGGTCTTTCAGACTATGAACTTTTGCATCTACATATTTATTGGAAAGTTAACTTTAAAGAAAATAACCCCTATATTTGTAAAGCTTATGCCTTTTAAAAAGAATTTGATACATGACAAGTTACCATTCTCAAGAAGCATATATATATATATATTTTTTTTTTTTTCCTTTCTTTGAGGTACGCGGGCCTCTCAGTGCTGTGGCCTCTCCCATTGCGGAGCACAGGCTCCGGATGCACAGGCTCGGCGGCCATGGCTCACGTGCCCAGCCGCTCAGCAGCACGTGGGATCCTCCCGGCCCAAGGCATTAACCCGTGTCCCCTGCAACAGCAGGCGGACTCTCAACCACCGCGCCACCAGGGAAGCCCCAAGAAGCATATTTCTATGAGCTAACTACTTCAGAAATACTTTTCTGAAGAAATGAGTAAGCCCATGTAAACCACTATGAAGAATTCTACAATATATAGAACAATAAAAAAAATTTGCTCTAAACAACCTCATAGGATGGAAGAAAAAAATAGATCTAGACTTAAAAACTATGAAACTGACCTTTAACATAAACATATTATAACAAGTGTTTGCAATAATCTTATAAATATGTGCGCTGGTACTGGTGCTGAGTCAAGAAAGTGAAGTTGAACTGTAACCCTTCTAGGCCTTTATCTCAAAGTAGCCCAAACTAAATTCACCTATAATCTAATACCCAACAATAACAATAGCTTATAATTATTAGGTTTCCTTTATGTGCTGGCCACTATACTAAATACTTTACGTGCATTTTATCACTTAATTCTCACAAGTATCTTATGAAGAAGGTACTATTATTGTCCCCATTTAACTTGAGAAAACTGCAGTTCATGAAGGTGAGATTTGAACCCACATATGCCTAGTCATTTTTTTTTTTCAAATTTTAGCAGAGATTTATTCATGGACGGAAAAAAAGGGAGAAGGGGAGAGGAACTAAAAGGAACGTATCTTGGAACACTTACATTCATCATAATCTTATTTAAACAGATTTACATGTGTCCGCACACTGTTCAGAATGGTGACCCTTGGATAATCGAAAATAATGAATCTCGAAAAACAGCCTATTATTTTCACTCTACTTCAGTTTTTTTCTGGGTTTTTTTGTCTGTTTGTTTCTTTATCAGCATGCAGAGCAATTTACTGACATTTACTTCCCCAAATGAGTTTTCCTCACTGGTTGAAAGAACCGGGGAGTTGGGAGAGGGTACAGATGGAAACCAAAGGTACACCTTCAATGTGCTTTGATGGACTGAAAAGCGGTTGGTCTGAGATTGACAAGCCCCCTATTTCAGAGGCTCAGGAAGTTTGGGCCCAAAATCTGAGTTCTTAATCCACTATGCTATATTGTCCTCTCATCCAAATGTACAGAAATCTAATATCAAATTTGTATTATTATTGAAACTACATTATGAGCTCCCAGAGAAATCTAATTTAATTAGGAAAGTACTCTAATTAGCATGATAAATAATTATAATCCCATTAAAGGTTTTTTAAAAAGTCTTACTTGACTTCTGACAGGGACAGAACCTTTTCCCAGATCGAGGACATTCTCCACAAGCACCTACATGGCAAACTTGCTCACACGTATGGTTACCACATGGCAGTGTTTTCCCACATACCTAAAATAAAATGCAATAAGCACTAACGACTTAAAAGTTAACAAAAGACTTTGTACATGACATAATCATTTCTCAGTCACAAATAAGCAACTTCTTTAGATTCCTCAAATTATTATGCTTTATATCTTACATAAGTATTATATGTATATATGCATAAGCATATACATACACATTTCTTATGCGCCAGGGAGTATATTTTTAAAATGTAATAAAGGAAAAAGAACATGCAGTTTCACATGGTCATCCACCAAAGATTTCCAAATGGTACTAAAACCATGCCAATTCTAAGACAATCTACAGAATCAATACTACTGCCAACTGGATTAACTCAAGAAGAGGGAAAAGAGGAAAGAGTACATACGTACTAAATCCAAAATTCAACAAATAGCTGTTAATTTGAAAAAAAATTTCCCCTGGTAATTAAAATGATATTAAATTGAAAAAGTTTCCTAAAACATGAATATAATTCATCTGAGTTGCTATTCTTCCTCTCCTTTTATCCAACTAAACCTCATTAGCATTTCTAATTGTTTATGCTTCTGTATACTTTAACACCCACTCCTCAACATGCATATACACTTACTTGATCACAGTGCCACAGTGGACTTGCACAACTTCTTTCAGCTACTTGTTTGCCACAGACACACTTTTGCCTACTAACTCTTGGACAGGGTGGGCAACTTCCTAAAATCAAAATGATAAATTAGCCTAGAACATTATAAAAGCAACAGAGACTGCTTTGACTTCTGCTTAAGGCCAGAACACCTAACAGGTATGACCTTTTACCTGCATGACAAGGATTTTCACATTTATGTTGTCCACAAAGCAATTTCCGTCCACATGGCAGGTGACAGGACCATTCCTTAGCACTGCACCGACGAGGGATAGGTTTTGCTTTCTTACAATAACAAGTAGTTGTGACCATCTTAGGACAAGGAGGGCATGGACCTAGAATCCAATGAAAGGGGGAAAAAAAAAATCAGAAATTAAAAGTAAAAATTTTCAGTTCCTACACCTATCAGTAATTTCTAAAGCTTTCCATACTGATACTTTAAAAGGCAATCCCTTCCAATATTTTCTTATGTAAACTTAAGTTCTGAGTTCAACTCTCACAATTTTTTTTACTTCAACATGAGAAGAAATAACCACTCACAATTAGAAATATAATATATAACTCACCTGGATGGCAGAGGAGTAAACACTTATGGCCACAAGGAGGTTTAAAATCTCTCTCACATACTTGGCCGCATGAATGAGGCACAAGCCACGGATCTAAAGGTGGATCTTCCACTTTGCCACAATAGCAATAGTACCTACTAGGTGTGTCAGATCGTTTGTATTCAAACCTACATTTTGGACTACAAAGAATGAAATTACTGAAGTTAATTTCAATTATAAAAGTGACATGAGGCAGAAATATAAATATACTTAATAACAGAGTATACACAATCAGTTTTATGTTAATGTAACCTCTGCTCCATCTTTATATGAGAAAGAAACAAGATTTTACTAAAATCAATTTCAACCATCTAGGAGAGCTCTGTCCAGTAATTTCCTGAGATGATGGAAGTGTTCTATACCTGTCATGTCTAACACAGTGGCCATTAGCCACACATGGCTAGTGAGCACTTGAAATGTGGCTATTGCGTACAACTGAGGAAGAAACAATTTTCCATTTCATAATTTTTAAGAATTTAAATAACCATGTGTGGATAGTTGCTACCATATTAAACAACACATATCTAAAATACAGCTACAAAAGGAAGCAACATTAGCTTTCTACTAACAACCTGAACTTTATTCTTCAGATATTCATTCCAATTTTATAAAGTTCAATGTTTTAAAAGTTTGGTTGGGTGGTCTACAAATAAGCAAAATGTATTAGTAATAGCAAGAAGAAGAGAGACATCGGTTATAGGTAGGTAATACAGCAGCAAGAAACATGACTTAAAATCTAGAATTACGGGGAAAAATGTGTGAAAATAAACAGAGAATTTCGTACTTCTCAACATCTAATACAAAATATATATATTTCAAATGTACCTAGGTCAAAGAAAAGTTGAAATACTGTTGCACATTCTCTGCTAAAGCAGATTTTTACCTATCAAGATTAAAATAAAGCAGTTTTAGTCCTAGAAGCCAAACTAACATAATAAATATAGAAAATTTAATAAGATTGGATAATATACACCTGCAGTTTCTTGTTTATTTGTTTGTTTTCATTAAAATTAAAAAGAAAGGAAGAGAGAAAAAATGAAAACACAGTTTGGGAAACTCTGCCTACCCATGGTTATCTTTTTAAATAGATGAAATTAATTGGAATTAATTAAAATTCTCTTCTTGTTTCTTAATAATATAATATGAAGCATATTCCAAGTTTCCTGTGGGGAGCTGATTAAGATCCTTCCATGTCTGTTAATATACAGAGTAAATGCTCAGACAAATTTTAGACATTATTCATACTGAGAGAGGAAAAGAAATTGAAGAGGCTAAAGAAAACGGGAGGTGGGAGTGGAAAAGTAATTTTGTATATGTAAAAGTTTAATATAGATTATTAGAGAAAAAAGTTATGTTTTAGTAGTAACTTATAGTAAAAGAAAATTCCGTCACTAGTCTGGCTTTCTGTCTTTGGAAAATTGAAACTTGAGAAGAGAGTCACATGAAAGAGAAGAATAGAGAAATTTTTGATGTTTTCTTTATAAAAAGACGTTTCTGCATTTTAAAATATTTAACTCTTTTTACCTAGCAAATCTTCTAAATTATGGTAAAAGTTTGGATCATTAGTTCAAGCTGGAAGGAAGGAAAGTGACTTACAACCCAGCTAAGGATACAGACCGTGACTTTAAAGTGATACCAATTTACTTAAGTGTGTTGTTTTCTGTATGAAGAAACAGAGAAGGCAAATTATAGTGGTCCTGAAGGAATGTGAGGCTATTGCTTTACACCTGCAGTTTTGAGAGATTTTGAGGACAAAATCGGAAGCCATTGATCAAAATGTTAGAGGACAGTCTTGTACAATGTGATACCAATACATACTAAAAGGAGCTCCAGAGAGAAGTACCAGAATTTTGATGGATTTTAGTTCTAAAGAAATGAAAGTTCTTTAAAAAGGATTACTAAGGAGTTGTTTTGCAGGAGAAAAACAGAGTCTGAATTATTTATTAGTTAGCAAAAGGAACTAGTAGTTATATAAACTGGGGTGGCGGGGGGAGCCATTAGCAGGTCTCATATCTTCACAAACCAAATGACTAATTGAAGGCCAAGCATGGATACTGAAACTGCCAATAAAGCAACTGAGGAGCTACAATTTTCATTTATTTTACAACTAAACATTCCAACTAAATTAGAAAAAGTTACCAAGGCCAGGGATAATCTCTCTTTCCAAAATCATCATCCGTCAAAGGAGAAGATACCAGAAACTGGCTGTCTTTAGCCCACTTCTGGATACAGGGCATGTGAAATATACAGAAACATCCTGAACAACTCCAAACCTAAGACAAAGGTATCAGAAATTAACAAGTATGCAATGATTTTTCTTTGATAATTCCACAATACTTTAAAATAAGCACCACACTAAACTATTTCAAGAGCTACATAAGGATTAAGGAAAAAACTTTCCTTCCGGCATAACAGAAGAAATGTTCTTTATAAAAACTAATGTACACGTAGAACACTTTAAAGAAAAATAGTATTAATCATGCTGATTCATTCAGCTAGAAACAACTACTGCTAACGTTCTGCAGTCTCCAATTTTTTTGTATATATTTCATACTTTTAAAAAATGAGGTCATACTGTACTGATATAAAACTTTATAGCCTTTTCTTTTAACACAGTATAAGCATTTACTCTTATCAAGTAGGTTCATACAATATATTTATAGCTGTACAGTAGATATCATGTTGACTTGTTTACCATAATTTAACCAAGTTCAGGTTGTTGGAAATTTAAGATTTTTCCAATTATAAATAACACCACAAAAAAATCCTTAAACACAAATATGTACATACAATCTCTATGTTGCCCTACAGTTATATAAAACCTATTAGTCTAGCACTTAATGCTAAATTCTAAAAATTAGGTGAGCAAAAAACTTCAGTGTGTGTATATATATACACACACACACACACAACAAACACACATATACAAAATTTAACAGCTTAAGGAATAACAGAAATTAATTTTTTTTAACCAGCCAATACTTTGCTATAACTGACAAAAATCAGTTCACTTTTCATCATAACATTTTGCAGCTGTTCAATAAAATCAGACATGGAATATATTGCATAAGCCGGCAGGAGCACTGAAAAAAAGCCAACTTCTTAGACTGAGCTCCCCCCAAAGCAGTGCCTAAGAAAAGAACTGGGATGCATAAGTAAAAGGCCAAGATAGGGAAGAGGAAATACCAATAAACTGTATATTGCTGAGCTGACTATCGCTAAGGGCCAAAGTTCAGTCCTGCTAGGGATGCTCTGAAAAACCATGTAAAACATGCCTAGGACACCCCCAGCCCCAACCACTAACAAACAGGAGGCTAGGGCAGTCATCCCCCAGCTCCCTATGGTGGAATGCTGCCCCAACGGACATTAACTCTGCTCTGCACTACACCCATTTCCTGGCTGAGTCAGTTCTCAAGGAGAAAGCACTGAGGTTGGAAAAAAAAAATTCACACACATAGCAAGTGTTTACAGTGAAACTGCATCCGCATGCAGAGAGCCTATTCCTCCACTGCAGCTGAAATCAGAGTAAGACAACCAGATGTGACTCAGGGCACCAAAGGCACCTGCCAATATATCCTTCCCAATATATTTTAAATTCCTTATTCACTCTACACGACCAATCCATTTCACATCTGACCTGTCTTTCTTTCTCTAGGCAACGCTGCTATAATAGCAGTGGATTAAGCTGAGGTCTAAATGGTGAGTCTATCATATTCAGTCATCACATGCCCTTAATTGCTTTATTAATGCCCTTTAAATGTATATATACATAACTTCACCATTAGGCCATAGCGTCTCTACGTACATGAGTTTTCTCTGAATCCATCTGTCCCCATTAACCCTAGCCACTTTCCACACAAGAGAAGTTCACTAATAAACTGTAATTGTCATTGCTAGGTTTTACTTCCTTGAATGCAGGGAGCATATCTATGTTATTTTAAACCTGCTGAAAGTAATGAAATATAGTTTACTTAATATTTCAGTATTTATGGGAATCTCTAAAGTACTGATACTAAAAATGCTTTATCAAATTGACATATGCATGACCCAGCAATCCCACTACTGGGCATATACCCTGAGAAAACCAAAATTCAAAAAGAGTCATGTACCAAAATGTTCATTGCAGCTCTATTTACAATAGCCCAGAGATGGAAACAACCTAAGCGCCCATCATTGGATGAATGGATAAAGAAGATGTGGCACATATACACAATGGAATATTACTCAGCCTTAAAAAGAAATGAAATTGAGCTATTTGTAATGAGATGGATAGACCTAGAGTCTGTCATACAGAGTTAAGTAAGTCAGAAAGAAAAAGACAAATACCGTATGCTAACACATATATATGGAATTTAAGGGAAAAAAATGTCATGAAGAACCTAGGGGTAAGACAGGAATAAAGACGCAGACCTACTGGAGAACGGACTTGAGGATATGGGGAGGGGGAAGGGTGAGTTTTGACAGGGCGAGAGAGAGTCATGGACATATACACACTAACAAACGTAGTAAGGTAGATAGCTAGGGGGAAGCAGCCGCAAGGCACAGGGATATTAGCTCGGTGCTTTGTGACAGCCTGGAAGGGTGGGATAGGGAGAGTGGGAGGGAGGGAGACGCAAGAGGGAAGACATATGGGAACATATGTATATGTATAGCTGATTCACTTTGTTATAAAACAGAAACTAACACACCATTGTAAAGCAATTATACCCCAATAAAGATGTTTAAAAAAAAAAAAATTGACATATGCATTGACACTGAAAATATTTGCTTCATTTATTTTAATAGTGCTAAAAATATTGATTGCTCATTTAGAGCTATTTTTCTTTTAATTAAAGATTCCCCAAAATTGAGTATCAATTCATAAAGAGAATTCTCAAATGAAGTATTCTTAAACAAAAATAAGCAAAAAGAATAATAAATGGTTACAAATTATAAATGCAAAATAAGATATTTGGGGGAGATAACAATAATTTAGATAAGGAGAAAAACTTACTGCTTGGTTTCTCTTCACTGAAGCAATACAAATTAAGCATGTCATAGCCCCTGCTTGAAAAGCTTCATTTACATACTGTTTTGTTCGCTCTAACTCACGAACATCTCCATCTTGAAATTTAAAAATTGAAAACTTCAGGTTAAGCAACATCTGAAAATAACACAAACTTACTAACAGCACCACATTATGTGAGAACTGTCTAGTAATACCAATTGCTCAAAATATAGCTGAAAAAATGAGAAGTTTAAGAAAAAAGCAACCAGTGAACTGCCAAGAGGTCACAAAGTCCATGCATTACATCTTATGTACTTGATTCAAAAACAGTTACCTTGACCTTCTCTCAGAGTATACCTGCTGTTACAGTCCTTAACAAATCTGGCGGGGGCAGAGTCACAGGCAACAGCAGCAAGATGTCAAGTAACAAGGGAAAGCATATCAAAAAGCAAAGTGAAAGGAACTGCAAAGTCAAACCTCAGCAAAGCCATTGAGCCTAAATATAAGCATATGCGTATGAATGTGTAGGTGTGTAAAAGTCTATGTGTGTGTGTGTGTCTGACGCATAGCAATTTCTTAGTAAAAATCTGTTGAATGAAAAGATCCTGAGATCAATACAGTATAATAACCTTGTTTCATTAAATTATGCTATTTCTGCTAAAAAAGGAAGCATGACTTCTTAGATAAAAATTACTAGACTGTATTTCCTTTAAGCAACTATTAAGCATTTACTTGCTAGGCACTGTACTATTCATATTTCAGTAAGATTAAATAAGCTATTTTTACTTTCATTTTACAGATGAGAAAACTGAGGCACAGAACACTTAAGTAACTTCAGTACGACTCCAAAGTAAGCCCTCTTGATGACTATGCTATGCCACAGCAAGGGTTGAATACAGGAAGGTCCAAGAAATAACAGCACGATGAAAGGCAGAAAAGCTACCCAAAAGCACACACAACAACAAAAGGACAATAATCTGAGTCACTTCAGTGTAAGAGAAATAAACCTACAGGCCTTTAGTACAAAAAAGATTGTTCAATAGAGGTTAACCGAGTCTCCAAGAAAAGTACACTAATAGCATAAACTATCGTAAGTACAGAACTTCCCATGGCAATAAAATGGTACAAACCAAAATTTAAGTTACCAAAAAGAAAAATTAAATAAATAGGACACTTAGATAATTCTTTACTTTCTAAGATCATCCAAGTAAACACAACACTCACAAAAACTTGCTCTACCATAATATAAATGCAAGTATAATTTATATTATACAAAATATACATAAAATTACTCCCCAACTATAAAATATTATAAACTTATTAAAGACAATTGCTTTATTTTAAACAAATATCGAAGTTTGAAGAGATTCTTAAAGGCAGACTTAATAATCATATTCTGTGTACTTATTTTGCTTTCTGACACAGCTGGCTCTAACAAATGTATAACATTTTAAAATTTCATCTAATTTAACAGCTAACATGTAAAATAGAATACGAAAACAAGATGAACAGGCTTTAATAAAATAAAGTCTAATCTTATAAAATTTATGTAAGATTTCTTTGAAAAATGTGTTAAAATTTGGCTGCAACAATAAAGTATACTGCCCAAGATGTCACGACGGATAGCATGGCATTTGAAGTCATGCATAAAAAGATCACTCTGGCAACTGAAGAAAAATGAGTGTGAGGGAGGCCAAGACTGGAAACATGAAGTACCTGAAGTTAAGAGGCAGTTAACAGCAGATAAAGCAAAAAATGACCTCGAGCAAGTTAATGCGTCTGTCCCAGTTTTCTCATCTTTAAAATACTAACAATAGTAATAGTAATATCTACCTCACAGAGTTATTATGTGGATTTAATCCACACATTAAACAGCTGCAGGGGCCTGAATTAAGGTGACGATAGCATGTGGGGAGTGGTGGGATGAATTTAAGAAATCTAGAAAGTAAAACTCAGCAGGACTTGGTGACGATTAGATTGTGTTGCTTTGAAAAGTCGATGTTCAGAAGGAAAGAGTGCTGTGTTAGACGAGCTGTCTGACGAGCAGAGGGGAGGAGTAGTAGCGAATAAAACACACTCATGCGTGTATATGCCAACCCTGCTCCCAGATTTCTGGCTTAGGTAGGTGACTGGGAAAATTGTAGTATTAATAGAGATAAAGAGAACAAGAGAAGAAATAAGTTATCTTTCAACGTATGTTTGTGTTTCCATAGGCCAGCAAGACAGCGATACCCATCAGGAAGCTGACCATTCAAGTTTGAAATCTAAGAGATCGCAAAAGTATAAAGGCTGTGCTCAGACAGAAAGAATGAACTTCTCTGGTAAAGTTTTGGTATTCAATTCACTAATGTGAGATGGGAACCATCTCATGACCCTGGCATTTATCATTCTAAAGTTAAGTGATCAGATTTCCTTACTTTGGTAGAGGCAAAGTACAGAACACAAAGGAACGAAAATCAAAATATTTATGGATTTGACATAATACAGTATAAGAAAAATTGCCTTAACACTTTAAGATGAAAGCTACGTTAAAATTAATAAAAGTGGGACTTCCCAGGTGGTGCAGTGGTTAAGAATCTGCCTGCCAATGCAGGGGACGAGGGTTCGAGCCCTGGTACACGAAGATCCCACATGCCGCAGAGCAACTAAGCCCGTGCGCCACAACTACTGAGCCTGCGCTCTAGAGCCCGCGAGCCACAACTACTGAAGTCCACGTGCCACAATTATTGAAGCCCTCGCACCTAGGGCCCGTGCTCTGCAACAAGAGAAGCCACCGCAATGAGAAGCCCACGCACCGCAACAAGAGTAGCCCCCGCTCACTGCAACCAGAGAAAGCCCGCACGCAGCAACGAAGACCCAACACAGCCAATAATAAATAAATAAATTTTTCAAAAAATTAATAAAACTTACAAATGATAAACGTTTTCTAAACACTAGGCAGAAATACTGAGTTATATCACTGAATTTCCTATTTAAAAATAAAATCTGTATCTAGAGTGGCTTCAGTGAGGTCTTCTTGAAGCAGGATACTTGAGGTGACTTTCTATTAAGTTCTAAAAGCAAGAAACCTCCTAACCTTAAGGTTCCTCTTTATCAATTTTTCCCTGGCTCAACCAGACTTCTTAGTCAAGCTTCCTAATCTTAATTCCTTAGCAGATATGGTAAATTCCTTGGAAACCTTTTGGATGATGTGTACCTATGCTCATGATGCCATCAATATACTCAGGCAACTAATACGGATAATGCATGCAAGAATGTTTCTAATAATGACTGTAAGCATAAAATGTGGAATGTGTAAGAGACTTACATTTAAAATAATCTACTTCTACACTTAGTCCCAAATCTTCACAGCGACATCACTTTGGCCGTCTCTCTCACAAACAAATGTGGCTTTGAGAGTAACCCAGATATATACAACATATAATGTGATTAAACACTTCAGACCTGAGAAGACTTAGATTTTTTTTTACATATAAAAATCAGAAGTTGTAAGATATAAAATAAAGGAATTAAGTCAAGAAATGAAACTGACTTCAAGATACATTTAACATGATGACAAAGAGAATAATGAAGGATAGATTTAAAGGAGTATTCAAAGTCCTCAAGTGCAATCAAATCATCATTAGGAACAACCTGACCCCACTCATTGCACAGAGACCTTTGGCATCCCCCTCCCAGCATTCTAATGAAATGCCAATTAAACACAAAAGAGAACTTCTAAGGCTGTAAGAGACACTGCCATCCTATTTGCTTTATAGAAAGATTAGCGTTATACAACGTATAACTCAAATAGTAAAAGGTACAAAAATTCAACTCTACAACACAAAAATGCTCATTCTTAAGATGCAAAACCTATTCCACATAGAGTAAAGGTGTCAGAAAAAGTCAGGAATGTATTTTCATTGATGTAAAAATGTCAAAATTGAAAAGATCATAATACAGTACCTGTCTGAGTAGTGTAAGTTATAAATGTATTAGCAACTATTTTTCCTCTTTTTCCTTCAAAATCCTCATCTCCTTCTTCCTCAGATGAAGAGTTAAGGTGTTCTTCAACAAGTTTTTTGGCTGCAGCTTGATTAGCCTTCTTGATTTCCTCAAATTTCTTTTGAGACATCAGCTCTGCTTAAAAGAAAAAAAAAATGAGTTTCATTTCTGCAAAACAATCTCTCAAAAAGCAAGGCATGATATACCAATACATTATTAAAATACAGATTTTAAAGTCACCTTTGGCGCATTCTATTTCACTATCATCCATGAAAAAAGTATTTTCAAATTTCTTGTCACACGAGTAAAGAGAATACCACAATACAAACTTTCACTTTTGTTAAATATTCTGCTAAATGCCAACTAATTGTTCTCGAATGACTAACAAATCAATTTTTAAAATTATAAAGCTATGATAAAGTATCAAAAAACTGGTGATCAACCTCAAAACAGGATATTAACAAAATTAAAGTGAGATGTTTAAAAATTGAATGGTACACAGTGATTTTTAAAACATGGGAAACATACCCACTGGGAGCACATCAGAATCAGCAGAGGCAGGCCCTTTCTCAAACCATCCTCTTGCACACTATAACCCAGCCTGTCTTGGCCCACCAAAGACCTTGCACAAACAGTATTCACTGTCTACCCACTATGTTTACAATCTGTTTCTTAGAAAGCTCAAGGACTTTGTGTCCTTATTAAGATGTGGTCACAAAACGTATTTATTTAACATTAATCCCACACAAAATATTGCTAACATGGAAAATATGCTTCTTACAACAACTTCATTCCAAAAAGAAATGTTAAGTAAGTTTTGGATTAGTTCTTCTGCTATTCTGTTTAGCACTGTCTGTACTTCTTACTTGTTACTTGCTTAAATAATAACACAAAAAGAATTAGATTACTTCACAGCACTTTCCCAATGAGACTTCAAACTCCACAAGAGCAAGGACCATGAAAATTCTCTGCAAGCATTAAGTGTTAATAAACTCTTCTGGACAGCAACCATAGCTCAAGAAAGGAGCCACAACATACTGAACTGATCTTAATTCATTAGTGCCCATATCAGTGCCACTTTACGCTTGAAACCGATGAGCCACTACTAATACAAACTTTCTTATTTTAGGTGGTGTATTTGTACTTAATGATGTTTTATCTTTTATTTTCCTCGTGAAATGTTTTCCTTCTCTTACTGCAGCCAGCTTGGCTGGGGACTACTCAGTGTTTCATGTAAAACTGGAGGAAAATGTACAGTGCCCACATAGGAATCTTTGAGTACTTGGAGAAAAGTAATTGCTATAAGATATATGACTCAAAACGTTATGTACAATAAGATGATAAATGTCATTATGAGAAATGAGCACTTAAAAGACATTTTTTAAAACGCTGAATTAGACAGATATAATAAAAACATTCATAACCTGATCAATGGACCTACATAAGATCATCTCAAAGAAAGCTGACAAAGCAACCTTACCGTATATTATTTCTTACGGTCAAATCTCAATTATCCAGTTAAAGGATGCTTGCTTTTCTACTATCCACAAAATTCACAAAAGCTTACCAAAACTGTTCACAGTTCTCCCTCTCGCACACCTCACCACCACCACTATCATAAACTCAGTAACCAAGAGAATACCACTTATCTTTAAAATTAGCTTAGGAGACATTCAGGAGCTCAATTTGCTCCTCCCCGCAAAAAATATTTTGAAAAATACATTCCAAATACAACAATAAAATGATTTTAGGGATTATTCTCTTAGCCCCCTGAATTCTTTCATTAGTATGGACAACTTAGAATTGCGTGTGTGCTCCCAGGCTCCACTAAAACACTGCCTTGGATGAAGGATTATTGAAAGCTGGAGAAGGCCACACCAGATACATCCCAGAAAGGACATGAAATTTGTAACTAGGAACCGCAGTTGAAAAAAGTACCACAAGCTCAAGTGTTTACAGAACATAGATATTAAAGTTACTAAACTAAGGCAATCAAATAAAAATGGAAAATGACAACTGGCCCCAGAAGTAGGAAACACAATGTCAAGTGGAAAGCCTAAACCCAATCTAAATAAATAAGATTTCTGCGCCTCAGCCCAGCCAACTGTTGCCACGCACAAAAGTACCAATGCCACAATACCTTATCTTACAAGAAAAGTTGTTAACCAGATTTTTATGAGATTTTAAAAAGAAAAACCAAAAAACTGCTGGCAACCAATTCAGATTTAATGCATTGTGTTAACCAAACCAAACTATAGGCTAAATCAGCCCCCCCGGGCCACTGTCTGCAACTGGGGGGATTCAGTAGGCAAAAAAGAGTGAAGGGAAGAACATTGGACAGAGAAGTAACACTGACTAATATCAATTAAAGTAATGATGAAAGAGGTGTGATGGGAATCGGCCTAGAATGAGTAGCTGCCTGAAAGGTTTGAGAAGTGAGGCCAATAATAAACTCCCGAAGGAGAAGGAAAGAAATGGGTGCGAAGGCAGTTCTGACTAGCAAGTGCTTTAGTAGGTAGGCATCCAGGTGAGCCCGAGGACGGGAGCCATTCTCACCACTGGCCAAGGAAGTCTGCGGCGCTTCAGATCCCGCGGGGCTGCGCCGGGCTGAGCTACCTGCAGCCGCAGGGGTTGCAGCTCCACCGGGAATGGGGCCAAGGCCAGCAGCGCCCACCGACCCCTTCTCTCGCCCTCCCCCGGCGCCGCGAAGATGGACTCCATTTCCTGAGGAGGGGGCCGCAGTGGCCCGTCCTCGGGCTCGGCCTCGGCCGCTGGCCACCTGGCGCCAGGAAGCTTCCATCCCTGCAGAGGAAAAAAAAAAAGAGTGGAAGGAGCGTGAGCACGGTGGTACCAAGGCGGGGAAAAAGGACAGCGGGGGAAGCCGGTGTGAGAGGCGGAATGAGGACGGCCTCCGCGGGGTGGGGACTGGGTTTGAAAAGGTCGCGGCCCTGTCTCTCCCAGAGGACGAGTCCCCGCTGAGCCCGGGCTTTGGAGATGGATCGAAGAGGGAGAGGACTAGGCAGAGAAATGGACCGCGAGTGAAGGAGCATCCAGCGCCGAAGAAGGAGAACCGGGGAGGAGGAAAGGGCCTCCTCGGACTCAGGTGTAGCGCCGTGACGGGAGAACTGCAGACTGACCCTGCGGCTGCCGCCAGGAACCAACTGCGGTAGCGAAGCCGGAGGAAAGAAAGCTACGTCCCCTTGCTGACGGCGCCCGCTTTCAACGACTACAGTTCCCAGAAGACCCCGCCAACCGCTCGCGGAACGCGTGGCATCACTAGCCGCTTCCTCATCCGGGACCGTGTCTGTGGGCAAGGCCTCGGAACGCATGCGCTAACTGAATCGGGCCTTCGGAAACTACAATTCCCGGCGTGCTTTGGGGCTCGGACGGGGTGGGCGCACAGAGAGGGCGCAAGGTGGAGCGGAGGTGTTCAAAACCTAGAGGATGCCGCTTTTCCCGTGCGACAACCCCTAAACCCAGCTCGGTATCGGGAGGCTATCTCAGGGGTCGTAATTGACTGCCCGCCATCTTTAGCCTCGCCTTCGGGCTTTCTGGTGGCAGGAAACTCTTCTCACAGAAAGGAAGAGGCACTTATAAAGAAGACGCTTCGGGGTCGGGGAAGAGGGAGGGAAAGCTGAGGGAGTGTTGCGGAAAAGTGGCTGGAGTGGAGAAAGTGCACTTCTGAATTGCAAAAGCAATGTAGAGGATAAATCTAACGGCATTATTATCATAGTCCTTTATAGTTAACAATATACTTTTCCTGAAGCAGGCCGATTTTTACCGTCACGACAGCTCTCTAAAGTAGCCTTTATTAAGGAAAGTAGTCGAGAGCCAGGTCTGGTCCTGATTCTTCTGACTTCGCTGTTTTCAATAAGAAAGGGAGAGGAGGAAGTGGGAGAGAGTTCAAAAATTCGGGGCTGTATCTGGGATTGAGAAATACACTGATCGCTGTTTGGGACTACACGGTCCTTTACAACCCTTCAACCTAATTAATTCCCCTACATTAATAATAAGTACCGTGCTTCCCTGGTGGCGCAGTGGTTGAGAGTCCGCCTGCCGATGCAGGGGACGCGGGTTCGTGCCCCGGTCCAGGAAGATCCCACATGCTGCGGAGTCTGCGCGTCCGGAGCCTGTGCTCCGCAACGGGAGAAGCCACAACAGTGAGAGGCCCGCATACCGCAAAAAAAAAATAAATAAAATAAGTACCTAATATTTATATAGCATTTATTAAGTTCCAGGCACCATTCAAAGCGTTTTACATATATATATGTATATTAACAATGAACAATGTGGTACTCACAATAATCCTGTTATCCCCATTTTACAGCTGAGAACACTGAAGCACAGCCAGGTTAAGTAACTTGTCCTTGTTATAGCCAGGTATTATTACCGATTCCATTTTTTAAGTTAGGAAACAGACACAGAAAACTTTCTTATTCAGCATCCTAGCAGAGCCAGGATTGCAACTGAGCTGTGTGAATCTTGGACTATGCTCTTAAAAACGCCATACTATATTATTACTGTAAGAAGGTATTTAATGTTTACCTAGAAATTCCAGTTACTTTTAGAGGACCTAATCAGGCAAAAAGACTCACATAATCAGTTTTTCCCCTGCCATATTATACAATGATAATTGATAATCATAATAATTACTGTGGCATCAAAAAGAATGTTATGTGCTCTCTGAATGAGCAAACATTTATTATAGTATTATAGTAAAGTTTAGTAGTGGAGAGCTGATGTATATCATAATGGGGAAGCATATGTAAATTGAGAATACATTTCAAAAGCTACCATTGCTGTAATTTTCACTTTGAAACTTCAGATAACATTTGAGGAAAACAAGGGTTCTTTCTGTTTGCCAAAAGGGAACATGAGGAATATATGAAGCTGGTAAATATATAATTAAGATTATAAACATTGAGAAATATAATTGTATAGTTCTAATTAATCTTAATTCTTAAAAATACTACCCTCAAGAATAGCTAAAAACAAAAGACTGGACAACTGTTGGCAACTGGAACTCTCATACTGATGGGAGTGGAAATTGGTTCAAACACTTTCGAAAAATGTTCAGTAGTATCTATTAAAGCTAAACAGGACTTACTACTAAAGCATGGGACCAAGCAGTTCCACTTCTGAATATATACTGAAAGACATGAGTGCATAGCTCCACAAAAACTCATGTTTATAGCAGCTTTAGTCATAATAGCCAAAAACTAGGAATAACCCTCATGTCTATCAACAGGAGAATTTAAAAATAAATTGTGGTATATGCATATAACGGAATGCTATGCCAAAAAAAAAAAAAATACTGATACGTGTAGCAAGATGGGTGAATCTCAAAAGATATCATGTTGAACAAAAGAGGCCAGACGCAACAGAGTACAGTAGGTCCCCTACTTATGAACCTTCAAGTTGCAAGCTTTCAAAGATGCAAATGTCTGTTCGCATGTCCGATCACATAAGTTAGTTCACATGTCTGGTGTACACTGTCACATGTGTGCATTGTTTACAAGTGGTTGTGCTTTTGTGTACTTTACTATACAGTACTGTATAGAGTGCAGTGGTACGGTATCTTTATTTCAAGCCCAGAATGTCCAGAAGCAAGAGTAAAAGCAGTGATGATGTAGCTTGTACTGCTAAGAAGCGCCAGGAATTGGAGGCCCAGAGAAAGGACGAAGAGAGACAAGAAGAAGAAGTAACTGAAGAACCAAAGAGATTCACAACGCAGGAAATGGCAAGGGGATTTTCTTTATTTGAGGAGGCACTTAGTTTTTGAGGCACAGGACAAGAACATAGAACAGTACACGAAGGTTGCAGCAACCCTTCAGAATGCAATCCCGTGTCATCTATGAAGAGAAAAAAAGAGCTACTACCCAGACATCACTGGATCATTTTTTCAAGAGGGTAAATAGAATGAATTCAGCAAGGGACCAGAACCTGTGCCATCAACGTCAGGCGTGAGTGAAATTGCAGCTTGCCCTCCGTCTCTTATTGCTGATGATCCTTCAGCTCTACCATCTCCCACCTCTTCTCCCTCCTCCAGTCAGTAACTCTTCTTTCCTGTTCACTCAATGTCACCCCCTGTATGCCAGCTGTTGTACTGCACTACTGTACTTTTCAAGGTACTGTACTGTAAGATTTAAAATGTTTTATTTTTTGTATTTTTTTATGTATTATTTTTGTGAAAAGTATTATAAACCTATTACAGTACAGTACTGTATAGCGGACTGTGTTAGTTGGGTACCTAGGTTAACTTTGCTGGGCTTATGAATAAATTGGACTTTGAACGTGGTTTCAGGAAGGAAGTTGTTCATATGTAGGGGACTTATTATACCTACTTGTGAATCCAATTTCATGAAGTTCCTGAACAATTAAAAGAAGCCAGATTAGTGCCTATTTCTGGTAGGGGTGGGAGGATTTTAACTGGGAAGAGCAATAAGGTATCCTCCTGAGTGGTGGAAAATTCTATCTTGATCTAGGTAGTAGTTTCACGTATGTGTACACATGTAAAAACTCAAAAAATTATACATTTATGATTTGTGCAATTTACTGTATGAATGATACACATCAATTTTTTTTTTTTTTTCCTGCGGTACGTGGGCCTCTCACTGTCGTGGCCTCTCCCGTTGTGGAGCACAGGCTCCAGACGTACAGGCTCAAGTGGCCATGGCTCACGGGCCCAGCTGCTCTGCGTCATGTGGGATCTTCCTGGACCGGGGCACAAACCCATGTCCCCTGCATTGGCAGGCAGACTGTCAACCACTGTGCCACCAGGGAAGCCCCACATCAATTTTTTAAAAGAATTATGAAGTTAAAGATAATACAAATAGATGGAGAGATATACCATGTTCTTGGATTGGAAGAATCAACATTGTGAAAATGACTCTACTACCCAAAGCAATCTATAGATTCAGTGCAATCCCTATCAAACTACCACTGGCATTTTTCACAGAACTAGAACAAAAAATAAAAAAAAAAGAATTATGAAACAATACATAGAAAAAATAAGACATCTGAATACCTTTATTGTCCAGTGACTTAAATAACTGTGGTTTAATTGTATTTATTCGTCCATTACTGACATGTCTTCCTTTTTTTTTTTTTTATTGGAGTAAAATTGCTTTACAATATTGTGTTAGTTTCTGTTGTACAATGAAGTGAATCAGCTATATATATACCTATATCCCCTCCCTCTTGGACCTCCCTTCTCCCCTTCCACCTGCCCATCTAGGTCATCACTGAGCACCAAGCTGAGCTCCCTGTGTTATACAGCAGGTTCCCACTAGCTATCTATTTTACACATGGTAGTGTATTTATGTCAAACCTGATCTCCCAGTTTGTCCCACCCTCCCTTTCCCCCCAGCCGTGTCCACATGTCCATTCTCTACATCTACGTCCCTATTCCTGCCTTACACCTCACACTGGTCAGAATGACCATCATCAAAAAATCTACAAACAATAAATGCTGGAGAGGATATGGAGAAAAGGAAACCCTCTTGCACTGTTGGTGGGAATGTAAATTGATACAGCCACTATGGAGAACAGTATGGAGGGTCCTTAAAAAGCTAAAAATAGAACTACCATACGACCCAGCAATCCCACTACTGGGCATATACCCTGAGAAAACCATAATTCAAAAGGACACAAGTACTCCAATATTTATTGTAGCACTATTTACGGAAACAACCTAAATGTCCAATGATAGATGAATGGATAAAGAAGATGTGGTACATATATACAATGGAATATTACTCAGCCATAAAAAGGAACAAAATTGGGTCATTTATAGAAATGTGGATGGACATAGAGTCTGACATGTCTTCCTGATATGGATTCTTTTTGCCAGTGTATCCATACATGGCTCCCTAAAAACATTTACCTTTGACAGATACATCTATACTTAGGTAAACATGGTGCCAGTTATCAATATATTGCCCCTCAACTCCAAGTCACCCTTCAATATATGCTCTGGGACAGAGGACAGAACTCCTTTAAACATCTCCACAGAGAGCACAATGTTAAGTTTTCTCAGCAGAGAGTACTGGAGAGGCATTGGAGGAGGGAAGACGATCTCCTGTTATTTCCTGCTGCTGTACAGTGGAGTCAGCAACCTTGCAGCCTTTGCCTGGCCTGGAGATAAACTTCCGAGCAGCCCTCTCAACATGGAAACTGACCCCAGGCTCTTCTGCTCACACTGGTACCCTGAGTCACTGCTCACTTTGCAGCTGACACCCCCCTCCCAATACCTGCCACCCTCCCAGTGCAGACCCAGATACAGCACACCTGTGCCTTGGCTCCCATTCCCTCTGCAAACTCACCCCCACTGGTTCCTGATCACCTGCACTCCAGAGGAGACTGCAGAACAGCTGTGGCCAGGACAAACCAGCAAGCTTCTCTGCTATCCGGTGGGCTGAATTACACCTTCTCCAATAATATCTGAACCAGCCTTGGGGAGGGGGACCCTTCTAAGTTTGTCCTTCTTTGGGTATTCTCCCTGAGCCCTAGAATACCATACACAGTTTCCTTCTAGTCATTCTTTTATCAGGACTCGATAATTCTTTATATTAAACTTAACCCACTGTGTGGTTCCTATTCTTGATTGGACCCAGACTGATACAAGCACCGTATACATTTTATATCAGTTTTACTTGACATACTGGATGTGACCCAATCAAACTGACAGTAAAAAAAAAAGAAGGAAAAGAAAAAAATGTTAAGAAGGAAATAAACGGAAAAAGTGTTAAGAAGGAAATAAAGGATACAACATAAAGTGCAAAATATACCAGCTAAAATAAGAAAGATGTTCTGCCATATGTGGGGCAGAAGAGAATTAGAAAAATTAAATAAGCGGGTTGATTTTTCTAGGTTAAATGCAAGTAACTTTAGAGGGCTGATTCTTTTTTGCTTTACTTATTAATACTCAGAATTGAGTGATAAAAATAGTATTGTATAATGTCAATTTCATGAAAATAAAATAATAATTTTTTCAACTGGGCTATCACTTACTTTTCCTAGGAAAACCGTCAGAGACAAAAATCAACCAAACATTTATTCATATTTAATGTAAACTATTTTCAAATATTCAGCTAAATAATCTTTCCATCAATCAATAATTGAGTCTGGCAGTTATCCAATACTGTCAGGCATTGCATATTTGTACTCAGAGATGGGAAGGGTTCACTAAAAATAAAGAACCAGGATAGGAATGAAAAGGCTCACTGAGATGCTGAGAACTGAGAAAACTATTAAGGGCAGGGTAAGATGTGGATGGGATGGAAAGAAGCACTCCACGTGGTGGGGACAGCATGAGTCAAGGTTCAGAAGTGAAAATAAACATGGCACATGTTTGAACCAGGAAGGAGAAAATTCTATTGAATCCCCAGGCAAAGGTGACAAATAGGGCTGGAGAGCACCTTGAAAACAGAAGTAAAAAATTTTGGTTTCAATGTTGACAGTAAGTAGCCACTATAAGGTTCAAGAGAAGGAAGATGACAGTATAAAAGGAAGATTTTTCAGGAAAACTAATGCAGAAATAATAGGAAAATTTGAGCTGGGAAGGGCCTTGTGAGAGAATGGTTGCATAGAATTAAATCGTAGTTGATATGACTCTCAGTTTACAAACTCAGAGGTGCAAATTAGCACATTAATCATCATCCTTCAATCACCGTAATTTGAACTCTGAGTTTGATCTCCTCAGGATTGGTTGGAAAATGCACTTACTACTTCACTCAACAGACATGCATAAAGTACCTTTTATGCCCCAGACATTTTCTACATACTGGAAATAGAGCAATAAATGAAATAAATTACCTGTCCACATGGAACTTACACTTGAGTGGAGGAGACAGATGACAAACAAGTAAACAAATTAAGATATAATATCAAATAGTGATCTGTGCAGGGAGATAAGGCAAAGAGGGTTTCAAGCTAGATTGGGTAAACAAGGTGACATCTGAGCAGAGACCTGAATAAAGGTCCAACATCCATTGGATACTGGTGAGCTTCCCAGGAAGAGGAAAAGGAAACTACAAGGACCCAGAAAAGGGAGCATACTTGGCATGTTTAAGGACAAGCAAGGAGGCCAACTGAATGAGATCGAGGAGGCAGAGGAGCAGTAGGAAACCAAATCAGAGAGGTAATCAGGGGTCATTTAATATAGGGCTATGGTGAGGATTTGGGATTCAATTGTAAGCAAGCTGAGGCAAGGAAGTGACATGATCGGACGTTGCTTTTAAAAGATCAGAGTGGTTGGGCTTCCCTGGTGGCGCAGTGGTTGAGAGTCCGCCTGCCGATGCAGGAGACACTGGTTCGTGCCCCTGTCCGGGAAGATCCCACATGCCGCGGAGCAGCTGGGCCCGTGAGCCATGGCCGCTGAGCCTGTGCGTCCGGAGCCTGCGCTCCGTAACGAGAGAGACCACAACAGTGAGAGGCCCGCGTACCGCAAAAAAAAAAAAAAAAAAAAAAAAAAAAAAAGGGGGGGATTTTTTTTTCGCCGCGCCAAAAAAAAAAAAAAAAAAAAAAAAAAAAAAAAAATCACAGTGGTAGCTCTGTGGAAATGGACTACTGGGGAAAAGGGAGCAACAGTGGCATTAGAGATCAGTTAACATGGTGTGTCGCAGTCCAGGTGAAAGATGGTGGTTTGAATGAGCATTGGATGTGGTGACTTATAGCCAGATTCAGGATATATTTTGAAGGTTGAGCTGACAACATTCACTGGCAAATTAGATAGCAGGTGTGAAATTCAGAGTCGAGAAAAGACGACTGGAAGTTTTTCACCTGAGGAACGGAGTCAATGGCAGTGCCCTTTTCTGAAATAGGGAATATTAGAGCAGGAACAGATTTGAGAAACAAGTCATGAATTCTGCTTAGCGCACATCAAGTCTTCACTAGAAGTCAACTCTCCTGTTTCTCTCTACGTACAACAACACTTCTGACACCAGATGTGTGGGTTTTTCCACACAAAATAATTATTCAATTCTCTGTGGATATCAACTGAGTGTCCTACACTTAACCCAGTTCTGACACTAGCTGCCTGGAGAGTACAGACCCCACAGGTTAAGTGCTCAGTTCCACAAGACTGCCCTCCTCACTTCACATGGCAGTCACAAGTCCTACTGTTGCCACTTGTACTTCTGACCAACCAGCTATAAACCATAGGTCCCCATTACCCCCTCCTCATGTTCAATAATTTGCCAGAATGGCTTACAGAATCCAGGGACACACTTTACTTACTATTACTGATTTACTATAAATGATACAATTCAGGAACAGCCTAGTGGAAGAGATATATAGGACAAGGTATGTGGGAAGAGGCACAGAGCTTCCATGCCTTCTCTGGGAGCACCACCCTCCCAGTACCTCAATGTGTTCACTAACCTGGAAGCTCTCTGAACCCCTTGGCTTAGGGTTTTTTTGTTGAGGCTTCATTACATAGACCCATTGATTAAATCATTGGAATTAGTGATTAATTCAACCTTCAGCCCATTTTTCCCTTCCCAGAAAGTCAGGGGGTAGGGCTGAAAGTTCCAACTCTCTAATCTCACAGTTGATTCCCCTGGAAACCAGCCCCTCACCCTTAGGAACTTTCCAAAAGTCACCTCATTAACATGAACCCAGGCATGGTTGCATAACAAAAGATACTCTTTTCAAGTTTTTCACTCCAGAGCTGTTTCAGGAGTCTGTGACAAAAACCAAGTATAACAAAAGATGCTCCCAAAGCTCATATCACTTAGGAAACTACAAGGGTTTTAGGAGTTCAGCCCAGCAGCCAGGGACAAATACCAAAATATATATTTCTTATTATATCACATTCGCCAAAGAGATATCAGGTCTCTAGTTGGATATGCAAGTCTGGAGTTTAGAGCAGAGGCTGGAGATTTGGGAGTCTTCAGCATACAGATGTTATAAAGTGCCAGAGGATATATGAGCTCACTTAGGGTGTGAATTTCGTGGGACACCGCAGCGTTTAAAGATTCAGTGAGAAGGGGAACAAAAAGAGATGGAAGTTCAGTCAGAAAAGTGACTGAGGGCTTCCCGGGGGGCGCAGTGGTTGAGAGTCCTCCTGCCGATGCAGGGGACACGGGTTCGTGCCCCGGTCCGGGAAGATCACACGTGCCGCAGAGCGGCTGGGCCCGTGAGCCATGGCCGCTGAGCCTGCGCGTCCGGAGCCTGTGCTCCACAACCGGAGAGGCCGCAACAGAGAGAGGCCCGCGTACCGCAAAAAAACCCAACCAACCAAACAAACAAAAAACCTAACTAAAAATAGAGTTACCATGGGAACTAGCAATCCCACTCCTGGGCATATATCCAGAGAAAACTCTTAATTTGAAAAGATACATGCACCCCAATGTTCTTAGCAGCACTATTTACATTAGTTAAGAAGCAACCTAAATGTCCATCAACAGATGAATGAATAAAGAAGCTATGGTATATATATACAATGGAATATTACTCAGTCATAAGGAAAGAATGAAATAATGCCATTTGTAGCAGCATGGCTGGGCCTAAGATTATCATACTAAGTGAAGTAAATCAGGAAGACAAAGAAAAATACCATATCACTTATATGTGGAATCTAAAATACGATACAAGTGAACTTATTTGCCAAACAGAAAGACTCACAGACAGAAACAAGCTTATGGTTACCAAAGGGGAAGTGGGGGGTGGTATCAGAAAACATGGTGAATTAGGTAATGGGAAGTCTTTCCATTCTCTTAATAATCATCTAGATTTCTTTGTTTGTTTAAGCATATTTCTCTCAGCCTTTGTCTTTCTGGACTGGAGTCCCATAATCTGCTCCCCCCACCTCTGGACCATTCATTCACATGTGGCAACTCTTAACTCCCCTTTGGTCATTCTCTAGACCCCATCCACCTCTGATAAAATATATTCAGTTCACTAAACAGAAGTGCATACCATTTTCTAAGTTCAGATGCCCCATGATTTTCTACAAAGGCAAGAATATGTTTCTTCTTAAAACTTCCTAATTAAATCCAGGCTTTTTTGATCTTTTTATAATTCCCCACTGGGAACATTACTAGCTGCAAAAGACCTTATGTAAGCCTTTATTGCATTTGATTGCTTAGAGCCAATCATTTTTAAATTATAATTTTAATTATTTTACCCCAAATGTACTCCAGTAGAACTTAACCCTACTGAAGCTCATCCACTGGTTTTAAGATTTTGTTTAATTAAACATATTAAATGTGACCAGTCCCATCAGAGTTAATACCCAGAGAATCTATTTATCCTCACCATTTATTGTAAGATATCTGTTCCAAGTCTCACATACAACTCAAAAGATAATAATGCTAATCATTGTTATAACTTTTTTAAAGTTTAAATAAGTGATATTTACTGATTTCCTTTTGTTCACAAATCTATTTACAGCTCAAATAGATTATTCAGTTATGGATTCCTGTTTGAGAGGCTCACATAATTTAAAAAGAGTGATTTTAATTGGGTTCAGGGAGCAAATTCTCAATCCGCATTGCCGGTATCCATGGCATACTATATTTGATTGCAAATAAGTGTTTGAAATATGGTTAATGTATATTATGTATTTCTCTCTCTCTCTCTCTCTCTCTCTCTCTCTGTGTGTGTGTGTGTGTGTGTGTGTGTGTGTGTGTGAGATTTATTTTTGGCCACACTCTCTGAGCTGCAAAAAAGCACTGGCTTTCTGGTTTGGTGTTCAGGCCAACAGAGCAGGCTACCTATCTCAAGGTAAAAAATAGAAACGAGACTAGGTCAGTGGTGTTAAATCAAGAGGTTTATATTAAAAGATTTAGCACTAAAATCTAAATAAAGAATTTCTTTAAAAAAAAAAAAGACATCCATTATTTCAGTTCATTAGAAAACAACTCTCATTTTTCTACCACTGAAGAGTCTTGTCACTTTTTAACCAATGAATTTCAAATGCCCAATTGTTTTAGACATGAAAATAAAAGGAATATAATCAAGGTAAATTTCATGTTACTTTACTGTAGTATGCTTCTTTGGTAATTTTATATATTTTGTGCTCTTTGGGCATTTTGAAATTATATCTGAATGGAGTAATGGAAATACCCGTAATGCATATCTATTAATTATCGGTAGTTTTAGCAAACTAAGGAACTAGGGAGAGTGACCTCTTACACTCAAAAATGAGTGGAAAAAAATTACATTCCTATCCTGGAGCCCCCCTGATAATGGTAGACAAATGTTGATCCTTCGAGTGCCTTGGGTGGTTATTCTGTCACTCTTTCTGCCAAGAGTGAGCAATGAGGCCACTGGGGGATATCAGAGAACACCATGGACTTTGGTGCCACCAGGATACCTGTGCTTCTCAGCATCATGGATCTTTGTGACAAACCCAGGAAGCAGGCTCCGTGCTCTGTGAAGAACTAACTCAAGTAGCTTCTTGGACCAAGTCCAAATGGCTGAAGCTCAGCCCAGATGGAACAAAAAGGCACCTAAGTGAAAAGAGGAGAAATTGGAAATCTGATAAGAAATCCAACATCAATTCTTTTTAAGGGCCAACATTGTCAGGCTGGTGAATAATTTTGTGGTAAATTGCTCTTTTCAGAATCTCAAAGGAATGCATTTGTGAAAAATGCATTCTTTCACCTCTAACTCATCAGGAAACCAAGAGCCAGACATGAAATGTAATTCTAGAAAGTATTGTCTCAAAGTTACTTAATATGCACTCTGACCGAAAGTGGAAACATACAGATAACAAGCATGTTATCGCCAAGTAGAGCCCCATAAAGCACTCAACTTGGTCTGTGTAGAAAGCAATCAAGTACAACCTCATAGCGAAGTAACCACTGAACCAAGGGTCAAAAGTCCAGGCTTTGCCACTAAACTAGCTGTGTGAATTTATACTTAACTCCTCTTTTTTTCTTCATGTGAAATAGTTCAAATATAACCAAAATTAAAGAGAGAATATATATACATATTTGTACATAGATTTGTCAAATCTTAACATTTGGAATTATCTCCTTCAGATTATTTTGAAAGATATAAAACAGCACAGACAGATGAAGTCCTATGAATTTCTCACTCTCCCTCCCATCCCATTCAATCCATCCAACAAAGAAGTAACCACTTTTCTGATTTCTACTCTCATTCCCATGCTTGTTATTAAACTGTTACGTCATAGGTGCAGGTCCATAAGCACTACTTAGTATTGTGCTGTATGTTTGTAAGTTTTGTATAGATGATATTATGTGTACATACAAGAGTCTGCACAAATGAAAGTGTTAAGAGCAGGCACCCTGGAGCCTCACTGCCTGGATTCAAATAGTAGTTGTGCCCCTTCCTTCCTGTATGCCTCAGGCTAATTAAACTCTCTGTGCCTCCATTTCCTCATCTGTTAAACAGGAAACATAATGGACTTACCTTATATGTTGTCATGAGGATTAAACGAATTGACATCTGTAAAGTACTGGGGACAGAGCCTGGCACAGACTAAACTACGTAAGTGTTATTTTGTTACTGTTCAAACGTTTTCTAGATTTCTTCCAATTTATATGTCTAGTCTCCATTTGATGAACATTTAAGTTGTTTACAATTTTTTACTATTATAAACATTCTTCAACATGTCTCACTGTTGAAGAATGTGGCCAATTTTTGTAGTGACTATACATACCGAAAAATGAAATTGCTGGGTTTTAGGTTAATCCAACTTTGGGCTCTAGCAGATATTAGCATATTCCTTTCCAACATATGGTAAAAATTCCCACTCTCACTCAAAATTCCTATTACTACATCCTCATCAATTTTAGTGTTCCCTGATCATCATTTCTGTATTTGTGAAACGAGGCGGGGTGAACTAGTTGATCCCTATAGAGTCTTTGTACATTTTCTACGTTCTCTGATTCCCTTTCCTTGAATTTCCCACTTTCTCCCTTCATCTAGAGATAAACTAGTCCAGCAAATAGCAAACAATTTCTTCTGAGTCTATAAGCCTCTTGTTTGGTACTTTATATTCTGAACAGTCTGTAAACTAGGATATCCAATACTACAATTGCAGTACTCATAAGGAAGAATATCTCCTAAACTGACAGCATCCAAGCCAGGCATACTTCCAACACTTTTAAAGCAGATCTGTAGTTTTCAAACATTTTAAAGCAACGGACTTTTTAAAAAATAAAAATATAAACTGAAGTTCAATATAAATGCTGCTTCCTCCTTTTTTCCCCTTTTTGCTTACCTCTAATATATATCTTATACATTAGTAAAAGCTTCTTGTAATGGCATTATTATTAGTGCCTAGATGAACTTCCTGAAAATAACACTGAAAAGCTTCCATTTATCTTGTTATTTTACCCATTAAATTTGTATTTTATACTTTATTTGATCATGTTTTCATTTTAGACTAGTATATATCCTATATTAAAATCTTGTGGAAATATCCACGTTAGAAAAGAATTGCCTACTATTACCAAAGAGCTCTGATTTTACCACCTATAATTTCTATGGGGAAAAAAATATACTGCTTCAGGCTCTGAAGGTTATAATTATAGGCCAACATTGCCTCCTAATGGTAAGAAGCTTATTTACATCATATGTCAAGTTAGAAATTTTGGTTTCTTTTTTAAATATGTGCAAAACTTTGAAGTGATCTCTTCCTATGAGAATATTACCTTATTTTGATAACAGAGTTGGGGAGGGAGATACAGTACTTATCAGACATACTGGCAAGACTAGGTCATGGGGTTTCTGCTCTCCCTCTGATGTGCCATCTACAAGTCCCAGAATTCTCTCTCTCATTTCCTCTCAGATACAGTTACTAAAGATCTTCAAACTTCAGCCAGCCCTCACTTATCCTTATGTCAAGCTTGTCTTAGTCTTAACATGTTAAGATGCTAGCTCCAGACAGCAAACTGGAGTGTGGGATCAGCCTGGAAAACAGATGGTCTCTGGATTGCTAAAAGGTGAGCTCCTGCTTTGACATCCACGTGTACCCAGGTCAGCACACTTACCATCAGTCTCACCAAAGCCGCATGTTCCCTGTCTTTTTTTTTTTTTTTTAATCTCCTCATGAAGCCAAAGCCCAGTTGTGAACCTCTGCTTTGCACTTCAGGTGTCTAAAACTGGAGCCTTCACCACCACCTGTCAGAGCCTCTACCTGGAACAGTCATGAAAAAGGAATTGGCTAAACCCTCCTTAGCCCAAGCCTTTGAACCAAGAATCTGCTACCTATCTGATGTAAGTTCACAGAGCTTTGGATCAGAGGTCATCAAATCAGAACTCTTGGATATATCTCTAGCCCAGGTCAGATTCAAAATCCCCCCCACCTGGATGCTGTGACTGGGGCCGCTTCTACTTTGGGAGCCAGCCGTGAGCCAGGTGTGTAACCCTCACTCACTCCTATCTTACTGAATCCGCCCGCTATGAAGAGCCAACCAGGCTTTTTACAGTGTCTAGAGGTTTTTATAACAGGCAAGAAAGAACACAAAGACAAGAATAAAATGCAGATGGAGGAGAAGGAATAAGAATAAGAAAGAAAAGAGAGGAAAAGGAGCACTTGTTTCAGGCAGAAACCATATTATATATTACTTACGATCCACCCACTCCAGGACTAGCCACTTCCTCTGTAGTGAAGTACTTGCCTGCCGATATAAAAGAGACAGATAAAATGTAGAAGGGAAACGTAAGGCTGCAAAGACAATGTATAATTCAATAAATATTCTACGGCTTCCCTGGTGGCGCAGTGGTTGAGAGTCTGCCTGCCGATGCAGGGCACACGGGTTCGTGCCCCGGTCCGGGAGGATCCCACATGCCGTGGAGCGGCTGGGACCGTGAGCCATGGCCGCTGAGCCTGCGCGTCCGGAGCCTGTGCTCCGCAACGGGAGAGGCCGCGGTGGTGAGAGGCCCGCGTACCACAAAAAATAAAAATAGATAAGTAAATAAATAAATATTCTACTGGTAGAG
The DNA here is from genome assembly GCF_003031525.2 of Neophocaena asiaeorientalis asiaeorientalis. Classification (NCBI taxonomy): domain Eukaryota; kingdom Metazoa; phylum Chordata; class Mammalia; order Artiodactyla; family Phocoenidae; genus Neophocaena; species Neophocaena asiaeorientalis. The sequence continues at coordinate 8,420,708 of NW_020173388.1, read as the reverse complement.
TAGGATAAATTCTACCATTGGCATGCACCGATTGAGGTCCACATAGATATCTGAAATGTCAAATTAACAAGAAGCCACATTTAGTCATATTATTATAGGCACGTATAGAAATCTGATATCAATTCCAGTGATCTGTGTTAAGAATTTATTGAGCCACATCTGGGCTTAGCAGTAAAGTTGTATAATTGATTAGCAATGTCTTCCATGAGCACACACTTGTCATATAGTTCCCTTTTCTTTTCTAGAACCATCCTCCCATTAACTCCTTCCTGGTTCTCTAGCTAAGTGCTTCTCAAGCTTTAATATATGAATTACCTAGGGGTTTGCTAAAATTCAGATTCTGATACAGCAGGTCTGGGGTAGGGCCTGAGATTCTAAATTTCTAAGAAGCTCCCATGATGCCCATGCTGGACCATAGAACTTTCAGGTCTCCTTTTCTAACAACAATTTCCTTTGTTCATCACCAAGCAAGAGTATTACCTTTATCTCTTTTTCTTATTGCTGGTCAGTCAGAGAAAGAAGATAGTAGCCACTGCTGTCAGGCCTTAATAATCAGATAATTTAAAAAATTTTATTATAAAAGATTCCTATAACAACTTATGATTTTCAATTTCATATATATATGTGTATATATATATATATATATATATATATATAAAATTTGTCATGCTTTTATCAGTAAGAAGTTTTTCTCAACCATTCTTCCCAAGCCCTAGAGTAAAATGATTAAGGTCCCTAAAATGTCCCAGAAGCTCTAAAGTATCCTAAACTCTCTACTAAATTATCAAATAAATAATATCCACTACAGCTTTAGGTTTTATTTTACTTTATTGCATTCTAATTCTTTTTAAATGGTATCCTGAACATGATGTACAGGTAATTCCCAGTTGCTCCTTAACAATATAAATTGCCTGAAAGTGAGGGATACTTGTTCACTTTTATAAAGAGTGTTACATAAAAGAAGCATATGTGAAAAAATCAGAAGATATAAATACTGATAAGTTAATTGGTTTATATCTTTGCACGTTATCCATTGTGAAAAATTCTAAGTGTGATGATTCTTTAGCCACAGTACCTCACAAGTGAGTGTACGGCCTTGTGCCCTGCAGCAAAGCATATTTGCCTTAAGGAAAAATTCCCAGCTGAATCATTCTCTTCTTTCAACTTACAGGTGCCATCATCACATCACCAAAAGGATCCTGAGGCATGTCCTTATGAATAACCAGCTTTTCAGTCCTGTGTAGAGTCTGTGGGCCCGCTTTCAGCTCCAGATCCTTCAATAGCTGAAAATTCTGTGTCAATAAGTGGTTTCAGAAATTGCTCAACCTTGGTTAGTCTTTGCTTCAGTTTCTGCTGCATTGACTCATACTCAGCCAGGATCCGGGCAAATTTTGTTTGCAGGAGGTCTACTGACCCCTCCATTCGAGTGACCTTCTCTTCGAGATCTTTAGGATCACTTCCAGCATTTGCAATGTTTATGTCCAGTAGCCCATCTTTCATCAAGATTTGCTTCCCTTTCTCTTCTAGCATACATTTGGCATCTGGGTACTCAGTTAGAGCTTCCATGAGGTCATCTTTTGAGAGACAGAACAGATCTGAGTAGCCAATACTTTTAATGTTGGCCGTTCTTCGATTGCCAGCTTTGCTGCCTTTAATGTTAAGGATGCTGATCTCACCAAAGTAGCTGCCATCGCTCAATACTACAAACTGAGTGATTCCATCATCTGCCACCACGGCGAGTTTGCCTTCCTTGATGATGTACATCTCTCGTCCAATATCCCCTTTCTTGCAAATGTAATCTCCAGGACTGTAGACTTGGGGCTGTAACTTCAAGACCAACTCCACCAACAGACCAGCTTCACAGTCGGCAAAAATGCGCACCTTTTTTAACGTGTCTAAGTGAACGTTGATGGCAATCTCCGCTCTTAGTTTATCAGGTAGATACTTCAAGACTTCTTTCTCATCCACTGTTTTTTTGTTGGTCCACAGATAGTCAAACCATTTAATAACTCTCTTTTCCATATCTTTGCTTACATTTCGAAAATGCATGTATTGCTTGATCGCATCAATTCTTGCTTGAAATTCTGCTCTGGCTGCATTCATGTTGGAAATCATAGAACCTATGTTACCAACAATGGTGGCAAAAATTAACACTCCAATTAGGAAATCAGCCACCACAAAGATGTACTCAGAATCCCTCACAGGAGGTGGTGTTTCACCAATGGTGGTCAAAGTCAGTGTAGACCAGTAAAGGCTGTATACATATTTTCTAGCCAAACGGCCAAATTCAGGATCGTTAACATCAGGATAGACCCATGTATCATTTCCAAATCCCACAGCTTTGGAAATAGAGAAGTACACGCACGCATTCCAATGGATGATAATGACAATATACATAACAAGGTTAGAAATCCTGAAGATGTTTGGGTAGTTTGTCCTTGTTTCTGTTCTCTGGAAGAACTCAAACATTCGAGAGATCCTTAACAGTCTGTTTAGTCTAATTTCTGGATAGTTCCAGCCCAGATTAAAATACAGCAGATCAGTTGGTATCACTGATACAACATCAAGTTTAAACTGAAAGTTTGATTTATATTTCTCTATGAGTTTAAGCTCTTCCTTCACCAGTAGTCCTTGTTCTAGGTAACCTAAAATAGAAAAAAAAAAAAAAAAAGTAATGTTTTTTCCTTTTCATGCCACTGTAAATTTTTCTAAAGTGACTCTCAACAAACTTCATTGAGTTCAAAACAAGAGTTCATTCCAATAAATATGCTTTCAGCAATGTAGTAAGATATGAGTACTGATCAACATATGGCTGTGGAAAATGTTCTTTTGCAGAAATAAAAAGTAAAACTTTGTAAGCACAGAAGTGAGAGATTATATGCAATGTATATATACAAGGTATATATACAGACCTCTCTAGATTCAGCATCTTGTCCAGGTAAAGTTATGCCTTTTATGAACAGTGTTCTTGGAAAGTTTTCTTTTTCTAGCACTGTGCTTAATTCCTCATGCCACTCTTTTGTCAGAATCCCAGCCCCACCCTTGAAGCTTGGGTACCTCCTTGCTGTTTGACTATTGTGCATATTCTTGCCTTGCCCCTTCAATGTGAAGCATATGTCCTTTGAGGCTTCACTTTCAGGCTTTCACTTCTCTTTCTTGCCCCTCCCAGGCTTCCTTAGACATCTGGGATTTTCCTTTCTACTAAGCTGCTACCATGCACCTTGTGCGTTAAACCCAGAATTTCAGTACCGCGATATATTTCACTAGGGAAAAATTTGTTTCTCTTCCTATCCTGGTTACCAGAGCTGTGCATAGAACTGAACTGAAGCATTGTTCCAGTGCACTGATATTAGAGAATGTCTTTATTTTACATAATGATTCTTAAAAGCAATACTCTGCATACACAGGTTACCTTTGCATGTGGTAGTATAGAAAATGAGCTTATACCTACTTAACAAGAATACTTAAAGTCGGAAGCTATCAGATCCTGCCCAGATTATTGGTCAATAATGCCTTACCATGGACCACAAAGTTGAATTAAGGATGTACATCCTGTTTCTTATAAAATTTCTAGTACAGCTCTGCTGAGTACAATGACATTTTTCCCCATGCCTCTTCAAGGTATCTCTGTTAGGTAGCAATTACCCTTTCCCCACAGAACTGGCAGAATATTTCTGTTCTCTCTATTCCTCTCTCCTGGTATAAACCCAGTGAACAGAAAAATGGAGGAAAGCCATCAATCCACATCCAGAAGGTTGCCTAGTAACATCCTTCTGAATCAGCTGGAGTGGCCTAAGCCTGTGGGTGGGTATATGGTACTCTTGCTTTCAAGAGTGCTTTTTCCTCTAAAAAAAATTTTTGTGAGTCTTTTTTTTTTTTTTTTTGAAGAATACTTGAATTAAGAATTTTCAAGTTGGGCTTCCTTCAATTTCATATATTGAGAGCTCTAAAAAAAATTTTTGTGAGTCTTTTTCGTGCCCCGGTCCGGGAAGATCCCACATGCTGCGGAGCGGCTGGGCCCGTGAGCCATGGCCTCTGAGCCTGTGCGTCTGGAGCCTGTGCTCCGCAACGGGAGAGGCCACAACAGTGAGAGGCCCGCGTACCACAAAAAAAAAAAGAAATTTCAAGTTATACATAGAGATAAAAGCATGAAATTGCAAAACATCCAAAACTGAACATATTTACCTGTCCTTGTTCGTACAAACATATCGAGAAGATAGACTATATCTGATAAGTAATCAAGAATGATCCAATATTCTAGGTAATCAGACTGAAGTTCATCAAAACATGCTCTGTAAAAGAAAAACTTGTATAAATAAAATGAAATGGGACCAATTTAAGTAAAAGTCCTCTTTGTATAATTTTTATCATGATGAGAAGTATAACACACTAAGGCGAGGAGGGGTCCTTGGAGTCCATTTAATCAACCATGGCTTTCCCAAATCTATTCCCAAATCTGAGGATTGGATTTAGTTTTCTCACACTTCTGAATTTCAACATCCTTTCCATTATGCTAGTCAGCTTTGTGAAAACATCAAATGAGAATAAATGACTTCAAGCTAACGTCAAAGTATTTTGGGGTGATACACATTGATAGCCAGGTTCATGTTGACTATTTGTACCCAAAATGCCTTGGGAAATCATGCTTTGTCCTGGATGGCTGAGATGTTTACTGTCTACAAGACAAGGAACCATAGATATCCCTTGGGAAACACATCTTGCTCTATAAAACCTAGATCCTTGATCTTTTTCCAGTCTTGGCAAAATTGTTTTCTTGCAGGCCAAAGAAAATAAAGTTTCTCCCAAAGTTCTAATTAAATGATAGAGCAATCAAAAGTTTAAAAGTATCCCCACCCCACCCCATCCCAGTACTGGATTTCCAAGGATATTGGGAACCAAAGCAGCTACTCTTGCTCTTAGGAAAACACATTGAGAATGATGTAACCTCTCTTCACAACCTGTGGTGGAGAAAGGAGGTACATCCTAAAGAGCTCTAGGCCAAACTGTTAAGTCAGTTAACTTGGAAACTAGAAGTGGTTTGAGATCCACAAAAATATACAGACACCTTGCAATAATCATGGTCCAGTTGTACATGACAGGTAAGGTGATGCAAAACAGCCAGTTGTAATATGTGCTTCCTGAGGGATCAATAACCATGACTTCCTTCTTCTCCCTAGCAGCAATTGGAAATAAAGGGGAAGGTTACCAAGAAACAAGAATCTTTTTATTTCAAATAAAAATTTTATTTCAAATAAAAATCAAATATGGTTATGCCCATCTCCCACAACTGATGAATTAGAAATAAGCTGAAGAAGCTCACTCCACAGTGGGAAGACTAGCTTGGCATAAGTGCATTAGTCATAAGAAACTGGTTAGGGAGGGGTGGATAGATAGTTAAATTACTAGTCTTACATTAAACCATACTTTAGACTTTTATTAAAGCCCCTGTTTTACTGTGATGCTGCAGACACTTCTGTCACTCCGGCTACTGAGAGAGAACAATGGCATAGATCATGCCGAACTCTGGATATCCCACAGACCCCTTGGGTAGGCAATGGTTGGTGAGACAGTGATGATTTTCCCACTCTCCCTACCAGGTAACAAAACAACTGGGGACCACATTGTGAGGGGGAACTCATGGCTTCTTTCTCATCTGTATGGAGAGAAGAATATAACACAATCTAATAAAAAGTGCTTGTTCTTAAGTGTGTATGAGGAATTGAGAGGCAATAGAGGGCAAAAGAAAGAAGGAAGGAACTATATGATCAAATGGACATTTTTTAAAACTTTCTGGTATCAAATTTATATTTTTAAGGATTTTTTCTTTTATACAACATCAACACATTTCTAACAGGCACAAATAAGTAAAGAGTTTTCTTTACGTTTGGAAGACAATATTTTCTTTAATAAAAAGCAAAAACATAGCTCTGAAAATATCACTCAGCCTTATCCTTGTGAAACTCTAACTCTCAAATGTTTTAAAAAGTTTCTTTCAAATAGCTAATGTTTTGACAGCATTCATACTGCTCTCAAAATTAGGCATGGCTTTTGCAATGAGACTACTTTACTTTGGATTATTTGCCATACAGTATTTATGACTCAAAAATGTTAATGAAATTATTAATTTTTTATTTCGGCCAAAAATATTGATGGTAAGATCCTAGAAATGCAATTTTCTTTGGATCCTAAATCTGTCCCAGTGGTAAGTTTATCTTCACCAGTGCTTAAGGAAGGAAATTAACCATGACGCCGAAAATTCTTGATGAGAAAACTAAGGCTACCATTGCTAATTTTAAGGAAATTTGAAAAAAATTAAATTCACATTTGATAACAATTTATTTAGTCTTTACACCGGGCCTCTTTACTATAAACTTGTGGGAAATTATCTCTGCATCCTAAACCCATCACAAATTTCTTCCTAATTTCAATGCCAGTAAAAATACTTACTCTTCTTTCTTGTCTTTGCCTTTCTCCTCTTTCTTTTTCTTGTCTTTGTCCTTTTCTTTCTTCTTTTCCTTTTCTGGGTCCTTTTTATTTTTATTTTTATCATCTGGCTTGCTGAAGAAGTGAGAGATGTAGTTGGTAAAATACAAAAATGTTATGGATAGAAAAATGTGGGGCTATTCATGCCAAAGTCTTACTTACCTCTTCTTTTCTTTTTTCTTTTTCTTTTTTTCTTTTGGTTCTCTATAGAAAAAAACCAATATATCACATAATCAAATTACATTCTCACCTCCATTCTTGTTTACCTTCCTCTCCACTGGGCAAGAATTCTGAGCTTTGTGTTCAAAGACCTGCCCCTGTGCTCAGAGACCAGAAATCTGATCTCCTAATGGCGGGTTCAACAAGAAATAGACATGCACCCCGACAATAAACAAATAAAATTCCTGGGAATTAGTGCATGTGGAAAATTGGAGAAAATGGAGGTGGATAAAGGCATAAACCCAGGGAGGGAAATTTAAGAAACAAGAGTCCCCAAAAGCGTACTTTCAAAGTCTCAATGTATATCCAAAAAATGGGTACTTATAATTTAAGCTTCTTGATGTCACTTGTATTTATACTTGAATAAGAGTTTTGAGAATTTCAAGACAATGCCATCAATTTTCTTTAGAGGGGTAATCCTGACTGAAGCAATGTTTTATGAGCAGACAAAAAGCTCTGTGGTAACAGAGTTACTTCTTGAGTTACAATTTCTTCTTGAGTGGAGAATATGGGATTAGCGGGCTCTTTCTGCAGTTGGCTTTCTCTATCAGCAGAAGAATGGATTCTGGAGTCAGACAGAGCTAAGGTCATAGCAGGCTGTCATTGTTGGCTCAGATATCTTGGGAAAATGTATTATTCAGACATGAGTGATCAGGCATCTCGTTACCACTGGGATAGTCAGAGAAGGCTGTTAAACGGAAGTAGGTCTAAACCTAGGCCTCAGAGTATGGGTAAGAGTTGGAGAGGTTAAGAAGAGAAAGGATGTTAAAGGGAGGGAGGTTTTCAGGTGCAGATATACAAATGAACTTAGTCTGGGTAGGAATGGCCCAGCATAAGTGGAAAGCTGCTACTAAGGAGAAATAGGAGATAAAATTGACAAGGAGATGGGGCTTGGCACCTAAGGTTGTCATGTACAAATAGAAACAGAACATAAAGTTAGATACGGTGGAGTTTTTTGCTATGGGAGTACATTCCTATGATACAAGATTTAACACCCTAACATAGGCCCTGGGAGATGGTGCTGGCACACTTCTTGGATGGCGCTTAGAAGCTCAGAAAACGTGACAGCTCAAACTAAGTGAAATATAAATTATAAAATACCATGGCACATGGTGGAGGAAGGTATCAGAAAGATTCAGAGAAGTGGTAGGCTAAAATGGATACACTAAGTAAGAAAAATAGCCCACCAACTGATTATGTTCCCTAAGAGGGCTCAGAGGATATAAAAATGACAGGGAATGTGCTGGTGAGAGGGGCACCAGCATTACTGAGAAGCTCACTGGTGCTGTCCTCTGTAGACCAGGGCTGATAGTGAGAGATGCTGAACTGGGTACAGAACTAGACTTCCCTGAGAGCAATAGGGATGACAGGATCTAGAAATCACAGAGACCAGTGGCAGTGCTTCCCCATCAGAAGAGAAACAGGTCTGATCATTTTAATTATCAGTAAGGTGAGCATAGTAGCCAGGGTCTTAACCCACAGAGTGCTACGGCAGAGGTTAACAGAATACCGTATTCCTAGATAGATGGGCACCTTGTTGACTTGTTAGGGTACTGTTTTACATTTATAATAAAAAACAAATTGGGAATGGACGCTCAGGAGGTTAAGGGCAACGTACCCCAATAAAAAGTCACCACCACTTGAATAGTTTCTAAACCTGAGCTAGCTCTCAGAAATGAAACCACCAGTCACAGGAGAAGCCCAGTTCCCATGAAGAAGGACTCTGCAACACCATGACAAGTATATTCAGTAATGATTTCCCCAGTCTTTCCTCCAAAGAAAACCAATGATCATTTACTTAAGTAACTGTACACTGGGGGTAAAAAAGAATACCTAGATACATTAAAGGCCATTTTCGCACAGGACCCAAGTTGATATTGAGATCCAGGGACTAAAGCATCATCATGCCCCACCCCCATTAAAGCGAGGGACATATGGTGGTTTGGTAGTAATTTGTGGGGCCTCCACTGGGTCTAAGGATGCCCCCTTGTGGTCATTTGTCCAGTTCCTCCATGTAAACATGGAATGCATTTATTTGGTCATTGGCAGAATGACAATCATCTCCTCATCTCCACTAGTTCCTTGGCTTGTGGAATAAGAGCTAACATAGTGGGGAGGACCAAGTGGAAGCCCTAAAGCTGCCTCCTGCCTGCTGGCAAAAAGCAATATTGCAACCTGGACAGGAAAGGAAATGCAATCCTTAAAGACCTAATGCATGCAGGGGTGGTGCTTCTCCATCACACCCCCGTTTAATTCAATGTCTGGCCCCTATTAAAACCAAATGGAGGGCTTCCCTGGTGGCGCAGTGGTTGAGAGTCCCCCTGCCGATGCAGGGGACACGGGTTCGTGCCCCGGTCCGGGAAGATCCCACATGCCGCGGAGCGGCTGTGCCCGTGAGCCATGGCCGCTGAGCCTGCGCATCCGGAGCCTGTGCTCCGCAACGGTAGAGGCCACAACAGTGAGAGGCCCACGTACCGCAAAAAAAAAAAACCCAAAAAACCCAAAAAAGCCAAATGGATCCTGGTGGATGGCAGCAGACTACTGCAAAATCAACCAAATAGTAGTTCCAATTGTAGTCACTGTGGCAGATGTGAAAAACAATACACTCACCCAATCAGTACCATATTCCTAAGGTTCTGGGTCAATCATGGTGAATGTGTTATTTTGAACCACTATCGGGGAAGAGGGTCAGAAACAGTTCATATTCACATGGGATGGAAAACAGTATGTATTTACACTATTTTCCAGGGCTATGTTAACTCTCCCTCCCACTGTCATGACATAATCTAGAGGGACCTGGACCATCTGGACATTCCTCAGAGTATCACATTTGTCCACTATATCTATATCAATGACATTATGTTAATTGGGTCCTGAAAGAGGATTATCTAACCATGGGACAGAAAATGACTGCTGACCATGAGCTGGATCCTGCCAGAACTAACAAGTCATAAGGATGTATTGCAACCTATCACATGATAAAGTGATGTACTTGGGACTGAGCAGGTGGCTCGGCACCCTCGCCCCATGTCATCTATCACTGCTGCATCAAGGCTATTCCTCCCCCCCGACCCATGGCCATATATTGGGCTTATAGGAACAACTGATGGAGCATGATCTGTGGGTGGGTCAGCTTAGCATCTGGATGCAAGCCAAAATGAGTTGTTGCCTACAATACAGCCTTACCTAGAGGTGGCCTTAAAAGATAGTGAAGTTAATCTTACCAATGGCACAGCTTTAAGCAGTGTACAATCATCTACTTTGTGGGGAAAAGGCAATGACCCAAATTAAGAATATACAAGACGGACTTCCCTGGTGGCACAGTGGTTAAGAATCCACCTGCCCATTCAGGGGACACGGGTTCGAGCCCTGGTCTGGGAAGATCCCACATGCCGCGGAGCAACTAAGCCCACGAGCCACGGCTACTGAGCCTGCGCTCTAGAGCCTGCAAGCCGCAACTACTGAAGTCCGCGTGCCTAGATCCCGTGCTCTGCCACGAGAGAAGCCACCACAATGAGAAGACCGTGCACTGCAACAAAGAGTAGCTCCCGCTCTCTGCAACTAGAGAAAGCCCGCAAGCAGCAACGAAGACCCAACGGAAGCCAAAAATAAATAAATAAATTTATTATTTTTTTAAAAAAAAGAATATACAAGGATTCATGGGCAGTCACAATGCATTGGGTGGTTGGTCAGGGACCTGATGAAAAAATATTGCAAGATCGGGAAAAATAATTCTGGAGAATAGGCAGACTGAATGGACTTTATGGGCATGAGCACAAGGTTTTAAAACCTTTGTATCCCATATTAATGCCCATCAAATAGCAGGTGCCATGGAAAAGAAAAGAACCACCAAGTAGACAGAATAAATCAGCCTGCTGACAAAGACAGCCTCTGTCACTGGCATCCCCGGTGCTGGCACAAGGTGGATGTGAATGGAGCCACCACTGTGGCAGAGATGGAGACTATACATGGGCCCAACCCATGAGGTCCCGTTCACCCAGGCGATCTAACTGCTGCTATTGCTGAATGTCCAGTCTTCCAGGTACAAAGACTAATGTTATGACTCTAAAAGAGCACCATTACTTGAGGAAAGCAATCAGTCACTTGAGGGCAAGTTAATTACACCATGGAAAGGGCATCAAATAATCTTGACTTGCATCAATATATATTATGGATACTAATTTGCTTTTTTGCCTCAGGGCTTAGACCAGTGCCACTATCCAGTTTGGGTTGCTGCCAGCTCATAGTTTCTCTCTCCCTTGGCTGGCCTTGGCCGAAGGAAGTCACCATGCTCAAAATTATGCACCCCTTCCTAGTCCTCATACAATGACCGTGCATGGGCACAAAGCCCAGTCCTATTGCCTAACTATGGAAGAACTCTGAAGGGTCATCCCTTCTCCAGAGCTCCCCATAGCATCACATGGCACATCAGCTCTGTTCTCTGAAGTTCAACTTCTCCCTCTACCCAATCCTACTCCCCTAACTCCCTTCTAGGTATCATTTCTGAGAGCACTCCCAATAAAGCTCTGTATACAAAGCTCCTTCTCAGAGACTGTCTCCTGGGAAACTTGACCTAAGACACATTGGCTCAGAATGGGAAGGATTAATGATGTTTTATTTATTTTGTCAGCCACCCTAACCCTAACCACATGGTGGGGCAATTTCATATATGCTATAGACATGGTTTTTCTACGCGTATTCAAATACATACATACGTACATACGTATTACCTGTAACATGAGTAGCTACATTTTTCAGGAGGAAATAACCAAAGGACAAAATAATGGAAAAACTTTTCCATTGGATTAGATAGAGTTTGCCTAATAAATATCTGCAGTATAACACATTCAGATGTATTTCTACCTTTTTACTGTCTTTCTTTAAAAACAAAGGTTTGGTTTACTATTGTCAATGTACTTACTGCTCTTTATTGCTGCTGTTGTTAACATTGAAAAGTGCAATGGCTCCAGGCAAGTACTGCTCCCTGGGAAATGAAAAAGCACAGTGAAATCATAATAGTCACCATGTGTGTAATGTCCACAGTAAATAAAAAGTCTTAAAGAACAAATGCTTTTCAGGTTCTACCCATTACTAACCAGTGCCTAGATAATTTTGGAAAATATAGAGTCTCCATGAAGCATGAGTTGCTGAATACCAGGGCCATGAACCAAAGTAATTAATAAATGTTTATTAATCAATGCTCACAATGCATCACATTACCATCCTCCACACCCTGAGTAAGCCAGTTTGGATGTTACTAACTCCCAGGAAGCGATTAAGACTTAGATCGTCCGGGAAGATAGGAAGGGAAGACAAGACAAATGAAAACAGTATGAAAGCTGAAGGTGGTCAGTGAGAAAAGAAACAGGAGGGGGAAAAAAAAAGAGGGAAAAAAACAAAGTAGAAGTAAATATGTTTGACAGGATGGGAACCCCTGATCCACACCAATACCGCACTCCTTCCGCACTCTCAGGGTCACACGTTTGAAGTTTCTACAAGTGCTTTTTTCCCTAAGGATTTTTTAGCTTTTCTCGTCTCGTTACTCACCCTAGTGCTCTGCTTCCCTGAAAGTAGGATTGAATGGGAGAGAGCATTTTAGAGAATGACAGCTAAACCCTCTCTCATATAATTGCTTGGAAGAAGGATCAGAAAGAAGGAGGAAATCAGAGAGGACTTAGGCATGAGGTTTCCTAAGGGACAGACACGGGTCTCAGGGAAAATGATCAGCAAGAGTGTTCATGGCTTGGAGCCCCATGGACACAAATTATCATCAGGCAGCGGCAGTTTCCCAAGAGAAGAAGAGGGTAAGGAGCAGAAGTAGCAATTTACTCCCGAGATCCTGCAGAGTAGCTGGGTAGTGGGAGTGTTGGCCAAGCCCACTGAGGGGAAGAGTAGAACAGCTTTCTTTCATCTAAATAATAGTTTAAAAACTGACGTGGAGGGATAGATCATACTGCTCACCTCTGTGATGGCTGTCCCCTTCCATCTCTACTGCTTCTAAAGGAATCCCTTGCATGAGTGTTTTCACTCTCTGATTCTTCAAATATAGAGGCACTGTCGTCATCATCAGAAAAGGAGCTATGGTTCAATAGGAGGCAGAGATTAATTAGATCAGTGTCTTAAACCCTTGTGGGGGGACAGGTCTCATTTCTCATCTCTTTGTCTCTCAAACGAACACAGACAATAGTTTTTAATAAGAGTGAGATGAGAACTGTTCAGAATACACAGAATTAGACAGAGTATATGCACAATCCAGTAAAATACGTGTAATTAAGAAACTACTTTCTAGGTCTTCCATATTTGTATTGTTTGAGGCATTGATTAGTTAATATTTATCAAATCGAAAGTATGATATCTGTACTTCAGGTCATGTTATACAGTTTTCTGAACCTGTAATAACATTGCCTTCCACTAAAAGTAAATTCAACCACATTTATACAAATTCTATTCATTTATAGGGTGACCACTTTAAATTATACTTTTAAAACACGTTAGCATTTCACACTTTGTATTTTTTCACATTTCTCTATGGTAATGTTATCCCTTTAGTTGTGAAATGTCCCATGAGGAAAGGTCTTGCCAGTGACTAAGGAAATATTTGGCAAAGGTACATCTAAAGAATCACCACAATAATATCTATGTTCATTTGTTAAATAAGTAAGGCTGCCCTAAAGAATAAATAAATTCACTAAATTAAATAAAGTACAAAGTTCAAGGTTTCAAATTAAAAGTTAAACTGAAATTAAGCTTATTTAAATTGAAGAACTTTGGCTAGTATTAAAAATACATAGGGATGTCCCTGGTGGTGCAGTGTAAAAAAAAAAAACAAAAAAAAAAAACATAGAAAAAAGCATGCCTTTACCTGCATGCTCCATTTTCCATCCTTCTTATTTCCTTTTCAATATCTGGTACAATCACATTGGGAATGTTTACAAAAGAGCGCCGTGTATTGATGATAATTTTCTTCATGGTTAGCTTAATAGCTGGGGAGAAAAAAAGTCTTGTTAGTAGGAAGACTCTTTATATATTTACATATGTAATCAAAAGTTTCGCTCTATCATTCTTCTAAGGCTGAAATAACAATCTTATTTCCAGTTATATGTACGAATTATTTTTTAATAGAATACAGTCATGATCCAAGCACTTAATGATCACTAGTCAGGTTTTTGTGTATTTTTTTAAATTCAAGGGTTTTGTGTATTTTTTAAAATTCAGAAGTGTAGAACTCTTTTTTTTTTTTTTTAATTTGTATTTACTCCAGCTTTGAAATATTTAGGCAATGTAGGTGTGGAACAAAACTATAGGGACCTCACAGGCACATCCAACAATTAAGTAACAATGAAAAGCAGTAAAATAAAATACCAAAATGGGTGTAATCAACTGTGAATTTCTACAGGCATTCAGAAAAAAAAAAGGGTCTCAAGTGGTATTCAAATTTCGGAGTGAATAAAGATACAACTGATCCACATTTCAACAAGTCCCCCTAAATTATTCTGATACACATAGTGCTAAGCTTCCCGGGCAACCACTTCAGGCATCAGGAAAACGCCAAGAACAAAGTGATCCTGAACTCCAAATCTGTCCTGGCAGCAGGTTCCAGCCCAGCTTCAGGTAACATGAATGGCACGTGGGCACACTCGCGCTTGCCTTCTTTCCTGAGGCTCTGCCGGCGTCCAATGACAACATCCCTGCACTCATGACTGGCCCCAAGTACTTCACCTGGTCTTCAGTGTGCTGCAGTGACATGGCCTGGAACTTGGAGGAGTTCCTGGTGGGCCCCAACAATGTGCCTGTGCACAGGTACAGCCACTGCTTTCTAACCATGGACACGGAGGCCAGCGTTGAAGCCCTGTCATCCCAAGGGCCCAGCTGTGCCCAGGATGCTCCTCCAACCCCTGCTGCTTGGCAGTCACAGTGCTGTCCTCTGGGGATTTCATCTCTAAGGGTGTTTCCTCCAAACTTGCATGGAGATAACACCTGATGTCCAGGAAAATGGGCCTAGATGGGTGCTAGGTATCCATCCCAGCCTCCCCTCTCCCAGACCAAGGCTCCCCACTAATAAAGTGCTAGGTGTCCGCAGAAAAACAAAAGGACACTGTGGATTTTTTAAAATGCTGCTGTTTCAGTAAACAAAGAATGTTGTCTACCATTCCAGTAAACAACAGATGAATGTTGTCCACTATCCAGCCATCAGCCACTGCAGACGCCAGGGTAGGTGCGCCCTTGGGGGAATTCAGGATGGAGAAAACAGGATACTGGCCCTTGATAGTTAAGATGCATATCAAAGGAATAATTTCAATGAGCCCAGACTCTTGACTCTTCCCATACATAGAAAAGCACTAAAATCATTAACTTGAGAAGTCTTTTTGTGATTAGCAGTAATCTTTTGATGTTCGACTACATGATTTTTCTTTTTTCCCAGTAAAAACTCCTATATATTCTTGTTCCTCCCTTACCTCTTTGGATCAGTCCCTCAGAGTTATCTGAGAGGTTGCCTTCCTGGACTATAGTCCTCAGTAATGTCCCCGAATAAAATATAATTCTCAACTTTTAAGTTGTGCGTTTTTTCCAGTCGACAAAACAAAACCCCAGTATCTGTTCATGGGCTCCAAGAACACCAGCTCTTGTACTGAATGTCACTTGCTATGGTCCTGCTGACGAAGACCCACAGAAGGCCAACATGCTGAGAGGATGACGGGTCCTGGACAACTTCAGCAGGTACCAAACCTCCACCTGATCCTCTGTGGCTGGTTATCCATCCATCCCTCCCCTCTTCCACAACACACACCCCCTAACCTGCACTCCCAGGTTTTTATTATACGGATTGGGGATTTTTCCTTTGTTATTTTTCTACCACCGATCTCTGGGTTTTGGAGGGAAACTTGCCTTTGTTATGAATAAAATAGAAAAGCAAAAACCAAAAAAAGAAAAAGAAAAAAATCATTTGATGTGGGAAAATGTAAAAAGCACACTTCATTTTTTAAAACATTACATCTTCCAGTGAGGATAGCCATAAATAATGCTCTTTATTTCACCCTAGTAGTCATACAACTAATGAAAACAACTAGCAGCCAGTAGTCAATAAATAGTAAACAGAGAATTTTTGTAATGTCTGTTAATAAAAGTGTGCACATATTTTAAAATGTAATTAAAGTAACTTTTAAAGAAACAACCACTTTAAGAAGAGAATTGTTTCATTGACTCCTTTTCAGCAACAGCATGGATATTCTGGTTATATTGATAGCATGCTGGCTTCCTATTGTCATCAATCACCACTCCTTCTGGGAGACCCCGTGCCTTATGATTAGGAAAAGGAGAATATATGATTATTTCATCCATCACAACATAGAAAAAACTACTTGAGTAAAAAAGATTAAACAAGGACAACTAATATTATCCAATATGTCAGAATGAACCAAACCTGGGCTTTGCTTGGACCTGAAGAAAAAAAGAATCACTTCCCTTGTCCCATAATTTCTTGTTGGCCTAAGTGCTCTACATAGGAAAAAACTTTTTTTTATATCACACAATCACTTTTTAATACATATTCACTCTAGGAAGAAAGAAAACAGAAAATATAAATAGAAAAATAAAGATACTCAAAATTCCACACCAGACCGTATAATTATTTATCAACACATTTTCTCCACTGCTTTTATGGTTTCTTTTTTCACATTTAGATTTTAATCTATCAAATTTGTTTTGGTGTAAGGTGTGAGGTAGGGATTCAACTTTATATTTTCTAAATGACTAGTCAATAGTATAAATAGCACTAAATTAATAACCAATAGTCCATCTTTTCCCTACTGGTTTGAAATGTCATCATTCTAAATTTGCCTTGTCACCCGTAAAGATTTTGATGGAGTTTGCATTAAAATTATAAAATAAGTTGGGAAATTATTTTCCTCTATGTTTTTGAAAAAGTTTCTACATATCAATCCTACATTTTTATTAATTTCTAGATGTTTTGTATTTTTGTTTCTATTAAGATAGTTAAGATAGTTTTCCCTTGATATATTTTAACTCATTGCTTTTGCTATATCATAAAAATATTTTATTTATTTATTTAGCTTGAAACCAGCCAACTTAACTGAGCTTTACAAAAATTATTTCTAATAGTTTTTCTTACATAATTTCTGTTTTCAGTAATGCAATCATAGTACTTACACAAATTATTCTTTCCTCTTTTTCATGAGGTATTTAGCTTTGATGTCTAGTTACTTTGACTAAAAATTCCAGAACAGAACAAGTAACAATCTTTTTTTTTTTTTTTTTTTTTTGCCCACGCAGCATGCAGGATCCTAGTTCCCTAACCAGGGATCAAAACCGTGCCCCCTGCAATGGAAGCACAGAGTCTTAACAACTGGACAACTGTCTTAAGAGATACCTAGTATGGTTCTTGGCTTTATGAGAATGTTTTAGAGTTTCACTCTTAAGCATATTGCTGACTGTTAGCTTAAGAGAGATGTTTGATTCATGTTAGAGAAATCTCCATTTATTCACATTTTACCAATTTTTAAAAATTAGAAATTGGAATAAATGTTGATCTTTGTTAAGGCTCTCTTCCTTTTATAGAAATAATCCTTTTTTCCTTTTAATTTTCCCTATTAACATGGCGAGCTACTTTAATAAATTATTTTAATAGTTATGGAATAAACTCTTCTTGATTATGGTAAGTTCTTTTCATATGTATTGAATCCTAGCTGCTAATATTTAATTTTTGCATTAAAATTTTTTTCATGTATTAAAGGTAAAATTTGTAGTTTGAGAAAGGATTTTTAATAGTAATTGTTGATTCTTTTCATATACTTTTCAACTCTTTTGGTCTCACAGGATTGTTAACAAGACATCTGAAAAGAACCAAAAAATTCTTCTTTTAGAGAATTCATTGCTTTGCTGGTTTTCAAACATGAATCTTTGAATAAAAATTTGCAAATCAAAAGGAAACAACTGCTTTTAGAAAGTAAGTTTCAGATTTCATTTTTAAATGAATCATAAAACTTTCTCCCTTATGTGAGGCTGTAAAAAAAACTTCACAAAGCTAAAGCAAAGCAAATGATTGGGAAAATCTTATGAACAATTCAGGCAAAATTAACTTGGAACATAAACTATGAATGCCCAGGAAGCAGTCAGGCTCTGACTTGGGTTCAAAACCTGCCTCTGCCACTTATTTGTTGAATGAATTCAAGTGAGCGTTTTAACCTTGCTGAGCCTTAGTTTTTATCTTTTCCATATCAAATAGCAGAAAGATATGCTGTGTACCCACACACACACAAACCCACACATACAAACATAATTAAGTATGACGCAGAGGTTTTCTAAATTTAGTATGAATGATACCTGTGAAGCTTGTTTAAAATGCAGATTCCAGGGCCCTGCTCTCAGAGTATGAATGAGGAACGACATGGGCCCCAGGAATCTACAGTTTTATCAAACACCGTTAAGTAATTCTATTTCAGTTCCTGTATCACACCTAAAGAAACATTACTCTATGCTATTGGCCCTTGGTGCACGACCCCAGTCATATCTGTATTTCTGAATATAGTAGTGGGAAAGATAAAATAGTGGTCAAGAAAGGCTTCAAGGCAGGAGGAGGCGGGGAGGGGGAGAGGAAGGACACGTAGGGAAGGAGGGAAGGAAGGAAGAAAGAATGAGGGTCTATATTGGAAAAAAGTGAAATTATATTTTCAGATGAAATGATAGTATATGTAAACAACACTAAAAAATCTATAGAAAAATATTAGAACAAATAAGTGAACTTAGCAAGGTCACATGACAAAAAGTCAATGTAAAAAAGTTCATTTTATTTCTGTATGTTAGCAATGAATTAGACAATGAAATTTAAATGAAACATATACATTCCAAGAAATGAATGTCTGTGTCCAATTCAAGAAATAAATACTATGTACAAAGTTCTCTGCCAGGTGCTGTCAGAAAGAAGCCCAAATATGATTATGGCCCTAAAGAGCTCACAACTAATACTGGGGAACAAGACAAGAGTGCCACACTGAATAAAAGGTTTGGGACCCATAAAAGAACTAAAATAAGTGTTGATAATTGTCAGTCACCTCTTCAATTTCGAAGATTATTTTTTCTTTGTTTCAAAATTAGTGAAATATTAAAATATTAAAATTATTATTTTAATAGTGTTATGAGAAAAATTTGATAGCTGAAAAAAGGGAAATTTGGACACAGAGGGAAGACTGTGCGGATACACAAAGAAAACACTATGTGGGGATGGAGGACTCGAGTGATGCATCCACAAACCAAGGAATACCTGCGGCTACCAGAAGCTAGAAGAGAGACGTGGAACAGATTCTTCCCTCGTGCCTTCGGAGGGAGCATGGCCTCACCAGTTTCTTGATGTGGTACTTCCGGCTTCTAGAATGGAGACAATAAATCTCTGTCGTTTTAAGCCAATACAGGGTGAAAGGGGATTTGGAGGGTCAAACAGCTGCTATCCAGCACACAGAGATGGCAGGCCAGGGGTGCTGTGGGTCCCAAGGGGAGATGTACTAAATCCTCTGCAGTGAGCTTGAGATAAAGCTTCCTGAAAAGGCCAGGCTAGAGAGATCTTGGACAAAGGGCAGGTACCTGTCCAGCATACCACAACGTGGAGCGACATTCTAGGCAGAAGTAGTAGCAAGTACAGGAAAACAAACATGTGAGAGAGCAGGGTGCCTTCAGGAAACCACAGCAGATTGAGTCATGGAGAATATGGCTCAGTGAGTAAATGACAAGAAAAGAGGTGGAGAGGAAGGCAGGGGTTGATTCACTACCTGCATTGGATGCTCTGTTACCTTAACAAGGATGAGGAGTCCCTGGAGGATTCCAAGTGGGGCCTTGTCCAGTTTTCCAATTGCGTGAGGCAACAGAAAAGAGCTGGGGTAGGAAACTGTGGAAGGATTACAGGTATCCCTGGGTCCCAACTGATGCAACAGTGCACACGGTGCTGTGATCTCTCACCATGCCTAGTAGTTCCGGTAGGAAAAAGCCCCAAAGGCAGATACCTGGAATGATCTGAGATTGGGGTCAGCAGTTGGGGTGGAGGGACAAAGGGGGCAGAGGAGGTAAGGAGAGACTCATCTAAATAAAAAAACACAGACCTTAAGCTGAAGGAGGGACAGAATGATAGGAAGGAAGGATTTATTAGGAAGTTGAAGATCAAGGGCACAAATATCTCAGTAAGGTTGAAGAACAGGTTTAGTGAGACAGAGAGTAAGAGCTGGAAACAGAGGAAACTGTGTTCAGGAAATAAGATGCTGTACTAGAGGTTACCGTTGTGGAGGTGAAGCACCTTGGATTCAAGGACTCAGGTGGCCACGGTGGAGAGGCTGAAGCAAAGGGAAGAAAAGAATTTGTGAAGCTAGGGACTCAGATGTCTCGGATGCATCACATTTCATAGCTGTGGAGGCTGCCCCGAATGACAGTGAGACTCAGTAGGAAAGGGACGTCTGAATGGTAGGTACCATATTATTTGATGAATGTGGAGCAGCAATTGGCAGGTCAGCAGATGCCCAAGACCAGCTCCAGTGGGAAGAGAGTGGGAAAAGAAAAGCGTGTAGTGAAGGATTTAGAAAAGGCAGTTGAGAGGTCGGAAAATGTCAGCTTCTTTCTAAGTGGATCAGGTGTGCCTAGTCTGTGCATCATCCGAATCTGTCCAAATTCTCAACAGTTCTTCAGACTTGAAGTGAAATATTTCTGATTGCTTCGGGGAGAACGCCTCTGGGAAGGTGAGTCCTTCCCACCTGGGTATGACAGATTTAGGCAGGATGAGAACAGGCAAGTGAGAAAGAACTTCTATGTGTTGCCCATTCTCCTCTTTCAGCCTCTGTTACTCACTTGGAGACCACAGAAACAAAGAGACAAAGGTAAGAAATGTCTATGGAGAGCCTGCTCCAGGTCAGGCATTACATCAGGTTAGCAGATTTAATTCACGTAAGAATCTGCAGCATGGCTTTATCTTCTCCATCTCACAGGGGAAGATATGAAGCTCAGAGAGGGTAAAGGATTTGCCCAGGGTCATGTGACCACGCTGGTATGCACAAACAGGTTGCAAAGGTCAAGCTCTTTCCTGCACTGCTCAGAACAGGCGTGACACAGGAACTCAGTCACCAATGGCCCCAAGTGACACTTGTTTGTCCCTGCTTCATTCCTATCAGTGCAGGCTTCACACTCCACAGAGGTGTGCTTTTTGGATTCAGTTAATTATTTACAATGCAGTGATATAAACTCAAAAAGCATGTCTTAAAACATTGACTTAAACAAAAGGGTGGCCTTGGGGGTTTTAACTTCCAGTGACATCCTTGAGGAGCCCAAGCCACCACCAAATAATACACTTAAAAAAAAAAAAAAACAACAAGTTGATTTGGTAAATAAATATAGCTTTACAATAAGTTCCTAGTGCCCACCAGATGGCTGCCCTAAGCCCTTACTGTGTAGAAATTCTGAATCCACTATTAGCCTTAGGAAAAATACCAGAAAGGATTTTCCTGTAATTTCACTAGACTGACCACTCTAAGAGAAGGGTTACTTTTTGTTTTGTGTTTCATTCCTATATATCCTTAGCTTTAAGAACAGTGCATTGAACCTAGCAAGTACCCAATTATGTTTGTGGAAAGAATGAATGAGTAAATGAATTAGTGCAGGTCAAAGGGAGCAGGGATGGAAATGATGAGGAAACGAATCCAAATCATCTCTGATTTGCTTCTACTCCAACCTCTTTTTTAAAGTCTCCTTCCCCACTTCCTCTGTTTATCACTTTCTCCCAACCCATAAAACCCTGGTGCAGCGAGTCAGGACTGTAAGGACACTTGAATCTGATGATCCTGCAGCCACTAGAAAGGTGGCATGGATATGGATCTCACTTTTTCACCAATCAGTAATAAGTTCCAGACTGCCAAAGCGCCAGAGTGCCCCAGCAATTTTTTCCGCTGTTCCCTCCATTTATAGTAGTAGGACCACATATTACACAGAAATTAGTAATATGCACAGTCCCACATTCAACATCCTGCGCTGCTGAGAAACAAACAGGATCGTCCTTTCACCCATTTTCTTCCAAAAAGTTCTACCTTCACTTCGATGCAGGTATCTCCCAATTTCACAGAAGCAGCCCTGACTCCCTTCCTTGGCTCCTATACTGTATTTCATTCATTAATTCACGGCAAACATTTTGAATACCTCCTATTAGCCAAGCTCCTTTCATTTACTTTCTGAAGCAGCCACTTCAGAGCCCTGTGTCCAGTGTGTCCGAAAATGGACTTTCAATTCTCTCCCTGTCAAACCAGCTCTTCTTCCTGACTTGGCCATTTCTGGTTGTAGAATCATTGTTCTTTCATGTACTTAATTCACTGAAAACTTGGAGCTCATTATCTTTAACTCCTTCCTTCCCACCCAGTCACTCTGTCATAGAGTCTTAATATACCCTATTTTGCAATTGCTCCGCCTACACTCCCACTTTTTCATTTAATTATCACTAAGGTTTATTAGGTGCTTGTTACCTCTTATCTTTGACTAAGTCTGTTACCTGATTTATTCATCCCCAGCCTCACCCACCCTCCAATTTATCCTGCAAAGTACTCCCAAATTAATCTTCTTAAGGAGGATATACTATCATATTCTTGTTCTAGAACCTTCAAGATTTCCCCATTGTCTACTGAATTTATTACCCTTTCTTCTGCAACGGAGGCCCGATCTCCCTTCCTCCCTCCCTCTCACTTTCTTCCTCCACATTTATTCCTTCCAAAAAGACAGGATGAAATACTATATAGGCATTAAAAATAAAAAAATACTTCTAGATGAACAGGTATTAAAAGTTCTTAAAGATACAGTATATTACCATACATAGGAAAAAAATACATATATATATTCATGTGTGTTTGTGTGTGCAGAGAGAGAAAAAGATGCAAGAAGATAGTGGTAACAGTGATTTCCTGCCTCTGAAGAAGGCAAAACATGGATGAGACTGGGCACTAAGCATAGAAAGGGGTATACTGTATTTTCTGAATATTGTATGATATAAATTAATGACTTAGTGGATATGTATAGTGACCCCCATTTCAAAATGCAAAACAGTACAAAAATTATATTATCTATACTTCTACCACCAGGAATATACGTTAACTTTTGTCTTTTGTCAAATTTGCTTCCCCACCTTTGATGGCATGTGAAAAACAATAAAACTTTATACCTAAAGTTAAAGCCCTTTTATCAAGCTGCCACTTCCCAGTTCCAACCTTGTCTTCCCTCTACCCTCTACCCAGAAGCAACCACTACTGTAAATTTGATGTGTATCCTTCCAGCCCATTCCACCCTTTTACATACTTACATAAGCATCCATAACCAATGCATAGCTTGGGACATGCTGTTTAAGTGTGTAAAGCAGTATCTTCCCCTGTGTATAATTCTGCAACTTGCTTTTCCACTCAAAATTATGTTTTGAAAATGATCTATGCTAATATACATAGAGCCATTTCATTTTATAATATTGTTTGTTAACATTGTAACATATATGTATCATATTTTGTTCCTTTTTTCTATTCGTCCTTCCTCTTTCTATTAATGAAAGATTGGTTCTTTCCAGTTTTTTTTTTGCTATTATGAGCAGTGCTGCAATAAAAATCCTTTGCATGTCTCCTTAGACACTTGTACAAGAGTGGTCCTTATGTCTACAACCAGAAGTGGAACTGCTAGTTCTAGTTTCAGTTTCAGAGCCAGCCAAATTGCTGCCCAAGGCTGTGTATCATTTTACATTCTGTGAGCTCTATACAGGTATATTATTTCCCCCACACCTTGACCGACCCTTAATATTGTCAGATTTTAGGGGTTTTTGCCCCAGTTTGATGAGACAAATTTCTTTGCACTATGGCTTTTGATTTGCATTTACTAACGAAGTTGGACAAACTCTCATGTGTTTATTAGTTATTTGGATTTCTTCTTTGTGAATTAGAGGTTTATATTCTCAGGCTTCCCTGGTGGCGCAGTGGTTAAGAATCCACCTGCCATTGCAGGGGACACGGGTTCAATCCCTGGCCGGGGAAGATCCCACATGCCGCGGAGCAACTAAGCCCGTGCGCCACAACTACTGAGCTTGAGCTATAGAGTCCGCGAGCCACAACTACTGAGCCTACGTGCCACAGCTACTGAAGCCTGCGCACCTATAGCCCATGCTTGGCAACAAGAGAAGCCACGACAATGAGTAGCCTGTGCACCGCAATGAAGAGTAGCCCCTGCTCACCGCTACTAGAGAAAGCCCATGTGCAGCAATGAAGACCCAACACAGCCAAAAATTAATTAATTAATTAATTAATTTTTTAAAAAGAAGTGCATATTCTTGGTCCATTTTTTTTTTCAGTTCAGTTCTTTCATCCATTCAACACATAATTAATGCCTGCTATGTGTCAGGCATTATTATTACCTCTAAGGGAATATGTACCCCTGGCTCTCTATTAATTGCAATTTAATTTTACCTTTCTGAATTAAGCATAAGATTCTGCGATCTACTAATGCCATTCATGCACTTTACTAACATGTAAATCCCTTAAATCATTTAGCAACAAATATTTGTTTACCAGTGTACGGCATACAAAGCAATCTAACTTCTATATTCTCATTTAATTATCATCACAACTATGTTGTGACTCATAATGGACTTTATTATGTCACCCAAGCAGTGAACTACTTCTGGATAAAACTGATAACTGAACTGAGGAATCCAGTTGGCAAGGCTGGCAGAGTTCACAGACTTTAAAGCATCATCTTTAAACAAAGACAGTTGTGTATTACACAGCTCAGAGCACCCACACCACTTAATTATTTGAAGATAACCAAAGATGATTCGACATGTATGAGGATTCCTGTGTATTGGTGCTTTCTGGAGTAGAATTCTTTGTGAACGTCCCAAAAGATTGGATAAATGGTATACTTGGTATTTATACATTATTTGTTATATTCACACTAATAGGTAAATAGGTACTTTTTTTAAGATAAATGATGCTCTCTTCTCCATTAGTGCAAAGCTTTTTTAAAGAAGGTACTCTAATCGGCCGACGCAACCAGTAAAATTCAGGCCTCGTAAAAAAGTGCAGAACGATATGCAGTAAACTGTAAATAACAATTACCTCTGGAGGCTGGATCTCTGTATTGTTTGAATTTTATACAATGAACACAAATTAATTTTATAATAAAAGGAAAAATTTTGTGATTTTTCTTCAAAAGAACATTATTTAACAACTCCTAGAAATCTTTGTAATATACTGTTAAGCAGAAAAAGCAGATTGTTGAGCACTATTTATAGCATCATATTGTTTTATTAAAAATTGTGCATCTGTGCATGGAAAGGATACACACTTTAATGTTCAACGGTAAGTTTTTAGTGATGGGAATCATCATTTTTGCATTCTTCTTTGTAGTCTTCTGTATTTTCTCCTAATTTATTTATTTATTTATTTATTTATTTTCAGTATGCAGGCCTCTCACTGTTGTGGCCTCTCCCTTTGCGGAGCACAAGCTCCGGACGTGCAGGCTCAGTGGCCATGGCTCACGGGCCCAGCCGCTCCGCGGCATGTGGGATCTTCCCAGACCGGGGCACGAACCCGTGTCCCCTGCACCGGCAGGTGGACTCTCAACCACTGCGCCACCAGGGAAGCCCCCTCCTAATTTATTTTTTAATGAGAAAGAAAAGGTAGTATTTGAAATGGGATTTTGTTTAGTAGCAAAAATAATTAATGTCTGCATTTTTGCTTTAAAATAAAGTTTTCCAGTCCTTGCCCAATCTCAGTATCCAACTGCAGAGCTAAGGTTATTTCTTACTATTTAACAATGCTCCCAGAGCTGTGTAACCATCCAGAACAGGCTTTGCTGGCTCTGCAACCGAGAGGCGGCCAGTGCCTGAAAATAACCATCTCCTGTTTGGCAGACACTTAGGTTCTGGCCCCAGCTCTTCAGCAAAATGCCAGCGAGACCTTGACAGAGATCTTCAGTTTCCTCTTCCGTAAGGTGGAGATGCTAATACCTGCCCTGCCTACTATAATGATTCTCTATGGGGAGCTAATGAAAACTATACACAAAGCAATATTGAAGGCTGTGAAGATTTATACAGATGCAAGTTGACGATGTTGTTATATAACCTCCAAGCTCAGAGAGAGAGAGACAACCGTCAACTTTCTTATGGAGACAAAGAGAGCTAACATGCTTTAAATCAGCTTTCTTTAACCCCTCCCTCCTTGAACTATCACTTTGAGAAGTCAAATCTGTCAAAGCAACTATTTAATTATTATCGTTAGACGATCATAAGCAAACTGTAATTCTCATGAAGACTAAAATAGAACTGACACAATACTGTTGCTATGTGTGCCCATAGCAAACACAAGGATGGGTCTGGGCTCTTAAGCCAATTGTTACCAACTTACAGAGAAAACACAACACTTTCTCAGAAAGAACAATTTCACTAAGGAGGTCATTATTATCATAGCCATTATCATCACCTTTACAATCTACAGAAAATTTACAAAGCAGCCATCATTAAGCAAAATCTCAGTTCATCAAAAGGCGATTAACAAAACCATCGAATAACCAAATATATGTTCCAGACTCCTTTCTTTAGCCAAAACATTTCACAAGAAAACACGGTGATAGAACAGAGTGATTTAAATGCCAGAAAAAGTAAGCATCATAAGAGCAAAAATTGCTACTCCATTCCTAGTGACCAGAACTAGGAAAAATTTTCAAATAAATTTAAAGTATTGATTATAACAATAAAATCATATATATTATAACCCTGGGGCATTGCAAGACCCTACATCATCGAAGAAAGTTTTCTCTAGAATCAATATGTTATACTAATCAAGGGTAAGAATGAAGACTTTCTGCAATGGGTGGAAGCCTCAATGCATTATCCTTCCCACTTTCCCCACTGAATCAGAAGTATTCTGAATTCTAAAAATTGACCATAAAAATTAATAAATTCTGATTACCTGAAGGTTTCCTTGCCTTTTATGTTAGGGTATCTCACTCAAATATTTGTTCCATAATGGAATTTCTCAGGAAATGCATGCTGATAAGAAGTCTTTTGGGAAAGTCTAACTTGGGGTTCCATCTTCCACAAAATCTATTGTGATTTTACCATCCATTATATGTACTGACCATATCTGAAATCATTCCATTAGCCATAAGCATTTACTTCCTTGTACATACATCTATGTTTGCATATGAATGTCCCACTTTCCCAATTTTTCTCTAAGCTTCCTAAGGGCAGAGAACTTTCTTTTTCTCTTTATATCCCCTGGGACAAAGCAAATACAAACTTTTGATGGAAACAGTAAAGGTGAGTAAACATATAAAAAGACAAATAGGGGCTTCCCTGGTGGCGCAGTGGTTGGGAGTCCGCCTGCCGATGCAGGGGACGCGGGTTCGTGTCCCGGTCCGGGAAGATCCCACATGCTGCGGAGCGGCTGGGCCCGTGAGCCATGGCCGCTGAGCCTGCGCGTCCGGAGCCTGTGCTCCGCAACGGGAGAGGCCACAACAGTGAGAAGCCCGCGTACCGCAAAAAAAAAAAAAAAGACAAATAAATACTTAGAACCCAGCACTGGAAGTCCCCTGGACTCTAATAACACAGAAATTTTGTCAGTCACAATGAGTATTTGAAAGTTAGGATAATTTTTTCCCTGCTTTTCTTACAAATCTATATCTTATGCCCAAAAGAACATGTTAAAAGTGTTGATATTTTTACTTGAAACAATTTGAAGATAACAGAATCCAATCTTTATTTAATTAATATTTTTATGCACCCTCATGTGGGGCTGCTCACAAGTCAGGCTATCTTATATTATTCCTTTGCTACTCTAAAAAGGAAAAAAAAAGGACTGCTCCTTTACTTCCATAATTCTGATGATGTGTGAGTACGGCACTGCCTGGCTCCCAATCAACTTTATTTTGACTTTTTCGGGTTTTTTTGCAGTACGCGGGCCTCTCACTGTTGTGGCCTCTCCCTTTGCAGAGCACAGGCTCCGAACGCGCAGGCTCAGCGGCCATGGCTCACGGGCCCAGCCGCTCCGCGGCATGTGGGATCTTCCCAGACCGGGGCACGAACCCAAGTCCCCTGCATGGGCAGGCAGACTCTCAACCACTGCGCCACCAGGGAAGCCCTATTTTGTCTTTTGATGAGGAAACTGGCCCTTCCATGAATGCTGCCAGCTATAAAGTGACCTGTCCTAACCTATATGTTTGGATTGAGAACTTGAAAATGTAGAGTAGCTGTTATAATTATATGGATGTCATTTCTGTGACTTTGAAGTAAAAAGTAGAATAAATTGTATTCTCCATTAAAAAAATAATATTTTTGCTTCTCAGTACTTGTTGAGCATGTGCTATGTGTCATGTAGCTTGCTGCAGTGTGAAGGCGAGAAAGAAAAGAGGAAGGATGGAATGCTAAGACAGAATTCCAGCCCTAAAGAAGTTAACAAGAGAACACTGTAAGTAATAAAAATTCAATATGACAATTTTATGTGTTCAAAGCCCAATTCTGTGGAGTTGGAAGATTCATGAAAAGCTTTCCAAAGCAGGGAATATGTAACTGGGTTTTGAAGGATGAGTACTACCTTTGCTAAGGTCGTAGAGGAAATGAGCATTCTTAGCAGAAGAAACAGCATGTGAGGAAGGTAAGAGATGAAGAAAAAAGCAAATATTTCCAATGGCTGGGATTAGGATGCCTGGGTGCTTGTGGCTTCCCCTCAGCACTCACATAATATGGAGCACTTATCATGAGTGCACTGACCCACTATTTTATCATGATCCAATTATCAGTGTCTTTCCCACCAGACTTGAGAGCAGGACCCAATGAGCTCTGATTTTTATGTTTCCAGCCCCTTACATAATGCCTGGCTCATAAGAAACATCCAAAAGTGTTTTGCTTTATTTTTTTATTTTATTGCACAAACACTACTCTCAAAAAATAAACATCTACACTCCATCATGATTTTAATGATCACATTTAAGTTGCTATTGCTACAACAGTACAATGTGTACATTTATTAGTCCCAGTTGCCTTTAGAATAAGTTTATCAAGTTCCCAAGAAAACAATGTGTTTTAAAAAGAGATTTCATTAGATTTATGGATTAATTTGGGGAGAATCAACATACTTAGTATATTAAAATATTTAATCATCTGACAAGTGACGTCTCCTCATTTACTGATGGCTTTTAAAGTCTACTTTGTAAGTAGACTTTGTAAGTCTTTATAAATTTCATTAAATAAGCTATGTACATTTCTAGTTAAATGTATTCAATGTATTTAAAAATAAGATCTTTTTATTATATTGTCTAACTAGTTGCTATTAATTTATAGGAGAGCTATTAATTTATATATTTATTTTGTAGCCTATCACCTTATTGAACTTTAGTTTTAATAGTTTTAAATTGATCCTATTGCGTTTTCTAGGTAAACAATAATATATCCACAGGTAATGATAATTTTATCTCTTCAAATTGTATATCTTGTTTCTTTTTCTTATTTCATTGTGTTGAGTTGAAGTTACAGAACGCTGTTAAATAATAGATATTATACCCTTCGCTTGTTTCAGTCTCTAGAATTTCTCCTATTTTGCCCACTGATTTCAGATTAAATTTTCTTTATTGTGTTAAGGAAGTTTTCTTTTATTACTAATTTGCTATTTTATCAAGAATATATGTTAAACTTCACCAGTTACCTTTCATCAGCTAAAGCTAAATAAATCGTTAAAGTTAAGTTGATTCGTACTTCAGAGCATTTGTAACATTTGAGAACTGTTAGGTGTAATTATAAGCACTTGTTCCACACTATAGAGTATCTCTATATTACCATAGTTCAAGATCTTGGCACGGTGGTTGTCTGCTGATGGGAAGGTACATGCTGTTTTTCCTTTAAGGGAATGTAGGAATGTACCAGCTGTTTATTAGCGCCATAGCCAAAACTTAAAATATGACAGCCTAATTCCCACACACTCTTACCTTAGGTGAAAGCCTCTGGCATTATGTGGATTTATCCCTTTGACCTATTGATGGGGACACAGTAGGAAACAAAGTTTCTGTCCAAGACAATCACCGGCACAGAGTAGGTACTAAATAAAATCTTTGTTGAATAAATTAACGAGTAAAATATATTTAAGGTACAGTGGCTTTTTTTTTTTTTTTTTTTTTTTTTGCGGTACGCGGGCCTCTCACTGTTGTGGCCTCTCCCGTTGTGCAGCACAGGCTCCGGACGCGCAGGCTCAGCGGCCATGGCTCACGGGCCCAGCTGCTCCGCAGCATGTGGGATCTTCCCGGACCAGGGCACGAACCCGTGTCCCCTGCATCGGCAGGCGGACTCTCAACCACTGCGCCACCAGGGAAGCCCTACAGTGGCTTTTTGGAGGTAGTTTTTGGACCCCCTTTTAAAATGTCCATAATTTTTAATCGATTTAATTTTTAATTTAAACTTAGACATCTGTTTATGCAGAAAATAATCTATTTCATCCAAACTTTTAAGTTTTCAGCACTATTAAACTTCATAGCTTAAAAAATTACCTCCATGAAAAAGAGAAGGACTTGCAATAGCTGTTTTGCTATTATTTTCAGCTAAAGAGTTATTTGATATTTCTCCCCCCACCATTTTTTTTTTTATTTCTAAGGGGTCGGGTCCTTAATTTAAACTTTACTTTTTAATTTCTAACTTTATTTGACTGTGACCAGAGAACGTAGCCTGTATACTTTTTTGCCTTATTGAGATTATTTTTGTGATCAATATTTATAAATTCTCCAAGAGTAGAGTAAAGAGGGTGCATTCTCTATGGGCTATAAAGTGCAGTCAACAACTATTAGGTTTTTTATTGACAGTTAACACCTTGATGCTTTACCACCACCCCTCATTCTCTTTTGTCTGCCTGCTTCGTCTAACAAAGACATGAGTGAATAACGTTTATAGAAAGAATGCTAAGTGGAAGAATGAATATAGTAGAACAAATTGATTCAGGGATATATAAACAGAAAAGGTCAAATAGTGAAAAGCCAATTATAAGATATGTCTTTATCAGTAGGAACATTCTAAAAGTTTGATTTAATAATGTCTAACCCTCTGATATAGAAGGAAATCACAAATATTTAAAATCCTGTAATCCTGCCAACAGGATTACAACAAAAATGATAAAGAGTAGTTTTTGAATGTATAAAAATAAAACTGTCAAGTAATTGATGTTTTTAAAAATCTAATTAAAATATACATGCTTATCATGGGGAAATAAAGGAAGGCAAGGTGATCTAAATTCTGGCTCCATCACAAAATACGAATATGTTGCCTTGAGGGAGCCATTAAACCTCCTTAGACCACTTATCTCTAAAAGGGGGTGTGCAGGTTGTTATAATAATGCTTATAAAGTACCTAACACTTGAGAAGTTCTTAAGTGTCTCCAATGGCTTGGAGCTCATATTTTCAGGAGTTAAATTTTTGTGAAGATTTATATGAATTTGACAGTGTTCTACCTTCAAATATTTTAAAGAGAAAGAAAACCTAGTATATGATACTTCCTTTGGGGAAAAACACATCTGCCAAAGGTATTGTTTTGACTTCTAAAAATGAACGTGAAGATAAACAACAAGGACCTACTGTATAGTACATGGAACTATATTCAATATCTTGTAATAGCCCATAATGGAAAAGAATCTGAACAAGAATACATATATATATATATATATACACACACACACACACACACACACACACACACACATATGTAAATCAACAAAACATTGTAAATCAACTATACTTCAGCTTTCAAAAAATGAACTTGAAACTTGCAGAAAGGTAGTATTTACTATGTTGTGATATTCAGATTAGCAGAACCATATTGCCAGGCCTTATTTATTGTTATTTTTAACTAAAATAGCATCTTTAACTAAAACTGTATTTAGTAGAATATTCATTTATCTGTCAAAAATACAGAGAAATCAATAAAAATACAACCATCAGTTGTAACTAGAAAGCATGTAACATGAAAAACAAAGCAAATGCTGATAAAACAGATCAAAACAGAGGTATAAACATATGTGAAAATACAATTGTAATTACCACTGAGTTCTTACCTTTGGTTGCTTAAGCAATATATCTGTGTCTTCTAGAAATGCAAGTCAGTGGTGTATCCTAAACAAACAGGGATATAGTATAAATCTGAACATTGTCAAAATCGAGGTCCTAATTTTTTAAAATAATAAATATGCTGATCTTTTTCCTTTCTTTAAAGATGTACAAATGGCTAGTTTTCTTAATCATTCCCAAGGAAAGAAACAGTTCTGTGGCAGTGACAAAGGAGGATTTTCATGAGTCAGTATTGGATTTGCGGATTTATATACAGATGAAAATAACAGCAAATCACCGTTATCCTTGGCTACAGCCCAAGCTTATTAATATGTATGAGAGTTAGGGATAAAAGGGGTTTTCTCAGAACTACACCTCTTAGAAAATTTGCAAATAAACTTAACCAAAGGTAATGTTGACTGATGAATTTTATTGAAGTTATATTTTCAATTCACCCAGCGTTACAATCTGGAAAGAATTATCTAGGTTTTTACAAAGTGTGGCTAAATTTTTAAATACAGTGCCATCACAATAAAAACTACTGAAATATAAATAGGGTGCACTTATTTATTCATTGGTCTGTTTATTGTGTGTTTTGTGGAAGAACTGTATGTCTGAAACATATCTGGTCAGAAATAAAATAGGATGAGTCTGAGCTTCCCTGAAAGAATAAGTCACACTTTAGATGTGCAAAAAACATTAAGATATGCCAGTCCGTGTCTAAATGTTATTCTAATGACCTAAAAGTAAATTTCCCTCCGAATTTTTAATGAAATATTTGACAGTGTATATACTCACAAAACTTTTTTTTCTGATTTATTAGCCACCGAACAACCCAGTAACGTTTACTGCCTCAGTTAAACGGCTTCAGATTCCAGTGGGGCTAGTAAGCTCTTAAAAGAGGAGATACCCAAGACTCCTGGCAAAGAAAATTAGCAGAGTACTGAGTAATTTCAGAAAATTGGCTTTTGGTTCCAGAATTTTAAAAATAATATTTTATTTCTAGTTATAAAATAAAGCATGCTTCATAAAATTTGGACAATACAGAAAGGAAGAAAATAAAACATATATTCTTACCATTCTGAGATAATCAATATTAACATTTTGGTTTATACATGTATAAATATAACTGTACCCATACAATTTTTAAATAAAGTAATTCTGATTTCATTTATCATTTTTATATTACTAAATATCAATCTAAACCATCCTTTTTAAGACTGCATAATATTCTATCATATTCCATTATTCCATGATTTATTGATTGATTTTCTTGTCATTGGATATTTCCTCTGGTTCATTTCAAAATGAACGTTCTTATTCTTAAATTATGTACACCTGTGATTATTTACTATTTTCTTAGAAATGAGCTTACTAGGTTAAAGTGTATTATCATTCTTATTACTTTAAATTTGTATTGCCAATATAATTTCCAGAAATCTGTGTTAACCTGTTTGACTTTATAAAGTTAAATAAGTGTAATTCACTTGTAATTTGTTGACTTCTTTCAATTTTTCACTCATCAATCAATATTTTACCAAATACACCATTTTGACTTAGTTTTTTGCAATGTTGTAGTTAAACACAACCCTTTAAGCTGTTAGTGTGTGTTTTTTTGATAAATCAACTCATTGTAAACTTCCTCCAAACTAACCAATGTGGCCACTTGTGTCACAATTTACCTTTATGCTAAAATGTTATTGTGTCAGTCTCATTATATTATGCTCCTCTTTAAGCAGAGTTACATAATCTGCTTAGGTAAATAAGCCACTTGCTCTGAGTAATATTGCTGGACCTTAAACCCACCTCTATGAAATTACTTGTAAATATTTCAAAAAGCACAAAATGGTGATAAATGTTAAAATCACAGGTGTAAAGGAAAATAAGTGATGAATAGACAGACAAAGAGAAATTCTCAAGACAGGAAGGAATTTAATTTTGCTCAATGCTAAATAAACGATTTAAACCCCAAAACCGTAATACAGTATCTATTTCATTTTATAGAGGAGGAAATGAAGGGTGGGACATGAAGTCATTTACTGAAGGTCACAGTGGCTAGTATAGCATCAGTTAGCTGTGGTTCACACCCAGATAGGGTTGCCAGATTTAGCAAATAAAAATACAATATAAGTGCGTCCCAAATATTGCACAAGACAAGCTTATACTAAAAAATTATTTGACGTTCATTTGAAATTCAAATCTAACTGGGTGTTCTGGTTTTTTATCCAGCAACCCTAAACCAAGGCCTATCTAACCACAGGGCACCACACTGCCTTAGTGATCTGGAAGCTAAGAACATGAAAAATCAGGTCAAGCCACCCATTTTAGCAACATGTCTGTAACAGCAACAGCAAAGAGCACTATACATGAGAAACACTGTTGTTTCTCACCCACTGATTCAATTTCTCATCTATAAGTTGGTCACACCTGTAAACCTTTTAGCACATTACTTGCACATAAGTGCTCAAAACTGATAGTTTTTATTATTACCTTTCATATTATGTCCTTCACATCTAAGAACTTTTCTCCTTGAAATATTTTAAATGCTCCTTAATCACCTAATTGGTATCTATCATTCATGAAAGTACTCAGACCCTCTGTGGACCTCCTTAATATACTGAGTTAGATATTACTTCCTGGAAGTAAGGGCTTTCAGAAAATTATACTTGTTATCTAAAATGAAAGGCCCTTTTGTTCTTTTTTTCTGCGGTACGCGGGCCTTTCACTGTTGTGGCCTCTCCCGTTGCAGAGCACAGGCTCCAGACGCGCAGACTCAGCGGCCATGGCTCACGGGCCCAGCAGCTCCGTGGCACGTGGGATCTTCCCAGACCAGGGCACGAACCCGTGTCCCTTGCGTCAGCAGGCGGACTCGTCAACCACTGTGCCACCAGGGAAGCCCAACCCTTTTGTTCTTAAACTCAATGTTCACTTTACCTCTGCCTCTCTTACACCAACTATGGCCACCTACCTTTCAGTGGAGTGGTTTCTGTGACACCATGCTAGGTTTATATGAAGAGGTTTTGGAGTCACAGGCCAGGTTTGAACCCAGCCCCATCGTTCCCTAGCTCTGGGACTTGGAGCATGGTAGTGAACCTCCTGGGCCTCAGTTTCAGTCGCCATGGAATGGACATGATAATATCTTGCAGATCTGTTCAGAGGATTAAAATGAGATATAGTAATATGAAGAATTTATTACACTTCCTAAAGCATGGTAAACACTTGATAAGTGACTATTACCATAATTTTTAAAAGACAAATAGCAGAGTTAAGCTTTATTTTACAATAATTAGTTTACTGTCATAAATTTGCATGTTTTCTTTTAAAAGTTGAAAATACATTTTCTTGGAAATTACCTGGTGGTCCAGTGGTGAAGACTCTGTGCTTTCACTGCTGAGGGCCTGGGTTCAATCCCTGGTTGGGGAACTAAGATCCCACAAGCCACGTGGTGCAGCCAAAAAAAAAAAAAAAACAGAAAGAAAGAAAATACATTTTATGGTTAGGAAGTACACTAGCGTTATTTAGAGCAATCTTTTTCTAGTCTTACCTCATACACGAAAGATGTAACTGAAACAAATATACCTAAAGATAAAACAAGATGACAAATTAGGAACTTGCTCCCACATACAGCTATGGGATATTCATTTCATCATGGATTGCTTGTTATTTGAAACTCTCTTAAATGATTCAATGAATTAAATAAAGGGTTGAAACAATAATTCTAATAACCTTTCTTCCTCCTGCCAACTTAACTCCTGGTGACCTCATAAAACATCATAGAACTGGCCATTATAAAATAGTTCTTCCCCCAATGAATCACACACAACACAAACACTTCACCTCTTTGGAATGACTCATTTGTTTTATCTCGAATGCACCTTCTCTTACTAGCTCTCACACTCCCTTCATGCACTTTTCCCATTCCAAAACTGTAATTAAGGGTGAACTGAATATTTTTGATTGTCGGGATGACACTTATTAGTTGTGTAGTCTTGGAAAAATGATTTAACCTTTCTGAGCCTCAATTTCCTTATCTGTAAAATGGAAATATAAAACCTCCCTCAGTAGGTTTTTGTGAGGCAAAATGGAGCAAAATCATAGCATATGATACAAGAGGACACAATAACGTGCTCTCTCTTCCTTTCACTTTCCTCTAAACTGGAGCTTTTCAGCATATTGCTTAAGCCTTACCTGTATTCAACATGTTGCAACTGAACTTTTGATAGCCAGGTACATGTGGCCATTAAATAACTAACAGGTAAAGATACAGAGCCATTATTTATACCTTGTTTCTAAATAATTTATTATATAATTCTAGCAGAGTGACCAAATGAAATAATTCATTTCTGTTTTTTTTAAATGTAAGTCTGTGTTTTCTGTGTAGAGTACTTAACAACGTGAAATAATAATCCTTCATAAAGGCATAGAACTCATTCAACGTACAATTCCCAAGCACCACACTGTGCTGGGTGCTGTTCTAAGGTCTGTGAGCACACGCAAGCCCTTCCTTAAAGATTATACACAGGAGGGAGACAGGCAAAGGAAGAGATGCTTACAACACGGCGTGATTAAGTGCTGAGGAAGCACTTACAAGGAGCCCTAAGATTTGGGGAGGAAAGGAGCTGGGCGAGAAAACTTTTGGGGAAAAATTATGTCTTTGCTGAAATTGAAGGTAAGTAGAAATGTTGTTTTATATATACAACACACACATTAGGATATTTTTCTGATTTACCCAAGTTTAAGAGGGTAAGAGTATGTTTAATTTTGTTTTGTTTTCCCCTTCAAAGTATGATTAGCTTGACCCAGTCTATCAATGGATTTCTTTTCCTGGGACCTGCAGTAACCTTGACTGATAGAAAGAACATAGCCACACTGGATTATCTGGTTAGTAGGCTACTTTTAGTCTGGTTCCCAGCCTTGCTTTGTCAGCTCCCTCTAAATCTTTATAATCCTATTTAAACTGCCTCTAACTATAGATGCTCATTTGCATGATATCGATTCTTTTGTATTTTCATTTCCAAAATTGTGTGATTCAAGGGATTCTGGCTCTTGGTCCTAAATTATTAAATATTTGATTGTCTTCCAGCACACCAAGACCTGCAGTCAGAGTGGTCAATGATGTCTCCTCAGCACTTATAACCATAATAATTAAATCTCATGTAAGTCATTGTTTAATGTCTGTCTCCCCTATAAGAACTGTAAACTCCACGAGGGCAGGGACTGTGTCTGTGTTGTTCATTACTGTATCTCCAGTGTCTAGCTCAATGCCACACACAGTCATTCATTCAACAGATATTCACTGACAGGCTCCCATCTAAGCACTGAGAAGTCAATAGTAGATGTAACTAAGTTCCTGCCCTCGTGCAGTATACATTCTAATGGGGTAGGAAAGACAATAAACAAAGCAGTAAACACAGAAGAAGCCAGATGGTGAGTAGTAATATGATAAAGCAAGGCAGGGTGATAGAGAATGGTGTGGGGATGGGGCAGGACTGTTTTAGATGGGGTAGTCAGGGAAGATCTCATCTAGCAGAGATCTCAAGGTAGGCATAGAGCTGGTCATGCCCAGTCCTGGGGGGAAGATCCTGCCTGGTAAGAAAATATGTGCCAAGCCCAAAGACAGGACTGTGCTTCCACTATTTAAAGAACATCAAGGAGGCCAGGTGGCTAAGTTAGAGGAAGCAAGGGCAGGAGGGGTAGGAGTTAAGGTCTTAGAGGACAGATCACGTGGAGAACAGTTAGGAGGCTATCAGAGCAATTCAGTGAGAGATGGCAGTGGTGCAGACCAGGATGGCAGATGTGGAGGTGATGAGAAGGGGATATATTTTTAAGATAGAGGCAATAAGATTTGCCGATTGATTGGATGTGGGCTGTGAGTGAAAGAGTGGAGTCAAGGTTGACTTTAGAGTTTTTTAGACCTAAGCAACTAAAGAAGAGGTTGCAATTTAATGAGATAGGAAGGACACCAAGAAGAACATGATGGGGATAGAGGGACATGGGGGGTTCTGTTTGGAAAATAAGGCATTAGTGCATGTCAGTGCCTCAGTAACACTGAAATGGATGGATGAAAAACTTATGTATTTTCTTGTACCTGTACTTACTTTATTAATTGGGATTCCAGCAAGAGGAAGTGGAGGCTGTATAGTTCTGAGAGTAGCAATACTGATAAAGAGATAAACAGTAGAACTGCCTCCCACTGCCCTTTGAACGCGAAGGTTCTCAAACAAATTCCATTGGCAGAATTTGGGGGTCCAGGACCCCATGATACTGTAACATGGTTTGGTATATACAGGAAAATGTGTTCTTTTCTGAGATGATCCATGATTTCCATCAATTTGCCTCCCCCAAATAGCTAATATGTATCAATATACTAATTTAATATACATTTATTAAGTACCTGTTAACTCTTCTTTATTTAGTAAACTCAGAGTCCAAAGTATGTAAAATGTGCAAGATTGAGAAAACGCTATTGTTCTTATTCAGTTAAGAAAAAAATAATGGGTAGTGTTACATGCCAGGCAGGGGGGTCGGGAGTGTCCATAAGATCACTCACTATGAGAGTCAGGCAGGAATATCAGCTTAGGATGTTAGACACACTTTGGTTCAAATTCCAGCTCTTCCACTTGCTAGCTGTGTTACCTATATGGCAAGTTATAAAACTTCTCTATCTCTTATCATGTGATATCACTTACGGGTGGGATCTGAAAACCTGATACAAATGAATTTATTTACAAAACAGAAATCGAAAATGAACTTCTGGTTACTAGAGGGGAAGCAGGGGAGGGATTAACTAGGAACTTAGGATTAACAGACACACACTACTATGTACAAAAGAGCTAAACAACAAGAATCCACTGTATAACACAAGGAATTATATTCAATATATTATAATAACCTATAATGGAAAAGCATCTGAAAAAGAAGATATATACACACATATATATAAAACAATCGCTTTGCTGTACACCTGAAACATTGTAAATCAACTATACCTCAATTTTCAAAAATGAAAAAAAGGAACAAAAAAACTCTATTTCTTAGTTAAAAGATCTATCTAAAAACAAGGTCCTACTCTATAGTACAGGGAACTATATTCAACCTGTGATAAACCATAATGGAAGAGAATATTTTAAAAAAAGAATGTCTATATGTGTATAACTGAGTCACTTTGCTGTATAGCAGAGATTGGAGCGACATTGTAAATCAAGTGTACTTCAATAAAAAATAAACAAAAGCTTTGAAACACACAAATATATACATGTATATTACATTATATATATATATTTATATATATATAAAATACAGTAAACTGTCTTCCACAAATGCGGTGCTCAATGTTTGGCTAGATTTCTGCTGATGAGCAAACTAACCCCTTAATTATAATTTAGCTTCTCAGGTAAATTTGTTTACAGGGAGAAAACACACTAATTACAGATTATAAGCATCCAATCTGTAAAACCAGACCCACTGAATGAATAAATAAAATAGAATTTTAGAACCTACATAGCCACAGTCCTACCCCTAAGAATTGCACATACCAAGTTATCATCTTGCTATTGTAACTGAAATTACAAGACTCTTCATAAATTATTATGCAATTTAAAATTAAAAAATATGTATTATTATGTCTGAATTTAACTGACCTTAAAAACTGACAGAATTTTGATTAATTCTCTTATATATCTAGAAGAAGCTGAGTAATGGAATTTTAGCACCTGACGTTAACAGCTGCTTGGAATATTGAAAAGTTAATAGACTTTGGAGTTAAGCTAATGTAGACTTGCATCCTGGCTCTGCCAATTAGCAACAGTATTGAGGTCTTGGGCCTCTGTTTTTTTCATGGGTATAATGGTAGGGATCCTTTTTATCAGTTTATGGTAATTAGAGATAATCTACATAAAACTCTTCCCAGAGGTCTAGCACAAATCAGGACCTCAACTATGATAACTATTAAGATATTATTTACTGAGAGATAGTTCCTGGAGTTCATTATTAATTAATTAATGATTGACTGGTAGAGTATCAAATTTCTAGTTAAGCAACATAATTAAATACAGAAGGGCTCAGAGGGATTCAGAGCAGGGCAGGAATCTATCACAGAGAGGGGGTTGTGCTCTATTGACAGTAGTGCCAAGTCAGATAACACTTCTTAAGTCATCACAGATTTTTTATTAATTTCTATGTGGAGAAACTTTGTACTGTTTGTTTGTCAATACAACTCACAAAATGATGCTTAGACTCAGAAATAAATCATGAATTTTAAATATCATGTTCGAACATTGCATTAGGCTCCCACAAATCACCTGAACTGTGGACTTAGCTTTTGCTCATGAAAAAGTAGCTTGACTCCAAAATGAGCAAACTATGTGAAACAGTTGTCTTCAAAATATTGGGCAACAGGCAGCACAGGAGTGTGATACTTGAGAAAGGGTGAAAAAATGAGTTGAACCCTGCTCAGAGGCAATGTATGAACTGTGTCATAAGAAACCAAGCAGAGCCCTACAGTCTTGCTCAGCTGAGGAGTCAGAAATTATCTTGGAGACCCAAGTAGCTAGAATTTGCAGAGCAGAGTACTAGAGAAGAGGAAGCTGTGTAGAGAAAGAGCTCCAAAAGTCTGCGGAGGGGTCTTTTCAAGTCTTTGGTGGAATACTGCACATGCCTAGGCTGGAACCCCACAGCCTGGGCAGTGAAAAACTGCCAGGGAACTAAATGTTAAATAATTCCCAGAGTTCACACAGACCGTGGATATAATCAAGTTTCTACCTGTCAGCGTGGGGAGATCTCACTGAATACCCAAGCATTAATAGAGTACACAGGAAAGCCACACTTTAGTAGTAGCGCTAAACTAGATCTAGAGTAAAGGATATTTTCATCTACCATAACAAGTCTTCAAACAAACTTGTAAAGGATCCAGCTAATCTCCAAGTAACTCATCTCCCTTTCTCTCTTTTAGGGAGGCAACAAAAATCCAAAAACTTCACAATGCAACTTTATAATGTTTGGCACTCAGTCAGAAATTACTAGACACAGAAAGAAACAGAAAAAATGTGATCTATAAGAAGGAGAAAAGTCATTCAATAGTTGCAGATCTAGAAATGACAGAGATGATGGAATTAGCAAACAAGGACCTTAAAATATGTATCATAAATATGCTCAGGAATTTAAAATAAAATGTACATAATGAATAAACAAATATGAAAGACATGAAAAATAACAAAGGGAACTTTCAGAAGTTAAAATTAGACTATCTGAAATGAAAAATTCATCAGATGTCTATTCAGTGGAATAAAGAATACAGAAGATAGGCTTAGTAAACTTGAAGACATAGCAATAAAAGCTGACCAAACTGAAGCAAGAGATAAAACATCAGAGACTATATTAAATGGCTCAACATAACTGGTGTCCTAGAAGGAAGGTGGTAAAAGCAAACATTTGAAGAACTAATGGCCAACAGTTTTCCAAATTTGATGAAAAGTATAAACCTACATATTCAAGAATCTCAAAGAACCCACACAGAATAAATACAAAGAAAATCACACCAAGTCAAATAAAAGCCCAATTACTGAAAATAAGTGGTAAAAAAATATATATTTTTAACAGCCAGAGGGGAAAAATAGGTACATTACATACAGTGGGGAAAAAAACAAATGAATAGTCACAGCCTTCTAATAGAAACAATGTAAGCTAGAATACAACGGAACAATATCTTTGAAGTGCTGTAAGAAAAGAAATACTATCAACTTATACTTCTGTACTAAGGAAAAAGAGCTTTCAAAAACAAAGACAAAATAAAGACTTTTTTTTTCCCCAGACAAACAAAAATGGAGAGAAACTACTGCAAGCAAATCTATACTATAAGAAATGTTAAAGGAACTTTTTGAGTCTTTAATCCAACTACATCAATAATTACAAAATATGTAATCAGACTATAAAGGCTAATTAAAAGCAAAGATTGTCAGCTTGGTTAGAAAAGTAAAATGTAACTATATTTCATTTCAAAGAAATAAGTTTTAAATACAAAGATAAGTTAGAAGGAAAGGGGCTGAAAAAGGTATAACATAAATTCTAATAATAAAACAGTTGGTTTTAGCTAAATTAATATCAAAGTAAATTCAAATCAAAAAGTATTACTAAAAAATAAACAGGGACGTTTAATAATGATAAAAATGTAAATTCATTAAGAAGACACAATAATCCTACTTGTATATGCACCTAATGACAAAGCTCCAAAAATTCATGAAGCAAAAACTGACAGCACTAAATTTATAGTCAAAATCAAATTACAGGTGATCTTAATACTTCTTTCTTAGCAACTGATAGAACAAATTTCAAAATTGGTAATAAACTGGATTTTGAGCTACCAGTTTAACCTAATTGACATTTATAAAACATTATACCCAACAACTACAGAATACACATTCTTTTCAATTTCACTTGGAACATTCTCCAAGATAGAGCATATGCTGGGCCATGAACCAAATCACAATAAATTTCAAAGGACTGTTATTATACAGAATATATTCTGTGTGAAAATCAGAATTAAATTATAAATCAATAACAGAAGGATATCTGGAAAATCACCAAATATTTGGAAATCAAGTAACACATTCCTAAATAACACATGCACCGAAGAAAAAAATCACAAGGAAAATTTTTAAATGTTTTTAACTAAATGATAATAACAACACATCGAAATTTGAACACCCAAAGTCATCTAGGAATAGGCAGTGAAAGAAAATACATTATAAAGGTTTTCAAGGCAACATTTTAAATGGGAGGACAATGACCTTAAATAGGCTTAAATACTTTTTCTGAGTGTTTTTCTCTTTATTTGCAGAACTAAAAGAGAAGAACTACATAAAAGTTCCTCCTACCTAAGACAGACCTTAATAAGAAACTAGAATTCGATTTTTATTAAAAAAAAAACCTCAAAGGTACATTTTTAGTTTTTTTTTTAATATCCAATTAGCAAATGGGTTAAAAGCACAGACTCTGAAGCCTTAGTTAACATCCCAGCTCCACCACTCACTAGCTATGT
Source organism: Neophocaena asiaeorientalis asiaeorientalis (assembly GCF_003031525.2). Classification (NCBI taxonomy): domain Eukaryota; kingdom Metazoa; phylum Chordata; class Mammalia; order Artiodactyla; family Phocoenidae; genus Neophocaena; species Neophocaena asiaeorientalis. The sequence continues at coordinate 8,377,890 of NW_020173388.1, read as the reverse complement.
GTCCATAGGCAAGTTACTGAATCCCTCTGTGCCTCCCTTTCCTCAACTGTAAAGTGGGGATTCATGATAATATCTATCAGTATGATAATTTTAAAAGTAAATATTTATAAAGTGCTTAGAATAATGTTTGCCCATATAAATGTTATATATGTGCCAGTTAAATAAATAAGTAATAAATAAATACTTTGGATCACTGTCTACAATCATCACCAATCTTTGATAAAGGTAAAATTTTCATGTCTGATGTCTAAACCAAACGTTTAAACAGAAATCTAAGCTTTAAGGTTTGTTATCCAAATTGGGCATAAATCTCCCTCTCTTCCAACTTTCACCTATTCCCCTTCCCATGCTATTCCTTCTCCACCAAGCCAATCACCTGTGAAAGTGTGTGCCTTGTATTGCTTTGTTCACTGATCTTAACTCTTCACTCAGCCTAAGAACAAAAAAAGCAAGATTGAGGCCTCTGCTGTGAAACTCCTAGGTAACAAAGTTAATAGCACTGCTTATGATTATCTAAGGCAAAGGCAAGATAAGCAGACAAGGGTATTTCCTTCAGTGCTGAAGCCCCAGAGCACAGAGGTACCCCATTCCTGTGGTGAGGGTTTTAGCAGGAATTATACCGTGTTGCATAATAACCGGCTACCAAGTCTTCCACTGAATAGTTAGTTAAATCATTTAATCTCACTCTTTTCCTCTGATCTTTCATCTGTAAACTAGGGGTTAATAGACTATGTTGTGAGATATAATGAGTTAATACATATAAAGTGCCTACATATGCACGGTAAAGCAAGAATATCATAAACATTAGCTATTATTATTTGGTAGGAATTAGTCGTTTCAGTTTCAGCATTGCCTTTCCTTTAGGGTTTATTGCAATAACTATATGACTTAGGAAAGGGGTGTATTGAAGGCGGGAGTTTGAAACCGAGGGACCGCAGGAGAAGCTGATACTAGCACAAAACGGCAAGGTCTATTGTCAAGCCCTGAGAATAAACTTTAGCATGGTAATCAGAGCAGAATCCCAGTGGCCACAACTTCCCTACAAAGCCGCAAACACACAAAGCAGGGCGCTCAGAATCCAAAGGCAGGAGACATCCCGACCCGGAGAAGCCAGAGGGGGCCTCAGCACAGACTTTTACGCCGCTAAATTCCCAAGGGGTTGGCTCGGTGGCCTCCACGCTCCGAGAGACGCCTTTACCCTGTAAAGTGTGTCTGTGCTTCTGTACTGCTTGGCTCCCGCAGTGGTCCCGCGTGGCGGTCGGCGCTCCCACCTGCCACACCACTACCCCCGGACCGCAGCCGCAGCCAGCGCGACAAGAGAGAGCACCCAAGCCTCGGACCTCGGGGGCGGGGCTTGCGCGGAGGCCCCACCCCGCCGTCCCCATTGGCTGAGGCTGCCCGGGGCCGGGGTCAACGCGCTCCAGTCCGAGACCCCGCAGCTCCACCCCAACGCTGATCCAAGCGGAGGAGAAGCACAGGTGGGTGAGGAGCGAGCTTCTGTGCCCGGGAAGCCTCGTCGGGGGCCATGGGGGGACAGGTGAGGCTACCACCCGGAGAGCCCTGCCGAGAAGGTGAGTGTCTGCCCAGAGCCGGAGGATCTGGCGTTCAGGTGGCGATGAGAGCGGGCGGGCGGTCCCGGGTACTTGTGGAGTCCAGAAAGGGATACGCCGACTCTTCACGCACTCATTCACGCATTTATTCATTCAGTCATTCCGCCAGTCAGACGGTCAACAAGTATTTATCGGTGCCTACAATATGCCAGACTCTGTGGGGATGCCTGAGTCGAACAAGACATACGTGGTTCCCACCCTGGTCCGGAAGAGAGATCCATGTAAAATACGGAGAGCTGAGTGTCGTGACTGAGTAATCAGGGTGCTGTAGGAAGACTCGCAAGTCTCATCTGAAAAAGACGCTTCCACTGACTCGGACTCACTTCCAGAGTCCGTGGTCGACGTCACCCAGTGGGCAGAGGGCGTGCCCGCGGACCGGACAGGAGTCCTGTCTTGCGTCCAGCGCTGGCTTGGCGAGGGTCAAACACGGTGCAGGGTCAGGCGCCCTGGACCACCCCCCGCCCCACCCCCCGGGGGAGGGCTCTGAACAAACCTGGGCTGCCAACCTCTCTCCTCTTCCTTTGTGATGAAAACGCCTCCAACCCCAGTACCCTCGCGTCTGACTCGCTGTGAAGTCACTTCTTGGCTGCTTAAGGCGAGAGCAGGACAGAGGAAGAGACCGGGAACTAGGTGCACTCATTTAGGTTTCTCACTGCTTTTTAGTCTGGGGTTTCAGCCGCCCCCTGCGTCGTGTAAACTCTTAGGGCGCCACCTCCCTGTGCCAGGTGTTTATAACACTCGCAGGCTTTCTACAGTCTCAATACCAAAGGCGCGCGTGAGTCCGGATAAAAGTAGGGGCACGGCTGCGGCGGCGGGGAGTGGGCGCGGGCGGACAGTGTGTATCATATGAAATGACAGTTTTCAATTTTTACGGAGTCCAAAGAAAAGCAGATTTCTATTTTACCCGGTAAGGATGTAAAGAGGGAGGGGGCAGTGAGAGGCGTGGCAAGAACTATCTTTCCAAAATTGCTGGCAACTTCCCCGGGTTTTCTCTTCTCTTGGCTCTCCCAGTTTATTCCTTGATGCGGAGAGTTGTTGTTTTAAGGGGGGAAAAGGCAGTGAACCAGTCAAAACTGTGCCACCAAGAGAAAGAAGGGACACAAAGAAAGAAAAATACCTGAACAATTCACAAACTATTCAGAAGTTGAGGTTTTGGAAGTGGTTACTAAGACAGCTGGATCTAGAATTATTTCCTAGACAATCAGTCAGTCATTCTTTGTCTAAAGAATTCCTAAACTAGTAAGTCAGACTGTTACTAACACATCCACCCTTGTTTACTCAAGGATCTGTAAGTAAGGAGGATGTGTGAATTACATCCACTTGTTTGAATTTAGGGATGATTTTCCTGCTTTGCTCATGCATTAAGTTCCAACAAGAAATATTCAAGCTCCATGCTTAATACCTGGGGTTAATTAACTGTGGTAATTAATTAGGTGAGATGCTAGTGGGAAAGACTTGAGAGAAATCAGAATCCTTCTTATCAGTAGTGGGAAGAGATTAGGCTTTGGCACCAGTCTTCTCAGCTATGACGGCCTCCTTGTCTTTCTTCATCTGTAAATTGGGAATAATTCCTACAGTTTAGAGTTTGAGGAATAGATGCAGATGGGATTACACATGAAGCACACACTTCAGAGCCTGACATGGAGTAAAGGCTCCATTTTTCATTTGTTCATTTATTCAAATGACAAGAGTCCCATGTGCCAGACATTGGCCTAAGTTCTAGAATAGAGGGATTTGCAAGACAATCTGGTCCTAGACAGTCTGGGTCTAGAGGCCCAGATAATTGGTTTTCATAATTAGCAATCCAACCAAGCACAAAATTATTTGAGCCTTTGTTTTTTTCTGTAGGTATCCATCCCCATTCTCTGGCCTCTTGGATGCAGTGGTATACATGAATAATTCTGAGATTTTACTCGTTAAAAAAAAAATCCATATTATAAACATTTCTCAAAATTCCACCAAATGAACATAACTTTTATCAGCAGGACAAGCTGCATTTTCTATGTAAACTATAGCTTCTTTTATGTTACACTAAAAAAGATTTTCTCCAGATTTTTACAAGACGATTAAAAGCAGAAGTTGTTTTTTCAGCCTTCTGTAGATTTCCTAAGTGCTGAAATTCAAGTGCTTTAAGGTATTAAAAATTATTCACTAAAGGTTGTTCAAAAAGCAGTATGTTATTACTTGCAGCAGTTTATGTAGGAAATCTGATGGTCAACAGTCCTCATAGAGTATTTGACCTCCAAAAACACTGATAGTTGGACAATCTTGTTTAGAGATACAAATTTTTAACTTTTTAAAAAATCAACAGTATATGCTCAAATTTATTTGGGTTACTTGAAATAATGTGCTTCTTGCCCAGCCCTATCAGAGTTCATATGTAGATATATCTGCTAAATATATCTGCTTGATTTCCAAATTTACTCAAACTTATTTCTCATTCTTATCTGCTCCAAATTTGCTCTAAATTATTTCTCATTCCTATTCTACTCCCCTTATTCCTGTTTTTCTGTTCGTTTTCTCACTAAAATTGTCAGTTTCCATGAGAACAGAGACCTGTTTACCTGTCTTGTTGATCACTGTCTCACCAGTTCTTAGAACAAGACCCTGGCACACAGGAAGTGCTCAATAAGAATTGTTAAGTGTTGCATGAATGTATACTTAGCATGGTGCCTTGCATGGTAGGTGTTCAACAACTGATTTGTTGGGTGAATAAATAAAATTGATATATGGATATACGATGTTATTACAAAGCCATAATTAAGCTGTAAGAGGAAGTCTGTTTGGTTGGCAGTATTAAATTGTATGATGGAAAGTGAGAAATTCCTTTAGATTGGAAAGGCAGAGAAGGCCTTTCTAAGAAAGTGAGAGCTCAGTGAAGAGGAGTTAGGCATGCCAGCCACTACTAGCACTACATAACAAGTAAAGGCTACTTAAAAGCTTTAAGGTGAGAAGGAATTTAGCCTATGAAAGGAAGAGGGGAAAAAATTAGGGAATGAGGTTACAGAGAACGCTGGAGGCCAGGATTCTGTAGGCCCTTGTAGACTGTGGTGGGGATTTTGGATTTTTTCTGAATGAAAAGGGAAGCCATTACAGAATCTTGCAAGGAGAAATGACAAGATTGGACCTACTTATCTAAAAGCTCATTTCACCTGAGCTTGTCCCCTGCTACTCTTTGACCTTATCTCATACCATCTCCCTTCTCTCACCAGCCAGCCTGGCTGGTGCAGTTCCTCCCACCCCCTCAAGCAAATTCCCAAGTCTGGGTGTTTGCATTTACGCTTAGCAGAGAGGTTTTTCCATTCAATGCTGTTTTTTAAAAAAAAATACTCCTTCATGCGGCTTTTACTGCTTTCCATGGCACTCAACATATTCTGTAGTTATTCACTTGTTTATTCCCCCCCCCCAATAGAATGAATGTAATAGAGCAGGAATTTTATTTTACTCACTTTTGTAACCCCAGCTTCTAAAAAATGCCTGACAGATAATAGATACTCAATAAATATATATTGAATCAAAGAATGAAAAAGACAACCAGTGTTTTTTCAGAGAATGAGAGAGAGAGAAAGAGTAATGCAATGTAATGTCAGAGGTGAGCAAGCTTTAGAGCATGTAAAGCTTTTTTTTTTAAGTCCAGGATTAGGAATCTAGACTTTGTTATAACTGCCATGAAAAATCATGGGGAATTAAGCAGGGGAGTGATATAATCTGATTCACACTGGCTGATACTTGGAGAACAAATTGTAGGAGACATGAGAGATTTCATTCACTCTTTCCTTTGCTAATATAAATAGGCAGGTGTATCAGTCACCTATTGCTGTATAACACACAACCCAAAACCCAAAGGCTGAAAGCAACAATCATATATCCTTGCTTATGTGTCTGTAGGCCAGCTGATGGTTGACTAATCTAGACTGGGTACACCTGGGTGTCTCTGCATCAGGCTACATACCCACCTGGGTTTGGCTCCTTAATGTGGGATGAGCTTAGGTCTGCTCCATATGTTTTCATTCTGGGATCAAGCTGAAGGGGCAGCAGCTGCTCAGGGAAGCTCTATTCCTGAAAAGTACAGAGGTGCAAGAGTAAAGCCAACCATAATACAAGGTGGTAGACCCAACCATGTAAGTATATTTGAACCCTCTCCTTATATCACCTCTGCTGATGTCCCATTGGCCACCAATTCACTTCCAGCTGACATCAAGGGAAGAATACTCTGCCCTCGTCGGGAGGGGTAAGGAAGTGACTAATTGCTGAATAATAATCCAAACTAACTGGTAGAATGGATGGTGAGACAATGATTTTCTCAAATTGGAAATATCTTGCAGTGATTAAAAATGTAGTTTTATATAGTCACTGATTTCTCAGAAACCAAGATACTGATACCCTATTCCATGTAATAATTGGACTATATATATTATTATTCTCTGTAGACAAATAGGACTTGAAAAAATTAAAGCATTTCATCTTTGTATAAACAATAATAAATTTTAACTGACTTTACTTGTACTTTATGTTTTTACTTTTCTGAAATAGAAAGAATAGTAGCCTGGGAATTGCGTTACCTGGCCCTGTTTGGGCAGTTACATGACTTTGGCAAGTCACTTAATATCTTGGCATCAGTTTCTTTAAAATGTCTTCCAGCTACAAGTGCCTATGAATTTAGAGCTGGTCCATCAGCAATATTTATGAGCTACCAGGATTATAAGTAAATTACTCTGGGAACCAAGATAGCTTATGATGAAACCACAAAATTAAGGAAGGGGTCTTTAGAATCATCAAGTCCAACTCCTTCATTTTAGAGATGAAGAAGAAACCAAGAGTGATGACTCAACTTGCCCAAAATTATAGATAATTTGTAATGGAGCTAAAGGTGGGAAAAGGCATATAATCCTATAGAAAATTTAACTTTGTTTTAAAATTTTTAAGTTGTGTGTGTCTGTAAGGAAACATTCACACCCGTACATAGAAGATACATATTAAGTTGAATCATATGAAACTGCTATTTATGTAGGGTCAAAAATTGTCAAATATCATCAATTTCATTTGGTTTAACATAATTGAGAACATTAGCACCGTTTGTAAAAGCAAAAACACTGTAAATTATCCAATGTCCACCAACTATAAAATTAATGGTGAGATAGTCATGCAGTGGAATTCTATAGAACTGTGGGGGAAAAACCAAACCTTACAGCCAGAACATCAAGATTGATAAATCTCAAAAACAAGCAAGTCACCAAAGAATACATACTATATGATTACATTTTTAGAAGGTGCAAAAAGAGGCAAATGAAACACTTTATTATTTAAAGATATAATCTTATAGGGGAAATCATTTTTTTAAAGAAAAGGAATATTAGACAGAAAATCAGGACAGTTGAAACCACACGGCTTGCGGAATCTTAGTTCCACCCTCCGTGAAAGCGCTGAGCCCTAACCACTGGACCACAAGGGAATTCCCAAGTTGTTATTTCTTAAAATGGGTGGTTGACACATTGGTGTATATTGAATTATTTTTTTCTTTATAACTGACATATATTTCCTAAATCTTAATTATCCAATATTTAGAACAATATATAATAACATCAAAGAAGTTACAACACCATGCTGTTTGCTGACAGGAGTGTAAATTGGTACAGACACTTGAGAGGGTTATTGACAGTGTCTATTAAAATGAAAAATAAAGGGGAATTCCCTGGTGATCTAGTGGTTAGGACTCCGAGCTTTCAGTGACGAGGGCTCGAGTTCAATCCCTGGTCAGGGAACTAAGATCCCACAAGCCCGGGCAATGTGGCCAGAAACAATAATAATAATAAAATAAAATGAAAAATGAGTAATGTAATAAATTTTCTGTGTTGAAGAAGGTTTGGATTAAACTCTGGAGAATTACTTTGCTTACTAGAAACATAAGAAGCCACCTCTGATTTTGAGATATCTCTAATTCCTCTGAAACCTTCCAAAGTCCCTGCCCACACGTTCTGCTTCATCCATCTCTCCCCTCCTGCCCAGCACCACTCCACACCCACCAACCTGCCAGTCACTCCCTCCTTCAGTCATACCTGCTGTGGGCTCCCTCCTTAATATGCTCCCCAAACATAAAACAATTTAAGTTCTAAGGTCAGTAACTAGATAAGATTTTTATTACTTTTTCCTGCCATAAAACTTGCAGCATTGGGACTTCCCTGGTGGTTCAGTGGTTAAGAATCCGCCTGCCAATGCAGGGGACACAGGTTTGATCCCTGGTCCAGAAAGATCCCACATGCCGCAGAGCAACTAAGCCCGTGCACCACAACTACTGGGCCTGAGCTCTAGAGCCTGCGAGCCACAACTACTGAGCCTGAGCACCACAAATACTGAAGTCCGTGCGCCTAGAGTCTGTGCTCCACAAGAGAAGCCACCGCAATGAGAAGCCCGCGCACCACAATTGAGAGTAGCCCCCACTTGCCACAACTAGAGAAAGCCTGTGTGCAGCAACAAAGACCCAACACAGCCAAAAAAAATAATTAAAAAAATTTTTAAGTTAAAAAAATTTGTTTTTGTTTAAAAAATTTTTTAACTTAAAAAAATACCTTGCAACATTAATGTCCGCTTACAATGAGAACTTATAAAAGGCAACAAAACTTATTTGCACCCCCTTATCACCTTCTGCCTCCACACCCCCTAAAATGTTGGAAACATTTTGCTGTGTCAACAGCTCAGAAAGAATATTGTTTGATTGGAATGAGGTCCACCCACACTGTTTCCAGAGATAAAGTTTTGGAATGGTTATGTTAACTACATAGTAAGTGACACTAATGCAGCCATGGAATTTACTGGACAGTCAAGTCAGATGTTTTCCCAAGAATTCACGCAATCAAAATTCTTACTACCAAATATTACTTTGCACTCTTAAGGGTTGGATGAGATGAACAGTGCCTGGGACAGATTGCTAGATGCTAGCTTATGTGAAAATTTGCAGCAATTCTTACTAAAACAACCAGCCTGAACAATTCCTCAGTTACCATAGAATATCCCTGAAGTAATATAATTCTGTTTGGAATATTTAGAAGTTTTGTCCCAGAATTTATCCTGTATCACAGGATCAAAGTTGGTTCATTTTCAAATTACAGAGATAAATGAAATAGTAATCACGAAAAGATTGAATTCAATTATTTTACCTTTTGCTAGCCCTGAACTTTACGGTTGTTTCTCAACTGTGTATGTGGTAAAATTCACATAACTTCATAATGCTTTGCCCAGGGGGCATAGATCCTGTTTTTAAAGTTTTGTTTCTAAGACATCATTTAGTTGTTCATGTGCCCTCTTAAGATTTTTGAGATGTAAAACTGATTTTCTTTTTTCACTTAATTCTAAAATTGTAGTTGATTAATTTTTCTTTGCCTGTTTTTGTTTAAGGTAAGTCATGCTAGGGAAATATGCCTTTTAAATGGAAAAAAAAAAGTTGAGAAGATGGTCAGAAAACCTAGTCACGGTGTCACCTTGTTTGCAGCTTTTTGAGTGGAGAATAGATTATAAAAAGTTTCTTAGTGTAAAATGTTTTTATTCTGTGTTTTAGTATTTAGCCTCAAAAAAAAAAAGAAAGGCACTTAATAATGGGTCTGGTTCACTGGATTTACATGCTCATTTGAATCCTATTCAGGAAAAAAAAAAAAACCTCCTGATATTTAATTCATTTGTCTATTAGATTCTTTTTTTTTTTTAAGGAGGAAGTGAGTTAGTAGACCTGCAAATTATTCTTTTTAGGAAAGTGGTCCAGAAAACTAAACCCGCTTTTAAACATGTTTTCTGAAATGAACAATTCGTACCCCACCAAGTGGGATAGCTCAGTTTCCTGTAACATGGTGATTTCTAGACCCACAGGGTTGCTCTGCCCTTTTCCACCTTCAGTCGCCACATATGCTGCTGCTTTCCCGGAGACACACTGATGGCGTGAAGAAGAGAAGTGGACATTGTAGGGCTGTGATGAACCGCTGAGCCCAAGCCGGGTCTGAACAGCTCCAGGCTGCTCCAGCAGGCTGCTGCTGGCTGGAGCAGAGAACTGAGTACTGCTAGATCTTCCATTTTATGAGAGGAATCCAGACTTTCACGTGACGTCTCTCATGTTTGCATGATAACAGCTCAACAACTTTGCAGACATTTTGAAGAACCTGTGTGAGCCCAGCTGAACCTGTGAGCCCGTGGACCACGTGCTGGAGACCGCCCATCGGGCAGTAAAAAAACAGTGTGTCAGTACTGCCCACTCAAGTTTCTCCTTCTTGGAGAAAGAAAATAAAGATTAGTGTGTCTCCCTTTTGTCAGTTGACATTTCCCTCTTTCCCTTTTCCAGGCTACGTGCTGTCTCTCATCTGTCCGAATGCCTCCCAGGCTTGGTGTGAGATCACACGTGTGTCACAGCTGCTGGCTTCTCCTGTCCTCTACAGGGACCTGAATTCCAGCATAACCAACTGCAGCATTTCTGCAAATGCAGAGAACAAATACAGTCTTTATGTAGGCCTGGTACTGGCAATAAGTTCCAGTATTTTTATTGGCTCCAGTTTCATCTTGAAAAAAAAGGGCCTCTTACAACTGGCCAACAGGGGAGTTACTAGAGCTGGTAAGAATTGGATGCAACTAACGAATCCAAGTTTCTAACTGCAGAAACCATCCTACTGTAAGACCACGGTGCTACAGGAACAACGTTTCACCGTCTCTGTCTTCACCCCTATTCCTGTTCTTAGCAACTGTTCTCAGCAGTTTCCAGGATTGAGCCAGTTGTGTCTCCTTTAGGATGAGACTAAAATGCAAGAGGTTTGGGGTGTGGGATGAGCTCTTCTTTCATAGCCTTAGTCTGAGATTCCAGGATTTAGTCAGATCAGGCCACTCCCCTGATTAAAACACATCAGTGGCTTTTCTTTGCGCTCAGAGTAAATTCCAAACATCCTTGCACAGTCTCTGACCTCACCTGCTGCCTAAAATGGCCTGTGCTACCTCTCCAGCTTCATCTTCAGCCTCCTTCACTATCGTGTGCTTTTCTCTGGCTCCTGGAATGTACCGAGTTCTCTCCCACCTCGGGGTCTTTTCCTTTGTCTGCAGCTCTCTTCTGCCTGACTGTCATTTAGCTGACTCATCCTTCAGACTTCAGCTAAACTATCACCCCTACAGAAAGCCCTTCCTCGACCATCCTCTCTGGGGAGGTTTCACTCACCTCTACCCCTGCTGTTCTCTATCACTGCACTAAGGGTTTCCTTCATTGTACTTGGAATAACTTGTCATTGTACATTAATAGTCTATTTACTTGTTGTCAACAGGCTTACTTGTTTATTGATAGTATATTCACAAGAGCAGGGACGTACCCTAGCATAGGGGTTGGCATCCAATAAGTATTGTCAAATCAGTAAATGGATTACAGTAGAGTTAGGTTACTATTTGTAGTGACATTTCAGAAGCTGTGTAGCTCTGCTTGGCTATCCTTCATTAACCATGAGTTTTCTATTCATTCTTATCAAGAATAATGTCCTAAAAGAGTTAAATATCTTTCTAAGGTTCATAGGGGAAAATAAACGGCTATGAATTGTGCAAACAAGTTTATAAAAGAGTACTATTGAGGGGACATTGATAAAACAGTTTGGCATTAACAAAGATAGACAAAATAATAAAAGATAATTGAAAACTTATATAAGTACATACAGCAATTTAATATACAATTTTTAAAAGTGGCATTTCAATCCACTGGAGAAAGGATTAATTATTCAATCAAAAGTACTGAGACAACTGGCAAAAGCTAGAGGAGAAAAACGTGAGAGCTTTACTTTATACCATTTGGTAAAATAGATTCCTCATAGTTTAGAGTTAAATTTAAAATGAAATAATTTTTTTATAAAAACCTAAAAGAAAGTCTTCCTAAGCGTAAAGATAAAGGAAGAAACAAATCTATATAAAGGAAGAGATTATCTGGATTGACCCCCCCAAAAAAAAAATCCTATATAAAAACACCTTTAACTGAAAATAAAAAGGAAATGACATGTAGGGAAAATTTTCAAACTATATGACAAAGGGTAGTTAAGTCACAATATACAAAGAGTGACTATAGTCGATAAGAAAAAGATAGGTACCTAACAGAAAGGCAAAACACATAAACAAGGAACTCACAGAATAAGAATTGTAAGTGGCCAATAAACATACCTAAGTAAATGTTACTTCACTAGTACCCAAAGATATACCAACTATATAACACTGAACTCCTGGGTTTTACCTACTATTTTAACAATATTTGGTTTTTCTTTAAAAAATAATGCCCTATGTTGGTAAGGGAATTTGGGAAATAAATAGCCCTCTCAAACATTGGTGGAAGCAATATAAATGGGTACAAACTTTCCTGAGAGCAATTTGGGAAAGCTTAAAAATGTTAATATCTTAAAATCTAATAATTCTACCTCTAGGAGTTTGTCTTCAGAAGTGAACGAAGCTACAGTACTATAATCAAAACAGTGTTGTATTGGCACAAAAACAGACATATAGATCAGTGGAACAGAATAGAGAGTCCAGAAGTAAACCCACACATCTACGGTCAATTAATCTACAACAGAGGAAGCAAGAATATACAATGGAGAAAAGACAGTGTCTTCAACAAGTGGCAATGGGAAAGCTGGACAGCTACACGTAAAAAAATGAAATTAGAATACTTCCTCACACCATATACAAAAATAAACTCAAAATGGTTGAAAGAGCTAAATATAAGATGTGACACCATAAAACTCCTAGAAGAGAACATAGACAAAACATGCTTGGACATAAATCGTGGCAATATTTTTAGATCAGTCTCCCAAAGCAAAAGAAATAAAAGCAAAAATAAACAAACAGGACCTAATCAAACTGAAAGCTTTTGCACAGCAAAGAAAACCACCAAAAAACTAAAAAGACAACCTATGTAATGGGAGAAAATATTTGCAAACGATGTAACCAATGAGGGGTTAATATCCAAAATATACAAATGCTAGTACAACTCAATATCAAAAAAACAACCCGATCAAAAAATGGACAGAAGATCTAAATAGACATTTCTTAAAAGAAGACATACAGATGGTCAATAGGCACATGAAAAGATGCTCAGCATTGCTAATTATTAGAGAAATGCAAAGCAAAACTACAATGAGGTATCATCTCACGCTGGTCAGAATGGCTATCATCAAAAAGGTCTACAAATAAGAAATGCGGGAGAGGGTGTGGAGAAAAGGGAACCCTCCTCCACTGCTGGTGGGAATGTAAATTGGTACAGCCACTGTGGAAAACAGTATAGAGTTTCCTTAAATAAAAATAGAGCTACTATATGATCCAGCAATCCCACTCCTGGGCATATTTTCAAAAAAGACGAAAACTCTAATTTGAAAAGATACATGCACCCCAATGTTCAAAGCAGTGCTATTGACAATAGCCAAGACATGGAAACAACCCAGGTGCCCATCAACAGATGACTGGATTAAAAAGATGGGGTATATCAATACAATGGAATATTACTCAGCCATAAAAATAAATGAAATCTTACCATTTACAGCAACATGGATGAACCTAGAGAATATTATACTAAGTGAAGCAAGTCATACAAAGACAAATATATGAAATCACTTAGATGTGGAATCTATAAAATAATACAAATGAATATATATACAAAAGAGAAACAGACTCACAGACACAGAAAACGAACACATATATATTATATATACATACGTATATATATATATATATATATATATATATATATCATCTCATACAGGTTAAATTAATAATAATAATATATAATAGACCAGATTTTAGACTATTCAATCATTAAGGGCTGAGAAAGTATTTGTTCTATTAAGTTTTTTTAAAACAGCATATGAAATCATATTTTAATTTTCCAGTTTGGTTATTTGCAAATTTTGTAAGGAGAAAATCATAAATAAACATGGTTAACTGCTTTGCAACATAATCCTCACAGCTAACGTATCCTTTTTAGCTTAACTATAACAAAATCAGATAGGTCAAGTTCACAGCGTTAAGTATATTAAAATTGGTGAGAAAATTGCAATTTCTAAAACAATCATAACAATGACTTAAGCTCACAAATTACAGAGTGGGAAGATAACTCTCTGAATATCTTAGGAAAGGTTTTTGTCCTTTTCAGTAGACTAGACAAATTCAATTTCATGGTGCCAAGGTAGAGAATAAGTAGAATCCAGCTGGCCAATGCTGGCTATTCTCTCATTGACTATCCAAAATCTCAAAGGCTCTTATGTCAACCATCTTCATCCCTTTGAGGTCCTCCTTAGGTACCAACCTAATTTATGATTTATGTCTTTAATTTTTTAACTGTGGCTGAAACAAAGTATTTAGGGCTTATAATACGCTATGTCCATATCTGAATGGCATAAATATAGTGTGGACAAAAAATATAACCTGCCATATCAGTAAACAAATGGTGTTGCCAACATCAAGCCATTAGCCACTGCAGCCACCAGCAGACAGTGCATCCTGAGGGCGTTCAGGATGGAGAAAACAGGATACTGGCCCTAGATAGTTAAAAGTGCATATCAAAGGAGTGATTTCAATGAACCCAGACCCTTGCACCTTCCCATACCTAGAAAAGTGCTAAATTCATTTTCTTGAATTAATGGTAATCTTTTGATGTTCCAACTACCTGTTTTGTTTGTTTGTTGTTTTTGCAAAAACTCCTATATATCCTGGCTCCTCCCTTACTCATTCAGGGCAGTTGCTCAGAGCTGTCTGAGAGGCTGCCTCCTGGGCTTAAGTCCTCAGCAAGTCCACCGAATAAAGCATAATTCTCAACTTTCAGGTTGTGCATTTCTTTTCAGTAGACAGTAGTAACCTGATGACTAAATAAAATTTTCCTGCAGATGAAAAAACTGACTTTGTGTAGAAATCAAAGACAATATAAAAAAAGCTTTAGAAGATTTCTAAATGGAAGATTTACTGGAAACGACCAAGTAAATAAGCTAAAGATGAGATATACTGACCAGGCCTTAAGCCTTGTGTTTTCCAACCATACTCCGGTACCTTTTGTAGAAATTAATTCCTCAAACCCTCTTCCTCCACTTTAGAACTTAATTTCTATTTGTATCATTTTCCTAGGACAAGGTGGATATTCTTACCTCAAGGAATGGCTCTGGTGGGCAGGATTACTCTCAAGTAAGTCCTTAATGCCGAGAATAGTGTTTGCTTGTGAAATGATAAAGTACATGCAATTGTTCAAATTGATTAATTTAGCTAAGTGTTAAGGATGGCATTTAAGTCTAGATTTGTGTGGGCATAATGTCTTACATATAAAATAAATTACATGTATTTAGAATTAAGTTTTACTCTTTCTTCCCCCCACCTGCACATTCTCAATACTGTTTTGGAATGCAAGTAAAAAAGTTATTGTCTGGAATCTTATATTTTATCACAAACTTCTCCTTCTCTTGTATTTTATTCCCCATAACAATTGAGGAAAATGCTTCCCTCCCACATTTTCCCAGCTCCTAATTCAATATGCGACTGTTCTCGCTGCATAGAGTAGGTACACTTTCCTGGCCAGGACCAAAATATGGATAAATGAAAGTCCCCTTGGACTGCTTAGCTCTGAACAAATGGAGAGAAGATGAAGGTTGCCAGCACTCTCCTTCCTCCTAGACTTGCCCTGAGGATTAAATGAGACTCTGTATGAGGTGAAAGCACTGTCTAAACGCTAATGTGATGTCCAGTAAGAAGGCAGTGTATCACCCTCAGGCACTTTTGCAGATTTATATCTCCCTCCTAACTCCTCTGAACTTTCTCAAATCCCAAGCCTAAAACTTCCAGGGAAAGGACCTCATAAATTGTAGTTTCACACTACTTCCAGCCATCTCTGCAGCCAAAAGCCTTAAAACTTCCAGTGATTTTCTTGTACTAAGTAAGACATTTCAGTATTTTTGAGATCCTGTTACAAGAAAGAATTGGATAACTTTTCTTTAATAAATGGTGGTATCTAAAAGGCGTGTTACCTGAAAACTGGGTTCATCTCTTGATGGGTGTCAAAAGACACAACCAAGTCAGAGGTTGGGAGAAGGAAGGATTTATTACTTGCAGCAAGTAAGGGGAACACTGGGGATCTTTCCCAAAGCAGTGTCTTCCCAAACAGCAAAACTAGGAAAGTTTTAAGCTAAAAGTACATGCATATTCATGAAGGGGCTTGAGCAGAGGAGCATTCAGCATAGAATTGGGGCAGAGGTTGACAAAATCCAAGCATTAACTGATGGAAGTCACGAGGGTCAGAAAAGGTCAACATCAGGACTTCCCTGTGGCGCAGTGGTTAAGAATCCACTGGCCAATGCAGGGGACATGGGTTCGAGCCCTGGTCCAGGAAGATCCCACATGCCGCGGAGCAACTAAGCTCGTGTGCCACAACTACTGAACCTGCACTCTAGAGCCCGCAAACCACAACTACTGAAGCCCACGCGCCCTAGAGCCCACACACCGCAACTACTGAGCCCACATGCTGCATCTACTGAAGCCCGTGTGCTCTAGGGCCCGTGTGCCACAACTACTGAGCCCACGTGCTGCAACTACTGAAGCCTGCGCACCCAGAGCCCATGTTCCGCAACAAGAGAAGCCACCAAGAAGCCCATGCACTGCAATGAAGAGTAGCACCCGCTCGCCGCAATTAGAGAAAGCCTGCACACGGCAACGAAGACCCCACACAGCCAAAAAAAATTTTTTTTAATTTAATAATAATTATAATACCTTAAAAAAACTTCTAAAAATAAGTGTTATATATGCTGGGGAAGCACCATGGTTCAATTAAGAAAAAAAGAAAAAGAAAAGGTCAGCATCATCGTCCCTTGGGTTCAAGTTGATCTGGTGGTTGAGGGGACTTAAATTCTACAAAATAGGTCAAGGAAGTACTTCAGGCTAATCTTTACCATTGAAACAGAACTGCGAGTCTTTACAACTGATTTATCATCTTTGCTGTTGTTACTCCTCTTGCCTGATAACAGTTTGTTCTTTTGTTCCCTTAAGATCATTAATTACTGAGACCTGTTTGAGGGCAAGCATTGTGGCCAGGCTTAGATCAAAAATGGCTTAGTCCTAAAATGGCTTCTCTTATGTCAAAAAGCTGTATCTGGTTCTTTTCTCCCGGGATCCCATACCCTATCTGCTTACAGGATGGTAAATAAAAATAATTTAAATTTGTATAGCTTTTTCAGCTTTTAAGGTGTTTTCACATCTGTTTTCTTACTTCATTTGAGTAAATGTTGTCAGGGACTGTGCTGGGAAGATTCCAAATAAATATTTGGATGATTCTTTCTCCTTTTCTCTCTCTCTCTGTCTGTCGTATCTCTCCACCCTCTACCCACACAATAGAATGAAAGTAGAAGGAGAATATTATATGGCTATGTTTGTAATTTTAGTCTCACCATGCACAAAGTTTCTGCCAGTATTGAAGAGTGAAAAGCACAAGTCTTCAACGTCAGAGATTTTATCTAGTGACAAACATACAGTACTTCAATTATGAAATCAGTATTTTCCTGGAAAGCTGTCTGTAATGATAAAAATATAAATAATGAAGTATTCAAGAAAACACGTCGATGAAAAAAATTAATCAGTTGATCTAAGAAAAAAATGGCAAGTTTTATTCACACCGAACTGAGGATTATAACCCGGCAACAGCCTCTCAGAAACAGAACTGCTCCGCCTGTTAGAGATCAAAGCACAGTTATAAGTTCTTGAGACAGGGGGCATTAAATGCCATCTAATGGACAGTTTACACAATCCAGAGCTGCACTTACAAAGAGAGTAGTGGGCCCTTACGAGATTAAGAAGGAAGGTCATCTCCTAAGGAGGTCTGGTTAATGCAGACGTACAACACACACTAAACGGGAGGGAGGAGGCCCAGATGGGCCAAAAAAGAAAATTATGTTTACATTTTTCTCATCTTGCCATAAAGTATGAATTTCATTTCATTACTTACTATTCTGAGAAAACTACCACTGTTGCTCTGAAGGGAGCAGTCTCCTACCGTTCTGTACGTTTCTATTTATTTTATGATATTTTAAAGCTGATTACTCCTGTAGATTTGGCTGGGGCTGGGGTCGGGCTTGGGGGGTGGAGTGGATAGCAGCCAGAGGGAAAAAGAAAATGGGTGCTGGTGTCTTTTATCTGTTCCAGGAGCTCTCTCTACAGTGTGTCTGCTTGGCGCAGTTTACAGCGTGAAATACTACATTCTGTGGGCAAGCATTCAGTTGTGACCCATGAGAATAATTCGGCCCCAATTCAAGGGCCCAACTCTTAGAAAGATTTTCCCTCACTCTAGAAGTTAATTGCATCACACTATCTTATGGAAGCCTGGAGTTCCTCAGATAAAGATTCCAGGAGCATGTTGTTAGGACTTTCAAAGAGCTGCTTGGATATCCTTGAGCTACTGAGATACTGTTACTTACATGTAGATCATCTGCAATCCAGAGGTGCCTGACTACACAGGCCCGTGGTAGGCATCTCTGCCTATCCCCTGCCTAGACTGTATGTACATCTCTAGAAAGCGTTCTAATTTTACAAGCTGCTTTATTGTTAATTTGCATAGCAGTAGGTATTCTTGAGCAAACAATCATTCTTACTTACTCCAAAGCTACCTCTTCTAGATTTCATCAGGGTGACCAAACATGTTTCTGGTTCTAAAGTAACTAAAAACGTTATTGAAGGTCATTTAAAATAGATATTCCTCTGTCGCCATTTTTTGCATTCATTGAGTTTGCATCACCAGGTAGTTACAGTTTATCCTTTTAATACCAAACCTTCCCCACCTTCCCTAAAAGAAGTTAAATTATTCCTTTTCATTAGATATATGAGTGTCTGTGGGATAAAAGACGACTGCTTTGCATGCGTCAGTTGTTTTTCTCATAGGATCAATAAGCCTGTCTTTTATATTAATACTGCTGCTTGCTTTCCAGTGGGAGCAGGCGAGGCTGCGAATTTTGCAGCTTATGCTTTCGCACCTGCCACCTTGGTCACCCCACTGGGCGCTCTGAGTGTTCTCATAAGGTACGTAAGCAATAAGGAACTTGGCTTCTGAGGGGTTTTAATACCATGATAAACTGAACCCACAAGAAACAGATTACGAAGCATACCTCAAAACAGAATTTTGAAAATCACAAAACTAATGTGAGAAGACTATACAATAAATAGCAGGAGAAATAGGAAATGGATGGTCTTCCCGCAAAACCCAGAGTAATTGTGCGTTTTCCTTGTGACGATTCAGTGGAGCCAAGCAGATTTTTTTCCCCTCTCACCTGAACAAATTACCGCAGCCCTTTTTAATGCTTTCTGTTGTCATAGTGGCTAATGACCGTAGTTGTCAGAGGACTTTACAAAGCATGGTGTTCGGGTTAAATTTCAACTTTCACTAAAACTCTTGCATTGTCTGCTGGATACTTCTGTTTGGAGATATCTTAGTTTCTTTTAGTACTGGAAACAGGAATCATATTCCTGTCAATAAAAAGTGGATCTAATATTTCTGAGTTGGTCTTTATTATGATTCCAAATGAATGTGTTCCATGAACTCTATTTTGTAACTAAGCAACTGTTTTGTTTGTTGTCTTTTTCTTTTCCTTTTATCTCCATTCATTACCAACCTCTAGAAGAAAGCTTATGACTAAGGCTACCCACTTCTTTTCACCGTCTTTGTAGGATTGTTGTGAGAAGTAAGTGAGTCCATACAGAAAGCACTAGAACACTGGCTACTAGTGAATGGTAGATATCGGTAGTAGCACTTTTTGCTGAGGCTGCCGTCCTCATCAGTGGCCACATGAGGGTGACTCTCAGAAAGCACTTGGTAATTGACCATAGTCTTGGGTGCAAATGGATACTGATAATGCCCTGGTGGGAGTGCCAGGGCATCAGGAGAAGGGGCCACAGTGGACCTACTGGTTGAGCCGCAGGATGGCATCTGTGTCCATGGTGGTGCCAACCTAGAACTTCCTGAGGCCATGGCAACAAGGTAGTGGGAGCAGTGAATAGGTGAAAGTTATCAGAGCAATAGCAGTCGGTAAGGAAATATTTTAATATTTTGACAACCCATATGGTTGTACTTGTGTGTACCAGGTAACTATTGGCCCTGAGCAGAGTAATTCTTCTTTAGGTATATATCGTTCTTTGAAGCTTTCCTGAGCACACATGTTCTAAATGTGTCATGCCAGTAAGATGTAAACGTTCTTCCATTTTGTTTGGCTTTATAGGAGAAAATGGGGACATTCAAAATGAATTAAGTGGGACCTCTTAGAAGGTCATGGGAAGATGACAGGTGTATAGAATGCCTGTTATAACTTTTTAACTATAAAAGCAATTAAGCAGACTTGATTAATTACTTGTATTTTTCTAGATACAAATTTAGTAATATATGGAAGGAAGGGAGGGAGGGAGGGAAGGAAGGAAGGAAGGAAGCCAGCCAACCAGGGTTTTCAGTGTCACATAGCATATTCCAATCAGTTGATTGGGATGCAGACTGGTGCGCGCCGCAGTGCGACGTCTGAGCTGCCATGGAATCCAAAGGTAACTGAACAAGAGTGATTTTTTTTTCTTCTTCCAACAGTGCACTGTTGTCTTCCTATTTTTTAAATGAGCACTTGAACATTCATGGGAAAATAGGCTGCATATTAAGTATATTGGGGTCAACTGTGATGGCTATCCATGCCCCACAAGAAGAGGAAGTTGCTTCTCTGCATGAAATGGAAATGAAATTGAGAGACCCAGGTCTGTGATTCAACCAAAAGCAACACTTACTCAAATTCTGCTCCACTTTCTCTTCTCATCAAATGAATTGGTAATAATATTGTAAGAGGCTTCCTAGAAGCCTAGTTGTGGGTTGAGGTACAGTACAGTTTGACCGAGTGATACAAGTCTTCTGAAAATGTGGCACCCATGCTTCCCCTCCACAAAACGAAAGGAAGAGATGGGGATAGAAAAGGGAAAAGACTTATACTCCAACCCAAACTTTCACATCTTTCTCCCTCTGAAAATAAAAAGTCAATCAGACAATACCTGCTGTACCTCATAGTGTTGTCAGTGAGGTTCAAATGATATGTCTGTGAAAGTCCATTGCGAAATATTGAGCCATGCAGTAAAATGTTGTTGCTCCTGTTTTTTTTTTTTAGTCTCATGTCTCTTTCTAAAACACCTAGGCTCCTAAACTCATGACTAACAAGATTTCAAAAAGATTTGATCCTATTAGCATTTTCTGAAGTCTAATTCTTTTCTCCTCCTAACAGGATTTATCTCCTTTGCTGTGATCATAACTGTGATCTCCTTGGTGCTGATTTTGATTGTAGCTCCCAAGAAAGGACAGACCAATATATTGGTCTACATTTCAATCTGTTCATTGATTGGAGCATTTTCAGTTTCTTCTGTCAAGGGCCTGGGAATTGCCATCAAGGAACTACTGGAATGGAAGCCCATTTATAAGCATCCCCTGGTCTTTGTTTTGCTGGCTGTACTCGTGCTTTCAGTGACAACACAGATTAACTATCTCAACAAGGCACTGGACACCTTTAACACATCTCTTGTGACTCCCATTTATTATGTGTTCTTCACTTCCATGGTAGTAACTTGCTCCGCCATCTTATTCCAAGAATGGTATGGCATGAATGCTGGAGATATCATCGGGACTTTGAGTGGGTTCTTCACCATTATCAATGGCATCTTCCTTCTACATGCTTTTAAAAACACTGACATTACCTGGAGTGATCTGACATCCACCACTCAGAAAGAAGTCCTCTCTCTGAATGGCAATGAAGACAAATACGTCTTACTAGAGAATGTAGAATGTTCAGCCCCAGGATTTGATGATGACATTACCTTGTTTAACAGGACTGATGATCAAAGTCGCTAGAAACCCTGAACTTTAACCGCTAAGAGACACTTGGAGAGGAGAAGGAATACCTGATTCTTGGAACAACTATTAGGAAAGCTGGCATTTTTAAAGTTCTAACTAATAATTTAGACATGAGGCCAAATAAAAATGCCTTTATTTTTGGCCATCAAATTTGAAAATCAGGGCTTCCCTGGTGGCGCAGCGGTTGAGAGTCCGCCTGCCGATGCAGGGGACACGGGTTCGTGCCCCGGTCCGGGAAGATCCCACATGCCGCGGAGCGGCTGGGCCCGTGAGCCATGGCCGCTGAGCCTGCGCGTCCGGAGCCTGTGCTCCGCAACGGGAGGGGCCACAGCAGTGAGAGGCCCGCGTACCGCAAAAAAAAAAAAAAAAAAAAAAAAATTGAAAATCAAAGTTTTGATCCTCCTCCAGAAGGCTTCTGCTGTTTTTCATTTCTGCAAACTTGAAATATTCCCTAAGCATGAAAGAAGTCAGAGTTGGATACCTCTCAGAATGATCTCTTTCTTCTGGTCACAATATGTTTGGTTCTGCCAGGTGGCTCTTCATTTCTTTGGCCGCTATTCTTAGTCTCTCAGTAATTCACAGGTAAACACAACTGTGTGCTGATAAGCAGAATATCAGTCACCATTCTCTAATGAGTCATAGTTTCAAATTATTAAAACTGAGAAGCGAGATCACTGATGCCTCCCACCTTCTACAACTTCCTTCTTTCTAAACTAGGTAGCTAACGGGTAGAGTGTTAAAGAAAAAAATAGACATGTTGGAAATCTGCTGCTTGGTGGGCTAGAATGTGTAAGACACACACGCCTATGAAGGGCTTATAAATTGTAACTTATTGAGGAGTTTGAGGAGAATAGGAAGGCAAGTTAACTTCTTAGAAAACTCAGGGAATACTACAGGAAAATACCTTTTTCTATTAAAGCCTACATAAAATTTTCCTATCTCACTCCAGGTGCGTGGCAGGAGTAACATTTTTGGTGGTCTCTACCGTTTATGGACCGATTAATCCATTAATCTTTTCTCATTGATTTAATGGAAAAGAAATTAGCTATCTTATTTCTAGACTAATTTATTTCTCTCAAAAAAAATCCTAACCAAAACATTATGACATTAAAAACAAACAAAAACTCTTCAGGTTGACTGGATTATTCTCTTCTAATGTCAAATGTTATTAGTTTTGTTTGTTTGTAATCTACCTCAAGTCTATTCTGGGTAATAATAGTAGATTCTTTTCTTCAGAATTCTATTAAAGTGACTTTAGCATTTCCCCAGTTCGGTTGAACTGTGATTGATTTTCACGGTGATGACCTGAGATGATTGCAAAGCCCTAAAGTGCTGGCATAGTCTCTTTGGCATAGTTTAGTGTTGAGTGCAATTCAGGGCATTCTAAACTTTTGAAAATTGATAATCTGTGGAAGATTCACGGGTTGATACCGTAGGTCAACTATGTTTACTGTGTTGATTGCTGTTAATTGTATATCAGATATATAAGCTACGAACACAAGTTTGTACAAAAAGTATTCTCTCAAAAAGTAGTGTCTGAAAGTTGTAGAAATTCTTTTAAGTTTCTCTTTTTCTGTTGAAAACTCTGTTGATTTCTCCAGGACACCTTCTTGGTGAGGAAATTAATAGCATCCAACCTGAGGTTGGGGTAGTCCTCCACTCGACTGTATCTTAGTGTCAGATATTTCTTCAACGTCACCTGTTGACAAAGCTTTGCCCTTGGTATATTGTGCCCAGGTTAAAGGTTCTTGTAACACAAGAACCCATGTGTACACTGGGTTGGAAAATGAACTGGTGTTGACACATACACCCAGGAGAAAGTCTGAGAAAGACCTAATGAGCTGAAATCTGTTGAGAAACAATGAAACATTTGAAAAACTCTAAAAATCTCTGGTGGGCATATGCATTGAAAAACTAAAATGTTGCAAATCCGAAACCCAGAGTACTTTTTCCCAAATAGGAAGATGTTGTCTAAGGAGGAATAAAATGCTGGATCCCTGTATTGAGACTGTGTTAGTCTTAACTGGTAGTCTCATATGTATATATTTTAATATGTATACTTTATCTCACATAGATACCTTAAGATTTATTATGTGAATATCTGTACACATGTCATTAAGGATCACAAAGCTGTCCTCACACAGCCAAATGGAAAGCTTTTCCTAATTCTATAAACATAATAGTTTCATTTTATTTTTCAACTTACAATTTTATTCTTAGGTCAGTGGTTAATGATTTTATTTCTAGTTCAGATTTCAGAATGTTCATAAAACCCTCGATTTGGCAACATGCAATTAAATTAACATTTTTGTTTTAAGAGTACGAAATCAAATACATATATGTGGAAAGCACCCACATCATGCCTGATATTGAGGCATTTAATACAATTTAGTTCTCTTTGAATCAACATTTTAATTCTCATAGTCTCAGTACTATATAGGTAAGGACCATTAGTTGCTAGTTTTCATATATTCTTTTTCTTTTTTCAATTTGTGTTACCTTAGTTCATTTTTAATAATCCGAGTGAAAATGAATTCCATTAGTATACTATCTCAACAATACAAAATGATTCTGACAAAAATATTTTATTTTTCCTAATAAAACCAAACTAAATGCAATCTTCACATTCCAACAAAACTTTGTGGAAAAGTACTTTATATGAATATATATGAAATATTTTCAAATGTTTCAAAAAACTATGGTCATGAAATTTTCTATTTTTCAAATGTTTATAAATACTGTTCATTTTAGGAAGTTTACAACTTTTAAACTAATGTTTCTGTATGTTTTTCATTTGCAATCAAATAATGTGGTTTAATTATGCTTGTTGGAGTTCAGTTTTGAGTTTCTTGAAGTTAAGCTTACGTAAAGGCAAAAATACCCCTTGAAATTAAAAAGAAAATTCTGAGGTTTAAAAAAAAAATCTGCACTTTGTTTAATGCTCTGTCATTTTCCTTGAAATTAAAATCTGTTTTAGAAAAAGGCTCTCCACAAAACCATCTCCTGAACAAAAGGTAGGAGACACTATCTTATCTTTTGATAATTTTATTGAACAGTCGGTGTAATGAAATCTCCCCTCAGTTCAGAAATTTAAAAGAAAAAGGAGGAGGAGGAGAAAAAAGCATTATAACAATATTTGGTAGCATTGCATTACATGAAAATTTACATTTGCAAACCCTCAGCAAATTTCCTTCTAGCCCCATTAGAACTCAGTATTGAGCACATCACCATGACTTTATCAGTTTTCCCTGTTCTGATTTGAATTCATGTTTGAGAATAACTCTCTCAGTTGTTTCTATGGAAGTGAATTGTCTAGGGTACAGAAGGCCTCTTTCTTACCTGTGTCTGTTTTGTAAATGAACAGAAATAATTTGCAATTCCCTAAATCGCACAGTTACTTAGAATCAGAATGAGGACCCAAATCCAAGTCCCTCAAACCTCCCAGACTACCCACTCCACGGAATGTAGGCACGTCTAAGGAGGCCTTGGTGGAACACATCTCAGCAGAGTTAGAATGAACGACAGCTTCCCCCAGCAAGCTGTGTTAGTGTACACCAAACATTTCAGTACCCTAGCTGCGGTGTATAGGAAGCCTCCAAGAGGTAAGCTTAGGTTACAAAGAGTCTTAACTTTTATCTATAACAATGAACAACATATGTTTCCCAATGAAGGCTTTGCTTGAAAAAAACAAAGTTTTTTGAGAGAGCCAACTACCTGAGATACCTTTTCCTACTTTGGTCACAAATCACAAAAAGACCTTTCTTCCTCAGGGAAAACTGAATCTCCATTAATGCCATTAGTATGGGAGAAAGCCTTTGAGTTAGAAGCCACTTTCATTTTTATATGTAGAACTTCCCCTGTGGCTGGGGACAGAGGGGGCAGAATCTCTTCAGGCCAAGCCCTAGCAGCCTCAAGCTTGTCCAGCCCTCAGGAGACAAGGCCTCACACCAGTTTTCTGTACTGGGACCCTCATAAGACCACATGGCCCTCACTCGCACCCAGCCACATGTAGGCCCCAGCAACTACTTGACTCGGGGGAAGCACATGGAGGGGGTTGGTAGTGGAGATAAGAGCCATGTTCTGAGCACCATGTTCCCAGAATCCCTTCCCACCCCCTGCCTTCTGTGATCTAGCAAGTAACTCCTGACTGCCAGCATGCAACTCAATCTGGCCCCAAAGCCTGTGGCACTATTTACAATAGCCAAGACATAGAAGCAACCCAAATGTCCATCAGCAGATGAATGGATAAAGAAGACGTGGTATATGGGCCTCCCTGGTGGTGCAGTGGTTGAGAATCTGCCTGCTAATGCAGGGGACACGGGTTCGAGCCCTGGTCTGGGAAGATCCCACATGCCGCGGAGCAACTAGGCCCGTGAGCCACAACTACTGAGCCTGCGCGTCTGGAGCCTGTGCTCCACAACAAGAGAGGCCGCGACAGTGAGAAGCCCGCACACCGCAATGAAGAGTGGCCCCCGCTTGCCACAACTAGAGAAAGCCCTCGCACAGAAATGAAGACCCAACACAGCCAAAAATAAATAAATAAATAAAAAAGAAGATGTGGTATATCTATACACAATGGAATATTACTCAGCCATAAAAAAGAATGAAATAACGCCATTTGCAGCAACATGGATGGACCCAGAGATTATCACACTGTCAGAGAAAGACAGACATCATATGATATCACTTATACAAGAAATCTAAAAAATAATAATACAAATGAACTTATTTACAAAAAAGAACTAGACTCACACATAGAAACTTATAATTACCAAAGGGTGGTGGGGCAGAGAGGGAGAAATTAGGAGTTTGGGATTAACATACACACACAACTATATATAAAATAGATTAACATACACACACAACTATATATAAAATAGATAACTAACAAGGACCTACTGTACAGCACAGGGAACTATACTCAATATCTTATAATAACCTATAAGGGAAAAGAATCTAAAAAAAGAATAGATTATATATATATATAAAATCACTGAATCACTTTACTATACACCTGAAACTAACACAACATTGTAAATCAACTATATTTCAATAAAAAAATTTTTTTAAACTAGGTACAATAAAAGCATTAAAAAAAAAAAAGCTTGTGAACTGCATTGTGAATGACTTCTATAGGGACTTACCAACCACAGAAACCAAATACAGGGCCCTGATTGTTTAGCATCTATGGATAAAGTCTCTAGATCTTGCCTGGAATGGATCTGGGTAAAGGTATATGGCTCCTCCTTAAGTTAATTGTGCCTAACAAACATTCAGAAAATAAACTCAAGAAGATCCCATAGCCTAAGCGCAATAAAACAAGATTGTTTCACAGACCAGGAATGGACAATCTAGCTCTCCGGCTCAGAAGGTCTCCTTGTCTCTCAATTAGCTTTTGCCTTTGTTTTCACTATGAACATTGCATCATATTACTAGAAGAGATTTAGATAAAGTATAGTTGAATAAAAGAGATCACACTTCTTCTTAACCCATGGAACAGTAGGGCTGAGTTATAATGGGCAAGTCTTGCAAGAAACAGAAAATAAATTCTTATGGATAGAATGGGGTTTTATTTACCCTTGTTACCTTATTTGCACTTAATTCCTTCTGAGTAATCTTGCATGCACAGAAAAAAGGGCAAGGCTTTGAGAGCAGGGATCATAGGAGCGCAGGGTGTAAACTTAAGGAAGGCAGTGATTCAGCCTTTCAGCAAGTACTGAGACAGACAGACACTCAGCGAAGGGAGGCTGCTGGATTGAGTCCACATGGGCAAAAAAGAGGATCAACATCAGTGGCATCACAATGTGGTTTCACTGTGAGAACCAGACTGGTTTAGAATCAGGCAGACTGAAGGAATTCAGTGCAATTCAGGTTACATGCAGCAGTTCCACTTCTTATGGGGACGTGCCTGCTGATGGGAGATTAGCCCACAGCCAGAAGAAAAATAAAAAGCGTGGAGGAACTGGTCAAACAAGATCAAGTATTATATTACTTGTTTTGCTGCACAGTGTGGAGTAGCTGGGGCTGGATGAAGCAGGTCCCCACGACACGAGCACATGATGTACCTTTACAACATCAGGATAACTTACAGTCCAACAGACTGAAGACTGAACACTTCTACCAAACACATTTGTGTGTGCAGTGTCTCTGAAAGTCCACGACTTCAGGATCGTCAATGAGACATAAAGGCTGAGATCTAAAACATGCAGCTGAACAGAAACACGCCCAGTTTGGTTCCCAAGCAGACAAGAAAACGAGGCTTACTTTCAGAGTCAGAAGTCGATTCACCTGACTTTCATTTTCCCCAATCAACCAGCAGATTTCACAAAACAACAAACCCCCTTCCTAAAATATTTGAACTTTTGGCTCTTTCCTGAGGTTTCATGGAATTCTGCATGTCGTGTGTGCCGCTACCCACCTCCCCCCTCGCGCCCCCACGAGATGTACAGAGTAGAATCCTCTATTGGCTCCTTTAATATCTTCTCCAGAGACCTGGTAGGACTGCTATCAAGTGGGGAGAAGCTGCAGACTTCCTGCCTCTGGATTTCTGGCTCCTTGTAAAAAGCCATTGTATTCCCTCTGCTCTCCTTGGCTTTGATTCGCTGGCCATGCTGTTGTCTTAAGGCAGGCTGGCGAAAGCATCCAATGCTTTCCCGTTGAATAGCTGTTAGTCATCAGGCATCGATGAGACATTTCTCCCTTAGTTCAACCTTTTAAAACACTTCACAAGAAGCCTTGTCCCAGAGTAAACACATCTATACATACATAAAGTATTTTATCTCATGCAGTGATGTTTGGCCCTAACTGCACATTACTTCCACCTGAGAAGGCTTTTGTACATTCCTGTGCCTGCGCCCCACCCGGGACCAATTAGAGAGATCATTTGAGGGTGGGGTACAGCAACGCTATTCGTTAGAAGCGCTCCAGATGATTTTTCACATGCAGCCAGGGTTGAGAACAACAGATCTAATCTAAGACCCCACCTATACAAGTCACATCCCAACTGCAAAGTTGTTTTCTTAAAAGTGCTGAAATATAATATATGCACATTCTGTGGTTGTGGTTATTTTCAATTTCTTAGACAGATTTCAACAATCTTTGAAGTGAGGTACATAATCTGTACCTGCGTAGAAGCGTATAGTAGCTTTCAACGGAAGAGCTCTAGATAACTGGCAACAGAAGAGTCAGTAGAGATGTATCATTTAGGAACAGGTTTGGCTTCAGGTAATTCAACGTCTAATATACTGCTGTAAAGAAATGGGGATTCATTTGTCTCATAAACAAGAAGTCTGGAAGTGGGCAGTTCAGGGTTGGCGCAAGGGCTCCACAAGACAGGAGAGACTCATGCCCTTTGTATCTTTCTGCCCTATAGATAAGGCTCCCAGATTTAACAACAACAAACACCACCCAGCTGAATTTGAATTTCAGACACACGACACATCAATTCAGTATAAGTATGTCCATACAATCTTTGGAACACACTTACTGTAACAAAGAGTCTGACTCCATTTTTGATGTTTGACTAATGAATGACAGTTTTCAAGCCCCATCAATGCCTCCTTCTCTTCTGCCCATGCCTGAGCGAGCTGATAAGAACGGCTGCTCCCTCCTTCGGTACCAGCTAGAAGGTCAAACAACGCAAGCTCAGCCCCTTCCCCTCAGCTCCAGCCCTCCTCACCACAAAACCCCAAGGCGGCTGCCCCTCCCTGTTCTCTCAAGTCATTTTTGGGTCTGCTGGGGAACCTGTCCCCTGATGTCCCCAGAAACCCTCATTATGTGAGTCGGAAATCTTTCCTACTCTCTCGGTATGTGTATGACATCAACAGTTGCAACATTGGAATCAAATTTGGGATAGGGGTTCATCCATTTCTGGGGGTGACCACAACAGGAGAAAAGGCTACAACACTTTCACTAAAAAACTGTTTGTTGGGACTTCCCTGGCAGTCCAGTGGTTAGGACCCGGTGCTTTCACTGCTGAGGGCACAGGTATGATCCCTGGTTGGGCCGCGTGGCGGCCAAAAAAAAAAAGATTGTTGATTATCTGAAATTCAAATATAACTGGGCTGCCTATATTTTATCTGGCAACTCCATCCATGGGCCTTCATCTTCATGCTTATTTCCTCAGAGTCCCAGATAGACATTATACCTTCAGGTCTCAAAGCCATGTTCCAAGCAGGAAGAAGCAACTTCCTTTTGGTGAGACTTGTTTTTTCCTTCAGGAAGGGAAGCTCTCATCAGGTGCTTGTGGCTGCATCTCGTTATGTGGAACTTTCTCATGTGGGTATGCTTGCCACAAGACAGCCTAGAAAACTGAGTATTTCAACCTTTCATAAAAGGAAGAAGAAAGGGTTATACCTGACTTTTGGAAGGTAAACCCCCAACTCCTACAAGGACGTAGGGAACAGGTATACTATCTTTGAAATACCTTCACTTACCCAATACCTTCTCCTGACCAATTCAGGAGAGGCCAACCTATACCAGCCACCAACATGGTCTGCAAATGCCAGCAGGGCAAGCAGCAACCAGGCTGATAAGGAATGTTGCCGAGACCAGAGGTGCCAGGGGACACTGCTCTAATCCAAGCAGCCCTCCCATTCACGTCACCACCTTGAGGTCACCTTGCCAGGGCAGATAGTCGCCGTCTGCATCGGGGGCAGGGGGGGGCTGGACGGATTATTGGCACCAGCATCCATTCTGATTGGTCTGTACCTGTACCAAATCGGTTGGTAAATATTTTGAATATCACCCCCGGATAAAGCCACCCCTCTCTCTTCTATGCCCAGATGCTACCTTGGCAGAAACAGAGGGAAAGGCAAAATCTGAAAGACAACCCACTTCACCCACAGAGAATATTTTTGGTTTTGCCCTGGACTAAAGTTACAAGATTGAGCTAACTTGAGTTTTCCCAGCAAGTAGGGGCACCCGAAGAAAATAGGAAAATTACAGACAAAATAAAGTATCTGCAGGTTGCTCGTACATCCGGCAGGAGTGTGAGGAAATTTCCATCCTTGCTGCAGACATAAGGATTATCCACTTCCTCTATTAAATATTGATGTGTCTATATGGATTTATATTTCTCTGTAGATTTATTCAGGTATCTTTTTTTTCTATTAATCTGATATCAATCCCTAACATAATGTATTTTTCTCTACGTAAATAGGGAGAGGGAGATATAGAAAATGTACATGTAAGTCAAATTGTTCTGGAAAAAGTAAGATTTCTACCAAAAAGAAGAATGGATGACCACCTGAGGTTATACACTACAACCAGAAGGAAAAATGATCCACCATTGTGTGGAAAAGCAATGGATTGGCCCAGAATCCCAAGAGGAGAGCTGCTTATAAGACTGGTCCCCCACCTCTGGAAGACGAAGCCTCTGGATAATTCTGCTGCTTTTATTTCATTGGGTTATTCCATGAGTCTTTATTTAGCTTAACTCTGTGTCAGGCCCTATTCGAGGACCTGGGGATACAGCAGTGAACAACAGACAAAAATGCCTGAACTCACACATGTTACAGTTTCAAGGGTAGGGAGACAGTAAATACACAGAATAAATAAGAATACATGTATTATATTTTTATATAGTGTTAAGAGCTATAGAGAAAAATTATACAGAAAAGGGAGTCAGGGAAAGTCCATGGTGGGGTTATCATTTTAAATAGGGTGATTCAAGAAAGCCTCACAGGGCTTCCCTGGTGGCGCAGTGGTTGAGAGTCTGCCTGCCGATGCAGGGGACACGCGTTCGTGCCCCGGTCCGGGAGGATCCCACGTGCCGCGGAGCGGCTGGGCCCGTGAGCCATGGCCGCTGAGCCTGCGCGTCCGCAGCCTGTGCTCCGCAACGGGAGGGGCCACAACACTGAGAGGCCTGCGTACCGCAGAAAAACAAAACAAAAAAACAAAACAGGGGTTCTTCACGTATATATGAAATCTAAGAAAACAAAACAAAACAAAAAAGTCATTAAGTACCTAGGGGTAAGATGGGAATAAGGACACAGACCTACTAGAGGATGGACTTGAGGATATGGGGAGGGGGAAAGGTAAGCTGGGACAAAGTGAGAGAGTGGCATGGACATATATACACTACCAAATGTAAAACCCATAGCTAGTGGGAAGCAGCCACATAGCACAGGGAGATCAGCTCAGTGCTTTGTGACCACCTAGAGGGGTGGGATAGGGAGGGTGGGAGGGAGGGAGACGCAAGAGGGAAGAGATATGAGAACATATGTATAACTGATTTACTTTGTTATAAAGCAGAAACTAACACACCATTGTAAAGCAATTATACTCCAATAAAGATGTTAAAAAAAAAAAACAGAGGTTCTTATTTTTTTAATGGTACGAATCACTTTGGAAGTCCAGTGAAACCTTTATACCCCTTCTCGGCATAATGTTTTTAAATGAATAAAATAAAAAATACACATAACTAATAAGGTAACCAATTATACTGAATGAAAGTTATCAAAATATTTTAAAAACATGTGTGCCTTAGTAACATGTCTTGTTTACCGAGTTAAGTGACAAGATCTAGTGGCAGTCCTAAAAGCTGAGCCTTTAAAGTAGTGATGAATGCAAATTCTTTCTCAAGAAAGCTGAAACAACTCCCACATGATATGAAAATAACATTAAGACAAAGTCACAGACATTGCTAATATAATGTACTGGGGTTTTGGAGGTGCGGGGGGTTGGTTGTTTTGGGGTTTTGTTTTGTTTTGTTTGCCTACATTTAGAATGACAGGAAATGCTAAATTTTAGTTAAAGGCTAGTAAAAACAAAAATGTGATTTTTTTTTTTTTTTTCCTTTCAAGTTCATGGATGTCTTTAATCTCAGGTCAAGATCCTTTTGTAACTAGATCAGTGGTTCCCGAGCAAGGGTGACTTTACCCGCCCGGGAACATTTGGCAATGTTCTAGAGACATTTTTGGTTGTCACCACTAGGGGGAGTGGGGTGTGTTATTGGCATCTAGTGAGTAGAGGCCAGGGATGCTGCTAAATATCCTACAATACACAGCACATCCTTCCACAGCAAAGAATTATCCAGCCCGAAATGTCAATAGCACGGAGACTAAGAAGCCCTGAACTGGAGGAAGATTTTCTAAAGGGAGTTGGGAAGTCGGCCCCTGGCCCAAACCACATACCCAGTCCTTAGGAAGCCCCAAAAGAATATAACCCTCCACCCTCACTCTAAGTGCTGCTGGGTTTGGAAGGTGCTTCCAAGGGAACACAATTTGGGGCAGATACAAGGAAAGAGCAGAGGACAATACAGGCAAGGGAATAGGGTGAGTTATTAAAAGAACAGCAACCAACTGGTAAAAAGGCATTTGGGCTTTGGCACTATTTACAAAAAATGAACGTAAACATATGTTTTAGCTCTGAATTCCACCCCTAGGCATATACTTAACAGAAATACATACATATTTTCACCAAAAGACATGTAGAACAATGTTCATAGCAGCATTCATCTTAATAGCCAAAATTTGGAAACAACCCAAATATCCATCAAGAGTAAAACAGATAAATAATTTGTGATATAAATAAACAGTAGAAGACTATATGCAAATGAGAATGAATGAATACAACTATATGCAACACGGACGGATCAAACAAACGTACTAAGTAAAAGAAGCCAGGCGCATAGAGTCCATACCATAGGATTCCATTTATAGAAAGTTCAAGAATACCTCATACTAATTCATGGTGTTAGAAATGAGGATACTGATTACTATTAATGACTTAAATAGAAATGAGAATAGATTCTGAAATTCTAGAATGTAACCATTTCTTGATATGAGTGCGAGTTACACAGACATATTCACTGTGAAAATTAAGCCATATACATATGATTTGTGTACTTTTGTTTATGTATATGTGAGCAAAGGGTTAACAGCAGGCCTGTGCTCTTTTTCTCCCGGACCTAGACCTTCCTGGGAGGATTTTAGGTTTGTCTTCTCCCAGCATCAGTCCCCTAGATATGTCCCCAAGTTAAGACAGACTTGGAATGTTGGGTACCAAGGCCAGACATGTATTTTACACACTGTGAAATCTCTGATCTGTGAAACAGCACATGGGCTGGGAGACCCATCAACTGTAGGCCTACATGACGGGTGATAAACCCAGGGAGAACCTTCTTTGTATGAAGATGAACCCCACACCCCATGGCCTCATCACCAGCAACTATATACAAGTCTCTAGGCAGGAGAGGAGGGGCCCAAGCATCGATGCACACGGAGAATTGCTGGCTTCCACTGAGACTGAAGGGCTGTGTATGCTCTTTCCTGTCCTGAATCCTTCTAAAAAGCTAAGCGAACTAAGTGCTGGATCAAATGCTACTGCGTCTTATGAGTTTGACTGACAGTCAAACCTGTTACCAATGCAATAGTGGGACAGTGTATTGTACTTCAATAAAAAGTTTACTAAGGAAAAAAATTCCTTTGGCTATTCTTGCCAACCTATTATTCACACTGATCACATCTTCTGCTTGGCCTCCAAATTCCTTCCATTTTTCTGAGCTTCTCCTCTCTCCTCTGACCTCCTGTCTTCTCCTTTTAGGACTCTCACCCACAACCAACCCTTAAACTTCCTGTTCATTTCTAACGCAGAGCTGTTTAAGTATTGCACTATCTCACCCCAAACTAGTTAAGCTACCCACAGAGAGCCCATATCAATAACTAATACTGAGATTCATTGCAAAACATAGTTCTCTTCCAGGAGAAGTCATATGACTACTTCTTAAAGAGTTTTTTTCCTTTGCTAGACAGAAAATGCTGAATCTCTGTCCATAGACATTCCAAATTCACACATTATCTGGAGTCTCAGTTACCTACGTGACAATCCAGTTGTTCCTTTCCTAATTTGGTGTCTCAAACTTTCCTGACTTGTTAAAATGAATAGAATTTGCTTGCCAACACCAATATATGCTCTTAGAAGTGCTGGCTGCTGCCATATGATCCCCAGGCATAAGTCTACCCTGTACTGTCTCCCTGCATTGCATCTATAGGGATGGCAGATGCTCTATGTTTTCAGTGTTTGGGTTTGGGTTTTTTGTGGGTTTTTTTGGAGCGGGGAGTGGGGACTTCTAAGCTTAGCAAAGCCTGAGAAAGACATCTTCCTGCATATATTGATACTTCCTTATTTCCTATGTCATAATATTAACCTTGCCTCCCTTGGCTTTTGCTGTTAAACAGTCTCATGTCTCCTGGAGCTAGGCTTTCACATATCTCACTTGAACTAAGGTATCAGTAGTAGGAGCCTTCTGTCTCACCTCCCCATAGTAGGAATCATTAGGAGAAGGGAGATGATAGTTTCAGAAACAGCACAGTATCTCAAAGATTTCTGAGACCACCACTTGCATGATCAAGATGGATAATTCTTGTGTCTGATGCTCACTATTTCAATGCACACTGATTGAGTACCACTGATAGTCAAAGATGTCATTGCTGGAGTGAGGAAATATGATTTAAAAGTCACAGCTACTGACAGCCAGCATCTTAGAATCTCATGAGAATCATAAAACACGTTCCCCCAGAACCATGATGCAGGGTAGGACAACCCACAAATAATAGGCTCCCATCGTTAAACCTAATGGTAATGACTCCAGCTTTCTGCAGCACCCTTTCCCCTATGTACTTCCAAAGCACTCAGGATGACAAAGATCAATTTCCAATCATTCCTACAAATGGTACATGAAAAATTAAGATTTAATTGTGATTCCTGGTTCTTTCATCTTGAATCCAATACCCTGGACTTAAGAAATAATGGAACTTGGTGTAATATTTGAATATCTTGTTTTTGCCTCCTCTTGTTCTTTTATTTATTTATTTTGTTTGTTTGTTTGTTTTTTGTTTTTGTGGTACATGGGCCTCTCACTGCTGTGGCCTCTCCTGTTGCGGAGCACAGGCTCCGGACGTGCAGGCTCAGTGGCCATGGCTCACGGGCCCAGCCGCTCCGCGGCATATGGGATCTTCCCGGACTGGGGCACGAACCCGTGTCCCCTGCATCGGCAGGCGGACTCTCAACCACTGTGCCACCAGGGAAGCCCCTATTTATTTATTTTTTATTTTTTGCTATGTTGGGTCCTCGTTGCTGCGTGTGGGCTTTCTCTAGTTGCGGTGAGTGGGGGCTACTCTTCGCTGCGGTGCACAGGCTTCTCACTGTTTTTTTTGTTTTTTTTTATTGCGGTACGCGGGCCTCTCACTGCTGTGGCCTCTCTCGCCGTGGAGCACAGGCTCCGGACGCGCAGGCCCAGCAGCCATGGCTCACGGGCCCAGCTGCTCCGCGGCATGTGGGATCTTCCAGGACCGGGGCACGAACCTGTGTCCCCTGCATCGGCAGGCGGACTCTCAACCACTGTGCCACCAGGGAAGCCCTTGGCGGGTGGATTATTAACCACTGTGCCACCAGGGAAGCCCTCCTCTTGTTCTTGTGGAAAAAGAAAGTCCTCTTCTAGAAAAGGTACTGGAGGTACTTCCTATGACAAAATGAGGCTTCTTCAATCGTCCAAGTTCACACGTACAAAGTGTGAAATCTCAGAATTGAGATTCAGGTTCTGAATTGTCCTGGACAATGGATCTCACTAGAAATAGAATCATCTCCAGGACCTGTTCAAAGAAGAACTTTCTAACAGTATTCAATACTGGAACACAGGAAACTGTCTCCAAAATAACCAGATCTGTGCAAAAATAAATTTGTTAAATAACATAGGGAAGATTATGAAAGACAGTTTCCAGAATGCCCACATTCATGTGGTTTGTAAAGGTGCGTTTTTCATAAAGATCTGTACAGTTCAAAAGCATGAGATTCTGCACGGGTGGCTCCTTTATTCCAGGAGCGGGCAGAATTTATTTTCATCTTCTATGCATGGGCCACCAAAATAAAGAATGTTCCTCCTCTTCAGTCTTTTCCTCAGTAAAGAATCAGGTTTTCAGGTGTGCTCAGGGGCTCCCTGGTGAAGAGCAGCCACCATAACGACCACTATGGAGCATTTTTCCCTTCCTCACATATGGAACATGAAGAATATTACAGAAAAATCAGAGTTTAGAAGTCACTCTCAAACACACGTAGAAAAATTATTGTCAGAATATTCTTAAGCTTTAAAAAGTTGGAAAAGCCTGTGATCTTTGAACTGTTTCCAGGAGTCAGTGACTCTAAAGGAAGATATTCACCATCAGTGACCCCACCCAGGGTTTCCTTTTGTGACAGTCTTGCCCCATGATGCTCTGGGTCGGCATTCTCTCCAGGTCACCAGGTTTCTGCAATCTCTGTGAGAACCTGCAGCAGCTCAGCAAACGTCGGGCGGCCTTTAGGTTTCTGGAAAAGGGAAGTAGAGGTGGTCAGCTCAGCTTAAGACTCACTCAGACACCAGCTCTAGAACTTGCTGGCGGGACCTGGATCCAGGCTGGTTCACAGCAAATGGAAGAGAAAGACATCTTGGCTGATACGCAGGACATGAATGGCAGTTGAGCGAGGCATGAGTGTGAAAATGTAACGGTAGAGAGCGCTCCAAAAGTAGAATAGCTACAGCTGCAAACACTAGCCACATGTGGCTATTTAAATTTAAATTACTTAAAAGAAGATACATTTTAGAATTCAGTTCTCAGTCACACTAGCCACTTCTCAATTCTTCAATAGCCAGGTGTGGCTACCATACTGGATAGTGCAGACATAGCACATTTCCATCATCACAGAAAGTTCCATTGGACAGTACTGCTCTAGAGATCTATTTGGATGACTTGATACACAGGGTAAAGGAAGAGCTGGGAGAGAGGGGCCTCTAGAGCCCCAAGCCCCCAGGCTCAGCGCCAATTATTCACTACACCTGACCCCCTGTAGAAAGATGGATTTTAGTCAAAAAGCAAAAGCCATGTTTTCATGAGGCACTTTGCAGGTCTTAGAGCACAGACTGTGCTGTCTTAAGGCTCAGTCAACAACATCTCCAACCACGAAACCAAGGATTGGAGCCTTTTTCCTACTTCACAGTGGGATGCAGTTTGACTTTGGCTCCAAGAGGAAGCTCCACGGCATCTTTGAAATCCATGGGAAATAGAACTACTCATGGTAGCCATATTCTCACAGAGGTCCCTGGCAGCAGGGTTAGTGGGGAGACACCACCCTTTGTGGCTTGTAAACAGAAGGCATCAATAAAAGG
The DNA here is from genome assembly GCF_003031525.2 of Neophocaena asiaeorientalis asiaeorientalis. NCBI lineage: Eukaryota > Metazoa > Chordata > Mammalia > Artiodactyla > Phocoenidae > Neophocaena > Neophocaena asiaeorientalis. The sequence goes on along the minus strand of NW_020173388.1, from coordinate 8,340,269 downwards.
AGAGAGCAAGAAACAACCTAAATGTCCATCGACAGATGAATGGATAAAGAAGATGTGGTACATATATACAATGGAATACTACTCAGCCATAACAAAGAGTGAAATAATGTCATTTGCAGCAACATGGATGGAACTAGAGATTATCATACTAAGTAAGTCAGAAAAAGAAAGACAAATACCATATGATATCACTTATATGTGGGATCTAAAATATGACACAAATGAGCTCATTTATGAAACAGAAACAGACTCACAGGCATAGAGAACAGACTTGTGGTTGCCAAGGGGGAAGGGGGTGGCAGAGGGATGGAGTGGGAGTTTGGCAGATGCAAACTATTATATATAGAATGGATAAACAACAAGGTCCTACTGTATAGCACAGGGAATTATATTCAATATCCTGTGATAAGCCATAATGGAAAAGAACATGAAAAAGAATGTATATATATGTATAACGGAATCACTTTGCTGTACAGCAGAAATTAACACAACACTGTAAGTCAACTATACTTCAATAAAATAAATTTTTAAAAAATAAATAAAATTTAAAAATTATAGGACAGAGCAGAAGGATATGTGAGCACACATAAAGGGCTCCTTGAGACTTCAAGAATAAATAGTGGAGCTTTTTGCTGGTGCTGAGGTTGTGCAGGTAGTAAAGCCTATGAAACAAGTGTTATCACTGCTAACATAATCACATTTGAATCTTGAGGTGCATAAGCGCCTGGTTTACTTCGTCCTCTTGTCAGCATCTTATTTACTCCTTTCTCTGTCTCCTCTCCATAGATATGTAAAATCTCAAAAAGTATTATATTGTATGTGCATGTACAAGTATATTGCTTAATATACAATATATATTCCTAAGCTATTTACGTTGTTATTGCAAAGATGCTCTTAAGACATCTGTTTGCTACTAACAGCTCACTTAATATTTTTTATGTCTTTCAAGATTCCTTGCAGAACAGTTAATCATATGCAAAGTATTTTCGTACACTGGGGATCTTTATAAAATTAATACTTCTCTGGAATGGAAACAACCATGTCGCTCTTGAAATACTGAATTTTTTTAGTGTTTGTGAATTGGGAGTCAAGTGATTTCTTTTTCAGCCAGGAGGAAATCCTCATCCAGCTGTAGTTTTTTCTGGGCTGAAACAGCCAGCTAGAAAGAGAGAACTGTCAAAATCACAGAGGAGTCTGATGAAGCGGAGTGGTGTGTTGAGTCAGCGCCCAGAAAAGACAGAGGTGGGATATAAACCCTCTGGCTTTATTTTAAAGCTTGGCATTTCAAGTAAAAGAGAAACTGGCCTCCCAGGAGATAATTTTCCGAGTAAAAGTTCCTGGCACACTTTCTGCCTTCATTCCTATTCTCGTTTAATCTCTCTATCAGGAGTCTTGAGTGCCATAGGAGAGATGAAACCCATTACTTTTAGCCTTGGAAAAGCAAGACAAATTAGAGTGAAGTAAATAAAAACACCATCCTTCTGTTTCAATGTGGAAACTGAACAAGCCTGATTCTACCCTTAGTTTCCACCCAACCAGTTCTTAAAAGGAGTAAAACGTCTCATCACTGAGGCTTTAGTAACATCGAGAGTTTCTGCAGGAACCAACTTCAGCAAGATAAGACTTGGAAAATGCACTGAATTCCTCAGATGAAAGGCCATTGTTAAAAACAAAATGGATTAACGATTTTGTAGTGGAAGTACTTCTGGCTCTCAGGGGTCATTACCGAGAAATAGACACCTTTTCCTGCCATGACGAAGTGCTGGAGTAATGTGGGTGATAAACAGATCTACTCTCAGAGGCTGGAACTGTCAACCTTTGCAGGAAAGTAAGGGACACTCACCTCATGCCAGCAGCTGTACATGACTTCATATATGGAAATCGGTGCCAGGTGAGGTCGGTACAGCCTGAAGCCTTTAGAAATCGCTTCCACAACTTGCAAATTTGACTTATTTTCAAAAGGCATTTTTCCTTCTGTAAAAACTTCCCACATCAAAACTCCTGCAAATAAAATGCATGAAAATAAGAGGTTAGAGAAATGGTTACTTGGAACTGAAACAGCTGTTTCAAATTACAACCCATTATTTTCCTCCTGCAGTCATTGAGTTACAATCATCCAGAATGACAGCAGTTCTATCTAGGAAGCAGACCCTGTGCATCTTACTTTTTGAAGAGGCCTATGAACTGAATATATTCCAAGTGAAAACAATGCCTTTCCTTTTCCATTGGTCATGACTGCCTCCTTATTGGAAGAAAAATGCTGGCAGCGTCTTCATTTCAAAGTACTGCTCATGTCTCCACACCCTGAAATCAATGAAACTTTGCCATTCCATAGAAAATGACAGAATTGTGTGATCCCCTGCTGCCTGCTAAAGCCAAGAGTTTACCAGCCAGTAGATGGCATGCGTTCCCATCTTCCCACCGAAAGAATGCTGGGTAGAGTCCCAGAAAATCTGGCAGGATCTCTGTTTATAAGTAGGTGTTCAAAAATCATTGATTGAGGGCTTCCCTGGTGGCGCAGTGGTTGAGAGTCCGCCTGCTGATGCAGGGGACACGGGTTCGTGTCCCCTTCCGGGTCAAAAAAAAAAAAAAAAAAAAAAAAAAAAAAATCATTGATTGAGTGATGAAACTCCTTCAAGGCTCCCAATTTGAGTTCATTTAATTATTCACTTATTCTACAAATGTGTATTAGGTATTGGTCAGAGGCCAGGCCTGTGCTAGAGCCAGAGGATTCTTAAGACTGAAACCAGTCTATGTGCTCAAGAAGCTCACTGTACAGTGAGGAAGAAAGACAAGTGGTCAGGTAAAACTCAAGGAGTTCTAAATGTTCTACAACCACCTGGTGAGATCCTTGTGTTGCTATCTGCTGGTCTCACAACTTAACTGCTCTCCCGTAGAGCTTATAATGTCACCTGCCAAGACTACCACATGTCAGTGGAGAGCTAATGAGATCAATACAAGCTTAACCTTATTGTGGGCAATAATATTCGCACCCTTTGAGGGTGCAGATGTCTCTCCAAAGCCAAGAAGCCATCCAGAAAGGTACAGGTGAAAGAGAATAGATAGATTATTATACATTTGTTGCCATTTTTTGAAAGTCAACTCAAAGAACAAACTCCATGGGACAGAGGTCCACAGTATCTCTTTTTCAATGAAGAGCATTACCCAATATAAACAGCAATGGATAGATCCCAAGGAAGCCTACGTCCAATTTCACAAAATAGGAAGGTGATCATGTAAATGAGACGGCATCACTCAAAGTCAGACAATGATGTTTATTAATTATGCTCAAGATTTAATGATGCCGTAAGATCAGTTTTTCTTGCAAGTCTCTGTGGTGTGGGAAAGTTGGCTGAGTTGGTTTTCTAGATCAGTAGACTCTGTTATGGTTTTACAGCAAGTGCTCAGTGGGAAGGGAAAAGATCCAAGAGGCAAACTTCAGGTAAGAAGGTGTATGACACCAGTTGCCAAAGACAGCCTGATGTGTTTAGAACACCTAAGACAGAAACACGGTTATAAGAAGACCTTTAGCTACATCATATTAAGAAATCAAAGTTAAAACAGCAATCCCTATTTTATGAGAACCTACTGTATAGCACAGGGAACTCAGTGCTCTCTGGTGACCTAAATGAGAAGGAAATCCAAAAAAGAGGGGACATATGTATACATATAGCTGTTTCACTTTGCTGTACAGTATAAAGTAACACAATACGGTAAAGCAAATATACTCCAATAAATAAATATTTTTTTTAAAAAAGAGCAATCTATATTTTATTAAATCAAGCTCCAACAAATGAACATCGAATTCACTCACCAAATGACCAGACATCAGATTTGCTGCTATACTTATTGAAATGGAAAACTTCAGGAGGGGACCACTTGACTGGGAACTTGGCTCCAGAAGAACTGATATATTCATCATCCAAAACGTACCTAGGGCCATCAGATTTCAGAGCACATTGTGTTAATTACCTCTAAGTTCAGTTTACTTCAAATCCTTTTAGTTAACTCTGATTTCTAAAATACAAAGTATTTTCCACAGAAAGGTTCAGTATACCTTCTCTTCTTGCTATCAAAGTGAGAAAGTAGCCCTTATAAAGTTTCCTTAAACCAAGCCTCAATTGCATTTATTGTATTTGGATCTCAGAAAACCATAGCAATTCTTCAGTCTGAAACATGCTCCACTGATTAGTTATGATAAATTCTTAATTCTGCAAAGAAGCATGCTGAATGCGCTAACAACCAAGGTTATTTTTTTAAAAAGATAAATATATGTGAAAGAATAAATTCAAAGTTTGATGCCTTATTTTCTTTCTATATACATATAATTTTTGCAGGATAGAGAAGGGGAAAATAAAAGTGTTTGAATGTAATACATTTGGTGTGTAAAATCTCTAATGCCTTTATTCAAATGGAAATAAATCGGGAACAACTATCATCTCCTTTAAAAAAAAAAAAAACAACAGCAACAAAATTAAACCCTCTCTCTTTTTTGAAAATCATACACAGTAACATCCAGGTGTGGGAATCTGGAGAAAAGAGAGGATAGCTAACGTGTGCTATGTAGCTCCTTGAGTATGCTATATAGTATTTTTGAAATACTATATATATATAGTATACTATATATACTATATATATTAAATATAAGATTAATATATTTATTAATGCTTCCCCACACACCCACTTGTTTCACACATACCTCACCTCACCGCACCTTTAAGTCCTTTATTGAGCCAGAGGTCATTCTACTAGAGGAAAGAATGAATAACAGAAAACGAAAGGAAAAGAGCCATTTTTTTATAGCTTTTGAGTTTCAAAAGTCTAGACTTTCCGGAGAAGGAGAAGGACTGAGTTATGAACAAAATATCTGGGAGAATGGCTCATGAATACGAATGATATCTCACTACCACCACCATCCATTCTGCTACAAAAATATCCCTTGTGCTGGGGGTGTGGGAGAGATTCAAAAGGAAAGGGAAGGAGTATTAGACACTAGGGGGTGGCTGAGGTAGGGTCCTGTACCCTGCACCCTATGAGGGCTGCCCTAGTCACACTGCAGCGAAAGAAGACCCCACTCCCTACAGTCGGTTGGTGGGATTCAAGAGCAAAACAGAACCTGTGTCCTCTTTCCCAGGCCAAGCCCTGGGAAACACAGAAAGATTCCAGAGGACAAATGGCTATGGGTGTGCCAAGGCAGACAGGGCCTTAGCCATGTGGAGAGCTCTAGTCATGGCGAATGTCAGACATGAAGGAATCTCACAGGCAGAAATTCAAGATGAGTCAGCGGCCACCTGTGTGGATGGCCAGCCAAAGACAAAAGAGGAGGATGGTGGCTGTAAGGAAGCCAGTGTCAATGGATAACAACAGGGACCAGACAGGCCATCTCCAGTATGTGGCCCCATGAGACACACAGAATTTGGACTGTGACCCTGAACAGCGTCAGGGAGAAGCCCTGAAATCACTGGGATGAAATTTCTAGCAACCTGAAGGAAAGGAGATGCAAAATGTAAACTGCACTGAGTTGCTGAAAATAAGGTCAGATGATTCACACTCTTGTGCTGTAGGCTTAGAGTCAGCTGCTACACTTGATAAGAGAAATGCATGATGATGACAGAAAACTCAGAGCTGAGAAAACAAATTTATTCTTTCTCTATTTCAGAAATATACATATATAAGGAAAGCTTTTTTCTTAACCTTGTATATATATGACAAGTAGACTGAGAAATTCTTCTGAATTTTAAGATACGACATAGTTTTATTAATAACCGCCTGAAAGAAGATCAGAATAGCCCACAGCCTCTGTTGCCCTCACAGCTAACACTGGTGCATGTCCTAAAGTTCAAAGTGGGTCAGCAGGCCATACAACCACATCAACACTGCCCTACAGTCTATTTGTCTGTAGACTAATGTAAGATTCCCTCCTGTGAGTAAACAAACAAAAAAGAATATCACATACCTTGTCATTCCAAAGTCTGAAATTTTTACTATACTTGTAGAACTGACCAAACAATTCCTCGCGGCCTATAGGGAGAAGAAAAGAACCCACGTGTGAATAAAAAGTTTCTCTTTCCAGAGTTTCTACTCTCCTTTTCCTTAGTTTCTTTGGGCCCCAGCACTACCTGTCTGTGTGAACAGCCATGTTATTTCATGGTGATACCTATCGATGCTACATATGATTTAATGTATCTGCCCTCATGTGATGGATTTTAATGACTTTTCAAAGAAATGACAAAAAATGAAAAGAAATTTTAACACTTTTCCTTTTTAAAATGTGTAATCTTTCTCAAGAAGTATCCTTGATAAGTGCATCTTGGTATAAAAAATAGTGTGTATTTACAATTTTATCTTCATAAATAAAAAGAGGGAAGTCCAAAATGCATGAAAAATAACAGATCGTCACTATATATCTTTGGGATAGTCATTATATATAATTGCTAATAAATACAAAGAAACTGTATCTTAAAACTTACATTTCATTGAACATAACTCTTTACAATATTTTCATATTTATTAAATTATCACAGTGAACTAAATATAGTACTATATAATTCAGAAACAATCTAGTTGATGCCCAAACAATCCATTTTCAGTCAGCTTAGTCAGGAGAATCATTGACTTAGTTATTTAGCCTCATGTAGGCCAGTGGTTTGATAGAATTTTTCTCTTTTGAGCTAATTTGTGGTTCAGTTAGTTCAAAAACAAAAGCCAAAAACTTGAAATGGAGAGCCAGAAGGAGCCAGTTTGGAAGATGTTGACGAGTGCCAGCAAATGATCTCAAAGCTAAACCACAAGGCAAACCCTCGACCGAGAAAAGACTCATAGTTGGCTAATATATTTTAAGTGGCATGTACGTGGAGAAAACAGAACTCAAAGGAAAGCAATCAAGGAAGGAGCCGAGACTAGGAGGGTCTGCAGGAAGCCACCTGGAGCAAATAGAATGACCAGAACTGTCACCTGACTGAATTTTGAATTCTAATCCTTATCAGGAAGGACAAATTGCAGAGACCAGGAAAGTGAGTTAGGTGGAATTGATACCAGATCCATACATTCAAAAATGTGCTCAATGGCTACTATGGGCTGGACCCTGGGGAATGTGCCATGAGGCACGCAAAACAATGGTCGAGCATTGCTGAGCTTTTCTATGTGCCAGACACTGTTCTAAGTGCTTACGCATATTAATTCATGTAATCCTCCCAACAAGTCCATATGTGGGAGGTGCTATAATTAACACCACTTTACTAGTTATCTAGCTTACTCAAGGTCACATGGCTAGTAATAAACAAAAGCGAGATTTCAACTAGCTCTTGAGCAGGGCTCTCAATCTTGACTGCACAGTGGACTCACCAGGGAAATTTTCCGAAAATGCTGATGACTAGATTCTACCCGCAGAGATTCTGATTTCATTGGTCAGGGGTATGGGCTGGGTACTGTGATGTTTTTAAACCTCCCAGGTGATTCTAATGCACAGCTAAGTTTGAGAGCCATTGCTTGGCAACTTGTATTCTCATAATGCTGAACTGCAGCTCAGAAGTCTACGCCTTGATGTCAAGGAGTTTAGAGTCTAATATTTGTGTAAACAACTACTATAGGAAGTAGTAAATAATAAATGCTCTGACAGTTCTAAGTCATGTGTAGGGAAAGCAGTAGTGTGCTAGGGCCAATGAAATTATGCCTCCTTTCTCTCCCCAAAATATTCCAGCCTGAATGATAAATAATATGGTCACTCTGGTGATGGCTGATGGAAGTTCAGGATTACCTCTAGATGACAGTATCAGGGACTTCTCAGAAATTCTCAAATTCTCATTGGATTTAATTTGGGAACTTAGAAATGAGACACGGAAGGACATAGAAGGAATAGTATGAATATCATGAATAAATATGGAGCAGATAGAAAATGTTTTTCAAGGGAAGGTAACAAGGCAGGGAAGCAGAGCTATTTGCTTTTGGGGCAAGTCAAGCTTCAATCTTCTTTGTTTGTTTGGAGAGCTGTTCTGAGCACCATGCAACAGAATGGTTTAGCATTCTGACTCCTTCCCAATAATGCCAGTAGTGCTGCTGTGATACTGCAAAAACCTAACCACCTCCACCTGAGGCAGTTTCACCCCCGGGTGAGACCCACTGGGGTTCTTCAGCATTGTATCCAGCACCTGGCAGAGTGCGTGGCATATACAGGCACCCAATATATATTTGATTATTGGTTGAAAGAAAGAAAGATAGAAGGAAGAGAAGGAAGAAGAGAGGGGGAAGAGGAAAGAAAAGTAAATTAGTTTTAGTTGATTAGTGTGGTGATTAATTACTTCAAGGCGTATTTAGAGTAACACCTTGCTTGGTTCCAGCATCAATGAGCAATTAAAAATAAAGCTAGGGGACTTCCCTGGTGGCGCAGTGGTTGGGAGTCCGCCTGCCGATGCAGGGGACACGGGTTCGTGCCCCGGTCCGCGAAGATCCCACGTGCTGCGGAGCGGCTGGGCCCGTGAGCCATGGCCGCTGGGCCTGCGCGCCCGGAGCCTGTGCTCTGCGGCGGGAGAGGCCACAACAGTGAGAGGCCCGCGTACCGCAAAAAAAAAAAAAAATAAAGCTACATGTCGCAACAGGTTACACAAATAGGAAAATGCTTAAAAATTAAGTCAAAGAATGCATTATTCAAAGTATTGAACGTCCTAACTTATCACGTCCTTCTGAATACAAGTATAATATACACATAATCAGCAAATTTGCACCATACTTACTAAATCCCTGTGGATAAAGCAGTTTCTCTCCAGATACTCCATTCCTTCACAGATATCTTGACATGCACTCAATAGCATCTCCTTCCTAAGTTTTCCTTTCCTCTCTCTGAGATAGTTAAGCAGGCAACCATTTTCCATAAACTCCGTCACAATATAAAGGGGCTTCTGCTGTATACACACTCCATAAAGCTGAACGAGCCTTGAATGAGATAACTTCCTGGTGAAAAAAACACAGACCCGAATCGTTTTTGCATTCTGAAGTGTTTGAAATCAACTGGTGATATTTACCAGCTCCATATAATGTTCATCATCAAACTATGATTAAAATTAACCCAACCACAGAGAAAGTAGAACAGTTTCCTTTCTACTTTATGTGCTGAGAAAGTGGGGTTGAGAGTTTACGCAGTACTTCCTAAGTCACTGTACATACAGGATAGTACATGTCCATGTTCTGCTTTTCTCTTTTCCATTTTGTAAGCCTTTTGCTTCCTCAGTACTGCTGCTCCTTGCCCAGTTCCTGTTCCCTGAGTTTCAACCTCCCCAACTGCAGCTGCTTAGACAAAAAATTCTGGACAGGAGGGAGGAAAGAGTGATTGATGTGCATTAAAAATATTAAATTCTGAAGAATAAAGGCATTTAAAGGAAATTTTTAGATTAAGTTGAAGACTGAAAAACATTTACCAATGTGAAACTCTTCTCTGTATTTAGTAATTACACACACACACACACACACACACACACACACACACACACGCACAAGTCCTCAAATACTGCCTGTTAAAGTACACACACTAAAATAATCTTTTTTTTTTTTTTAATTTATTTTTGGCTGTGTTGGGTCTTCGTTGCTGCAGGTGGGTTTTCTCTAGTTGTGGCGAGCAGGGGCTACTCTTTGTTGTGCTGCGTGGGCTTCTCATTGCAGTGGCTTCTCTTGTTGCAGAGCAGGGGCTCTAGGCGCCCTGGCTTCAGTAGTTGTGGCTCGCGGGCTCTAGAGCGCAGGCTCAGTAGTTGTGGCGCATGGGCTTAGATGCTCCACAGCATGTGGGATCTTCCCAGACCAGGGCTCGAACCTGTGTCCCCTGCATTGGCAGGCAGATTCTTAACCACTGAGCCACCAGGGAAGCCCCCTAAAATAATCTTTTTAGTCATATATACTTCGAAAGTTTGTTTCTTCTCGACTATAGTATTCAGGTTTTAGAGAAATTAGAATTACTTACATATTTTTACTATTATAAATGTAATTAGTTCACATACTTTCCTATATGCACTGCTACTAATAAGCTACATCCAGAGATACAAACCCACAGTTGATCAACTAAAATAAAGGATCCTTTAAAAGCAATGCAGTGTTATAATAATTTAAAGAAAATGTCATGCTCCTAAACAAAAGAGCTGAATTCAAGTTGTTTTATCTCCTATTGATGCATGACCAGGAGCAACTTATTTAAAATTTCTAAGCCTCAGTTTTTTCACATGTAAAATAAGGATAATAAAACCTGTCCTTCTTTCTTCCAATGAATATTAAATGAGATAATGTATGTGAACATATTATAAAAAGTATAAACCATGGTAAAAATATAAAGATAAAATTTTTAATTTTAGTAGAAATTTATGGGCTGAAAAAAAGACTGGTTTTCTTTCATTTTCCTAAATAATCTTTTAGCAGGTACTCTGGAAACACCATGAGTACAGGCCCCCAATTTAGGCTATATTCTAAAATATGGTAATTAAGAACACAGTAGAGATTTGAAGTTACTCTGCTAGTGCACTGGAAAAACTACACGGGATGACAATTTTGGTTAACAATTATGGCCCCTACTATAAGATCTGGCATATAGTAGTTGCTCAATAAATATTTGTTGATTATTATGTTAGCTAAGACTATGGACTTTGTACCCAGACAGTTCACAGTTTTGATTACAATTAGACACTACCAATGTTTTGTTGAGGAACTGTGGGCAAATTACATAAGTTTTCAAAATTTCCTTTTTATCATGTATAAAATTGGGGTCTTTTTTTTCCTTTTTTTAATTAATTTTTTTATACAGCAGGTCCTTATTAGTCATCCATTTTATACATATTAGTGTATACATGTTAATCCCAGTCTCCCAATTCATCACACCACCACCCCCACCACCCCCCGCCACTTTCCCCCCTTGGTGTCCATACGTTTGTTCTCTACATCTGTGTCTCTTCTGTATCAATTTACATTCCCACCAACAATGCAAGAGGGTTCCCTTTTCTCCACACCCTCTCTAACATTTGTTGTTTGTAGATTTTCTGATGATGCCCATTCTAACTGCTGTGAGGGTGATACCTCATTGTAGTTTTGATTTGCATTTCTCTAATAATTAGTAATGTCGAGCAGCTTTTCATGTGCTTCTTGGCCATCTGTATACCTTCTTTGGAGAAATGTCTATTTAGGTCTTCTGCCCATTTTTGGATTGGGTTGTTCGTTTTTTTAATATTGAGCTGCATGAGCTGTTTATATATTTGGGAGATTAATCCTTTGTCCGTTGATTCATTTGCAAATATTTTCTCCCATTTTAAGAGTTGTCTTTTCGTCTTGCTTGTAGTTTCCTTTGCTGTGCAAAAGCTTTGAAGTTTCATGAGGTTCATTTGTTTATTTTTGTTTTTATTTCCATTACTCTAGGAGGTGGATCAAAAAAGATCTTGCTGTGATTTATGTCAAAGAGTGTTCTTCCTATGTTTTCCTCGAAGAGTTTTATAGTGTCTGGTCCTACACTTAGGTCTCTATCCATTTTGAGTTTATTTTTCTGTATCGTGTTAGGGAGTGTTCTAATTTCATTCTTTTACATGGAGCTGTCCAGTTTCCCAGCACCACTTATTGAAAGGACTGTCTTTTCTCCATTGTATATCCTTGCCTCCTATGTGATAGATTAGTTGACCCTAGGGGTGTGGGTTTATCTCTGGGCTTTCTATCCTGTTCCATTGATCTATGTTTCTGTTTTTGTGCCAGTACCATATTGTCTTGATTACTGTAGCTTTGTAGTATAGTCTGAAGCCAGGGAGTCTGATTCCTTCAGCTCTGTTTTTCTCCCTCAAGACTGCTTTGGCTATTTGGCGTCTTTTGTGTCTCCATACAAATTTTAAGATTTTTTGTTCTAGTTCTGTAAAAAATGCCATTGGTAATTTGATAGGGATTGCATTGAATCTGTAGATTGCTATGGATAGTATAGTCATTTTCACAATACTGATTCTTCCAATTCGAGATCATGGTATATCTCTCCATCTGTTGGTAACATCTTTAATTTCTTTCATCAGTGTCTTATAGTTTTCTGCATACAGGTCTTCTGTCTCCCTAGGTAGGTTTATTCCTAGGTATTTTCTTCTTTTTATTGCAGTGGTAAATGGAAGTGTTTCCTTAATTTCTCTTTCAGATTTTTCATCATTAGTGTATAGGAATGCAAGAGATTTCTGTGCATTAATTTTGTATCCTGTGCAACTTTACCAAATTCATTGATTAGCTCTAGTAGTTTTTAGGCAGCATCTTTAGGATTCTCTATGTATAGTATCATGTCATCTGCAAACAGTGACAGTTTTACTTCCTCTTTTCCAATTTGTATTCCTTTTATTTCTCTTTCTTCTCTGATTGCCATGGCTAGGACTTCCAAAACTATGTTGAATAATAGTGGCAAGAGTGGACATCCTTGTCTTGTTCCTGATTTTAGGAGGAAATGCTTTCAGCTTTTCACCATTGAGAATGATGTTTGCTGTGGGTTTGTCATATATGGCCTTTATTATGTTGAGGTATATGGCCTTTATTATGTTGAGGGCATATGTCTATGCCCACTTTCTGGAGACTTTTTATCATAAATCAGTGTTGAATTTTGTCAAAAGCTTTTTCTGCATCTACTGAGATGATCATATGGTTTTTCTTCTTCAATTTGTTAATGTGGTGTATCACATGGATTGATTTGCATATATTGAAGAATTCTTGCATCCCTGGGATAAACACCACTTGATCATGGTGTATGATCCTTTTAATGTGTTGTTGGATTCTGTTTGCTAGTATTTTGTTGAGGATTTTTGCATCTATATTCATCAGTGATATTGGTCTGTAATTTTCTTTTTTTGTAGTATCTTTGTCTGGTTTTGGTATCAGGGTGATGGTGGCCTCATAGAATGAGTTTGGGAGTATTCCTTCCTGTGCAATTTTTTGGAAGAGTTTAGAAGGATGGGTGTTAGCTCTTCTCTAAACGTTTTATAGAATTCACCCGTGAAGCCATCTGGTCCTGGACTTTTGTTTCTTGGAAGATTTTCAGTCACAGCTTCAATTTCATTACTTGTGATTGGTCTGTTCATATTTTCTATTTCTTCCTGGTTCAGTCGTGGAAGGTTAAACCTTTCTAAGAATTTGTCCATTTCTTCCAGGTTGTCCATTTTATTGGCATAGAGTTGCTTGTAGTAGTCTCTCAGGATGCTTAGGTGTCTGTTGTAACTTCTCCTTTTACATTTCTAATTTTACTGATTTGATTCCTCTCTTTTTCTTGATGAGTCTGGCTAATGGTTTATCAATTTGTTTATCTTCTCAAAGAACCAGCTTTTAGCTTTATTGATCTTTGCTATTGTTTTCTTTTTTTCTATTTCATTTATTTCTGCTCTGATCTTTATGATTTCTTTCCTTCTACTAACTTTGGGTTTTGTTTGTTCTTCTTCCTCTAGTTCCTTTAGGTGTAAGTTTACATTGTTTTGAGATTTTTCTTCTTTCTTGAGATAGGCTTGTATTGCTATAAACTTCCCTCTTAGAACTGCTTTTGCTGCATCCCATACATTTTGGATCGTTGTGTTTTCAGTGTCATTTGTCTCTAAGTATTTTTTATTCCCTCTTTGATTTCTTCAGTAATTTCTTGGTTATTTAGTAAAGAATTGTTTAGCCTCCATGTGTTTGTGTTTTTTACGTTTTTTTCCCCGTAACTGATTTCTAATCTCATAGCACTGTGGTCAGAAAAGATGCTTGATATGATTTCAATTTTCTTAAATTTACTGAGGCTTGATTTGTGATCCAAGATGTGATCTATCCTGGAGAATGTTCCATGTGCACTTGAGAAGAAAGTGTAATCTGCTGTTTTTGAACGGAATGTCCTATAAATATCAATTAAATCTATCTGGTCTATAGTGTCATTTAAAGCTTGTGTTTCCTTATTAATTTTCTGTTTGGATGATCTGTCCATTGGTGAAAGTGAGGTGTTAAAGTCCCCCAATATTATTGTGTTACTGTTGATTTCCTCTTTTATAACTGTTAGCAGTTGCCTTATGTCTTTTCTTCTCTTGTGTTTCCCACTTAGAGAAGTTCCTTTAGCATTTGTTGTAGACCTGGTTTGGTGGTGCTGAATTCTCTTAGCTTTTGCTTGTCTGTAAAGCTTTTGATTTCTCCATCGAATAGGAATGAGATCCTTGCCAGGTAGAGTAATCTTGGTTGTAGGTTCTGCTCTTTCATCACTTTAAATATATCATGCCACCCCTTCTGGCTTGTAGAGTTTCTGCTGAGAAATCAGCTGTTAACCTTATGGGAGTTCCCTTGTATGTTGTCATTTTTCCCTCGTTGCTTTCAATAATTTTTCTTGCTTTCTTAATTTTTGCCAATTTGATTACTATGTGTCTCAGCCTGTTTCTCCTTGGGTTTATCCTGCCTGGGACTCTCTGTGCTTCCTGGACTTGGGTGGCTATTTCCTTTCCCATGTTAGGAAAGTTGTTGACTATAATCTCTTCAAATATTTTCTCGGGTCCTTTCTCTCTCTCTTCTCCTTCTGGAACCCCTATAATGTGAATGTTGTAGTGTTTAATGTTGTCCCAGAGGTCTCTTAGGCTATCTTCATTTCTTTTCATTCTTTTTTCTTTATTCTGTTCTGTGGCAGTGAATCCCACCATTCTGTCTTCCAGGTCACTTATCCGTTCTTCTGCCTCAGTTATTCTGCTATTGATTCCTTCTAGTGTATTTTTCATTTCAGTTATTGTATTGTTCATCTCTGTTTGTTCTTTAATTCTTCTAGGTGTTTGTTCTTTAATTCTTCTAGGTCTCTATTAAACATTTCTTGGATCTTCTCAATCTTTGCCTCCATCCTTTTTCCGAGGTCCTGGATCATCTTCACTATCATTATTCTGAATCCTTTTTATAGAAGGTTTCCTATCTCCACTTCATTTAGTTGTTTTTCTGGGGATTTATCTTGTTCCTTCATCTGGCACTTAGCCCTTTGCCTTTTCATCTTGTCTATCTTTCTGTAAATGTGGTTTTTGTTCCACAGCCTGCAGGATTGTAGTTCTTATTGCTTCTGCTGTCTGCCCTCTGGTGGATGAGGCTATCTAAGAGGCTTGTGCAAGTTTCCTGATGGGAGACACTGGTGGTGGGTAGAGCTGGGTGTTGCTCTGGTGGGCTGAGCTCAGTAAAACTTTAATCTGCTTGTCTGCTGATGGGTGGGGCTGGGTTCCCTCCCTGTTGGTTGTCTGGCCTGAGGTGACCCAACACTGGAGCCTACCCAGCTCTTTTGTGGGGCTAGTGGCGGACTCTGGGAAGGCTCACGCCAAGAAGTACTTCCCAGAACTTCTGCTGCCAGTGTCCTTGTCCTCATGGTGAGACACAGCCATCCCCCACCTCTGCAGGAGACCTCCAACACTAGCAGGTAGGTCTGGTTCAGTCTCCTATGGGGTCACTGCTCCTTCCCCTGGGTTCCGATGCACACACTACTTTGTGTGTGCCCTCCAAGAGTGGAGTCTCTGTTTCCTCGAGTCCTGTCAAAGTCCTGCAATCAAATTCCTTCAAAATTTGATTCTCTAGGAATTCCTCCTCCTGTTGCCGGACCCCCAGGTTGGAAGCCTGACGTGGGGCTCAGAACCTTCTCTCCAGTGGGTGGACTTCTGTGGTATAAGTGTTCTCCAGTTTGTGAGTCACCCACCCAGCAGTTACGGGATTTGATTTTATTGTGATTGCGCCCTCCTACTGTCTTATTGTGGTTTCTCCTTTGCCTTTGGATGTGTGGTATCTTTTTCGGTGAGTTCCAGTGTCGTCCTGTAGACGACTGTTCAGCAGTCAGCAGTGATTCCGAGGCTCTCGCAAGAGGGAGTGAGCACACGTCCTTCTACTCCGCTATCTTGAACCAATCTCTAAAATTGGGGTCTTAATAGAACCTACCTCATAGAAATGTGGTGAGGATTCATTAACTCATTCAATAATCCACAAATATTTGTTGAACACCAACTACATGTTAGCTATTATTTTAAGCACTCACCCGGTTGTAGAAGAGAGATAAATAAGGTCCCATTATCATGGAGCTTACGTTCTACTGGGGGAGAAACAAACCAATACACGTGAAGCTTGGGAGTAGTGACAAGTGCTTTGATGGAACTAATACAAGGTGATACAACAGAAAGCATTTGGGGGAGTGACTGCCAATTAAACAGGGTAGACAGGGGAGATCTCCTGGTAGAGGTGACATTTAAGCTGTATGCTTACAAAAAGGAAGGTAATATGCCAAGCTGTATATTCTTGGCAGATAGAGCCCAATGTATGTCAGCTATTTAACTTTTTAAAGATGAATGTATTTGCAAAAGGACGTTAGAATAGGACTTTTCCTGCCTCGCTATCAAAAAATCAGGAAAAGGGCTTCCCTGGTGGCTCAGTGGTTGAGAGTCCGCCTACTAATGCAGGGGACACGGGTTCGTGCCCTAAAAAAAAAAAAAAAAAAAAAAAAAATCAGGAGAAAAAATCAACTGTGCTCAAACCCAAGAACACATTATGTCCATCTGAAATGACTTAAAAATAAGCATGTAGCCTTATTCCTGCCTCCATAAACTGCCAGGAACTATTTCTCTTCTCCACACTCCACTCAGACACTCAAGTAACCAGAGAGCAACAACCCAAACATTCAAATAAAAAGAACTGTAGTTTATCAAAAGGGATCCTAACAATGTATTATGATATTTGAAGTAAAAGTGATACCTTTTCCCCAAAAGTTTAAATTGCCTTTATGAGATGCATAGATTTGTTTGTTTATTTATTTATTTATTTTAATTTTTGGCCGTGGCATGCGGGATCTTAGATCTTAGTTCCCCTTAGATTCCCCTTAGATCTAAGTTCCCCTTAGATCAAACCCGTGCTCCCTGCCTTGGGAGTGTGGAATCTTAACCACTGGACTGCCAGGGAAGTCCCTAGATGCATATATTTAAACATCTCAGAAGGGGGATTTAAATTCTGATTCTTTCTTTTTGATAGGGATTCTAGTACGACTTCAACTTTCCCTGAATCATATGTCTCCCCTTCGTTCTTTTCTTATTGTACCTATTTAATCCAATACACAGGAATATAATTTTTGTCTGTCCTTTAGATGTAGGAAAACCATGGTCTGATGCAGGTAGTATCAGGGAGCAAAGGCCAGTAGGGTAACCAAGGGGCACAAAAACATCTTTGAGAAACTGATACCACTGGAAAGTTGTGTTTATCATTAACTTCTCTCAGAATTCATTTTATTCTAAGAGGATGGAAAGAATATTTTGATAGTACTTGGAGTATGGGTTGAGAGGCCCAAGAGACACATTGCTCTGCCTTCAAATAATGGATCAAGTTAATCACCACTGGTTTTGGGGGGTTTGCTTTTGTTTTTGTCAACTGGGGTCTGCAAATTTGGAAGAGAACTAAATCGCTTTGGATAATAAAACAGAATCTAGGTAATGCCACCTGCAGTCTTCCTTTTTTACCACATTGCTTTTCCTCTAAGTAAATGTTCAACAAGTACTTAAAGAATATTGATTTGAATTGTGCCAAATTATTGGCCTATCCTGGTCCAGCCCAGGTTACTGACATAAACCATAGCCACAGGTTCGACTGAGGCAAAAGGCTGAATCTGGGAAATTCCAGAAGCTAAGAGCAGCATCCAATGATCTGCAAAGAGCCACTTCTGTTAGACCTCATGATTCTCGAATTCTCTGAAAGCAAAGAGTATATCCTTATATTACTATTTAGACAAAATCAAGATTTTTGCTTCTGGGAAAAGGAAAAAAATGTAGTCATTCAGCACCTATTATTGAGCTGAAAAGAATACACCTACATGTCATTTTCATAGATTATCTCATTCAGTTCACACGCTGATCCAGTGAGTGAGGTATTGTTATCCCCATTTTACAGGTGAGGAAATTGAGGCTTAGAAAAGTGAAATAACTCACCCAGGTCACACAGAGGTCAAATAATTTGCCCAGGTCCCACAACTAGCTTGGGCAGAGTTGTGACACAAATCCAGATGTGACTGACTCCAAAATCTGTGTTCTTTCCATGACACCAGGATGTTGTATGATACTTATCTGGGTATTGTATGTACTTACATCATCACTTTAGCCTCTTCAATGAAATCCTCTTCAGACATGGAGCCTTCATTGATGGCCTTGATAGCTACCTGGACATGTGCTCGCCACTGGCCTAAATAGACCACCCCAAACTGGCCGCTTCCAATCTCCTTTACAAAAGCCAACTCAGATGGATCTATCTCCCACTTTTCTGGAAAAGTAAAACATCCACATTACAAATAAGGAAAAACATGTTAAATTTTTAGAGCTAGAAAAGATTTAGGAATTTTCTCAACCTATTCTCTTCTTTTTCAGAGAGGTTTAAAAAATTTATAAATGAGTGGAAAGGACCTGTAACCATTTTTAATACTCTTATTGTGGCTTAAAAGTATAATTCCAGAATTCAAGTATAAAAATACAAACCTCACTTACTTGGAAAGGAATTATGGATATCAAAACATGCTTTCTCTTTCCAGAGAGACCCAGGATGAAACAGTTCTGTGCCTTTCTAAACTAAACCTGCCGAAACCAGACCTGGAGCCTAAATATTTATGTCCCCAGTCTGTTTTTATCCTGGTGAGTAAACTTGTGAGATTAGATAAAATTTGGGGTCCCCCATCTCAGTTTCTTTTATTGTTCCTTTGCCCACTCCCACCCCTAAAGGGCTTTCCTGCCCTTTCTCCTTTGCGAAAAGTCTAATCAATTCACCTGATAAATATTTTCAATATTAAGATTCTAACCTATATCTAAGTGTATGTTTGAAATGATGCTTGCATTACTGAATATTTCTCACTCTACAGAAGTAAATCAAGAAAAAAAGAACTGTTTTTAAAATAACCCTTTGGAAAACTGAGAATTAAATCTTAACTTTTTAGTAACCACTTTTATACAGCAACACCACCATCTGCTGGAACTTTAAAATAATGCATTTAAAAGAATTGTAATGGCCAGTGACCCCTTGTACCACCAGGCTTTGCAAGGTACTCCCCTTCCCAATAGTAGGTGTGTTTTTAAAATAACATGGGAGAATATATTCATGACCTTGGGACTGACATAGATTTGTTCAACAGAATATAACTATAAAGGAGAATACTGATAGATTAAATTTCATAAAAATCCTATTTATCAAATACACCCCATTAAGAAAATGAAAAGGTAAGCCACAGACGGGGAGAAAATATTTCTTAAAACATATAACCAACAAAGAATTCCTATTCAAAGTAAGAATAAATCGATTAGGAAAAGGCAGATAATCCTATTCTTTAAGGGTTAAAAATAACTTGAATAGTGTATTCTCTCACAAAAGAGAATATCCAAATGGTCACTGAACCTATGAGAAGTTGACCAACATAATTAGTCGTCAGGAAAATGCATATTTAAACCAAAATGAGATACCACTACACATGCACCAGATTGGCTAAAATGAAAACAGAAACCAAACCAAACCAAACAAAAACCACAAGAATACCAAATATTGGCAAGGGCAAAGATGTGGAACAGCTGAAACGTCCATACACTCTTTATTAAAGTATAATCTGGTATAAATTCTTTAGAAAACTGACTAAATCTGAGTATGTTCATACTCTACGACCCAGCAATTCTACTTTTAAGTATATATCCATCATTGTCGGGGCATATGTGTGTGTTAAACGTTATCAAAAGGCATACAAGAATGTTCATAATAATATTATTTAGAAAAGCCAAACATTGGTTAGAACCCGAAAGGCTATCTGAAGAAGGATGGGCAAATCCATTGCGGTGTAGTCCTGCAACGTAGCAGTTCACCGCAGTGCAGGTGGACCAACCACACCCAGCATGGTGGGTGAATTCACATGTGGAAGGATGGAAGAAAGAAGCCAGACATGGATGCCCGGTGTCCAATTTCATTTATATAAGGTAGTCAAAACCAGACAACATTACTCAGGCTCTAGACTTATGAACTGTGCACTCTTCTGGATATTGAAAAATTGAAAAGTTTATTTTTTAATTAAAAACGACCATGTTTGGGCTTCCCTGGTGGCGCAGTGGTTGAGAGTCCGCCTGCCGATGCAGGGGACACGGGTTCGTGCCCCGGTCCGGGAAGATCCCACATGCCGCGGAGCAGCTGGGCCCGTGAGCCATGGCCGCTGAGCCTGCGCATCCGGAGCCTGTGCTCCACAGCGGGAGGGACCACAACAGTGAGAGGCCCGCGTACCGCAAAAACAAACAAACAAACAAAAAACGACCATGTTTAACTTAGATAAATGGCTAATGACAGAATTTTTTAAACATATAGTATTTATGGGGCAGAGGAATAATCTAGGCACCCATAACACCCTGAAATCACCTTTCCATCCCAATTCACAGCGACCCTGAGTCCTGCTTATCTGCTACACAATAATTGTGTTATCTTTTTTTTTTTCAGTATATTCTGAGTCCCCCTAATGAGATAAATTTAAGGAAATAAAGTATCACCAAATTAGAAAGCAGGATTCTTTGGCTCTTATTTTTTCTCACAGATGTGCAACTATCACATTCACTAGAAAATAGTTCAAATCAAACTTGGTCCAAGTTCTATTCGAAAAAGGTGACAAGGACACTTTTAACAACTCATTTTAGCAGGTTCTCTTGGAGAGAAGTCATTTCCCAGCCACCCACATAACCAGAGAGCAACAACCCAAACGTTCAAATAAAAAGAACTGGAATTTATCAAAAGGGTTCCAAATAATGTATAATGAAATTTGAAGTAAAAGTGAAACATTTTCCCCCAAAGTTTAAATGCCCTTAGGAGCTGCATATATTTAAACATCTCAGAAGGGAGATTTAAACTTTGAGGAGAAATGTAGCTAGACAGACTCTACCTCAAAAGAGCTGAGAATTTAAAGAACATAGAGGGAACTTGGGGTAGGTTCTTCACTGGATTTGATTTTTACTTGAGCACATGTGCATACTTTACCATAGCTAAAACCAGCTGTGGCCGGCAAACAACTGCCCATCAGCCCAACTGGGTGGCGGAGACGGGACATGAGCCCTGGGGAGAAAAAAATGCCAGCATTTCAGTCCTAGTTACTAGTACAAAAGAAAAAGCCAAATATACTAGAATATAGTGCTCAGGCAAAAAAGCATTCTACAGTTAGTCTGTTTGCTTATTTTTCCCATTAGAAAAACACTTTTCACAAAATAATATATGCTCATTGAACAGAAACTAAAGAATCCAAGAAAATACAAAGATGAAATAAAGGTCCCTTACAAAATCTTAGTATCCAGAGATACACTGTTATCACTTTGGAGAACATCTTCACAAAAATTTCCTTATGCGTGTTTGAAACATCTGATATGTTTCACAGAAATGTAAATGTTTTGCTCCAAGATTTTTACTCTCAAAATGTAATTGACATGTGTCAATGACTATAAATAGACCTTAATATTATTTCCAAGATTTCACTATTGTAAAATATGCTGTATATTTTTGAACATATATCTGTATGCACCTCTCAAATTATTGCCTTAGGCATAAATTCCTTAAAATGTGACTTCCTGATCAAAGAGTGTCTAGAAAGTTTGTACTAATTCATTCAACCACCAACAGTGTCTAAGTGTACCCATTTCCCCATCCTCCTCTTGAGAGTAGTTTATTATTATTTTTTAATAGCATGGTAGAGTAATGAGACTTCTTTTGATTGGGTCCACATGTAGTATTCCATAGGGTCAATTTCAGTTTTTGTTCAACAAACATTTATTATTTATTTCTTCAACTAACATTTCTTGAAAGACTGCTTTGTCCCAAGCATTATCTAGATGGTGGGAGACATCAGTGAGTAAGACAGTGATTGATGGTCCCTACTCTCATGAAGCTTGCATTCCAGTGGGAACAGAGAAAATAAAGAAGTACATGCACACACAAGAAGAAGCAGATGAAGTAGAGTAGATGAAATAGAGCTTCTTTAGAATGAGTGCCCACAGAAGGCCTTTCTGACAAGACGACAGCTATGCGGACATTGATGGATGAGTAGCCATCTTACAAGGATCAGAAGGAACAGCATTCCAGGCAGATGGAACAGCATGTGCAAAGGCTGGAAGACAGGAACAAACTTGGCCAACATAAGAACAGAAAGCAGCATTATTAAGTGCCCATTGTGTGCAAGACACTTCTCTAAGTAGATCCCAAAGATTCCAGAGGACCAAAGATGAGGAAAATGAGGACTCTGCATACAGGGGCTCCACCTCAGTGAGGGAAGACAGGCAGAGAGAGGCAATTTCAATGTAAAAGGAGTAAGTTCTGTGATGAAGATACGCAAGGTGCTCTGGGACACAGAGGAAGAGCACCTCGCACACTGTTGGATTCAAAGAAGTCTTCTGTCAGGAGATGATACCTGAGATGGATCTGACAAAAGGAGTCCACATTGTAGGCAGAGGTAGTAGCATGAGATATTGATACTTAGAGGTATGATGCAGGAAGAGCTATTTGAGCAAAGAGTGAGAGGTAGAAGGGGCAAGAAATTATACATGAGAGGTAGGTTATATTCTGGTTGTGGTCAAGGCCTTGTATGCTTTGCAAAGGAGCATTACATCTTCCTGCAGGTGGGAGGGAGCCATTGAAAGATCCTAAATAAGGGAGTGGTGTAGTCAGATTTACATTTTGATACATCCTTCTGGCATCAGTATAGAGGATGGATGAGGGGAAGTCAACCTTGAAGGCAACAAGACCAGTGAAGAGGCCACTGTAATTATCTAAGTGAACAATGATTAGGGCAGTACTAGTACACAGGGAGAGGCAGGGACCTACATGAGACATATATAGGATATGAAATTCATTGCACTTGATAATTAATCAGAAGTGCAAGGAGAATGGATGTATCTATTCTGACTTCCATGTTTCCAGCCCCTGTAATTGGCAAGACGATGATACGATTATCTGATGATGATACACCAGGAAGAGTAAATTTGGAAGGAAAGTAGCGGTATTAAGATGAAGAGCTCCATTTCCTCATTGAAGTTCAGGGCATGTGGGATTGCAGGTATCTGTGTCTACCAGGCAGGAGAATCATGCAATTGAAGTATAGTTGATGTACAATATTATGTAAGTTACGGGTGTAGTGTAGTGTTTTGCAATTTTTAAAGATTGTACTCCATTCACAGTTATTATAAAACATTGGCTATATTCTCTGTGTTGTACAATATATCCTTGTAACTTATTTTATACATAATACTTTGTACCCCTTAGACTTCAATTTTCTTAATGAAGTAGATGGTTGGGCAATTTACTCATGGGCAGTGGATAATACTAGAAAGGGGGTCTTGAGGAGAATGGTACAAGTTTGAACAGAAAACAGGAAAGGATGCTTACCAGTGACTCTGAAGACCTAGTTGGGGTTAGAGCCCTCATGAAGTTGGGACTCTATAACACATGATCAAAATAAAGAACATAATAGGAATTTCCTTAAGACCCTAACACCTTCCTCTAACTTCAAAGTTTTTGTTTGCCAAATATTTTTATTCTGTGAATTACTACCAGTGGTTTAGTGATGGTTTGTCTCTCTGATAGGAAAAAAAAAAGTCTGTCACTCTCTTTGCATTGTCATTACTTCTGGTAAAGAGATGGATTGTCATGAGCTAAACTGATCAGAAGTCAAAAAGTAGACGGGATAGTCATGGGTTTCAATTCACAGCCTCATCTGGATCCTCCAATGATCTAAGTTGCCTCTTTCTGGAGGAGATGACAGTCATTAAACACAGACTCTGGAGCCAGTAGGTTCTACGGCTCCAATGGTTTCAAAGATTTCTGTGAATTCAAATCTCAGTGCAAATACTTATTAACGGTGTGCCTTGAGCACAACTCATGCCTCAGTTTCCTCTTCTGTAAGATAGAGACATCAACAGCATCTACCTCGTTGGATTTCTCTGAAGATTAAATAAATAAATATACATAAAATAGGGTCTGGTCCAAAGTAAGTCTTCAGTAAATATCAACTATTTCTGAGTCCCATGCCTTTCCTCTTATCATCCTTCTTTCTCTCTGTCTTATCTCTTTTCTACTTTCTTTTCTCCCTAATAAACAGCTGCCATAGTTAGAAGTTCTCAACCCCTGTTTTTCTTTTTTTTATCGTTCGATCTAGCTTTAATTTTAAAAGTTATCTGTGTGGTATTTCTTACATTATAAGAATAATTTCTATACATTGTAATTTTTTAAAACCCTAGCACAATCTACAAAGCAGAAAATAAGTTTCCCTTACCCCCAGTCTCATTCCCCAGAGGTAAACATTAACAGCTTGTAAACTGTTATAATCTTATTAGTTTAAAAATTATTACCTAAACTGTAACAGGATTTTTCTATATATGCACGTATTTCTATATATTGACTTTTCAAAAGTAAGACTATAACTATACTGTTTTGCACCTTTTTTTCTTTACTAAGCAACTTATCACTAACATCTTTTCAGGTCAGCACATCCTGATCTGCCTCGGTATTTTTTTTAACGTCACCACCACCACCACTCTGTTTCTTAAATTTTTTCTTTGAAGGAAGGGGAAAGAAGAGTGTGAAGAAGAAAACTCCTGATTCTAAGGGTTTCTATCTCTAGCCACAAATATGTCCTCACTGGCCCCGCTCAGACATGTTGCCACTTCCTCTCTAACCAAACGCCCAGTGACCATCAGGAATATCCAAGTGGACTCACTCCATAAGAGAATAAAAACTTCCTTGGATTTATTCCTGATATTTAGAACCAGTGCAATGGAAAAGTGGCCACTTTCCAAAAGGGATTTGTTTGGGCATCACAACTTTTCATGAGAAAAATCTAAATAAAGTACTGCAAGTACTTCAAGAAGTCAAAAGAATATGGAAGTTACAGTGGGTTCCAAATTCTATAACACTGAGGTAAGGAGATTTCCCCCCATAGGCTCAGAGTAGTCCAGTACAGGTTGGACGACGGCTGAAGACCAGAGCTGTGGTTGTAATCGTGTTGGAACTTTCTGGAATTCTACATCTTTCCATAGATGATAGGTTTGCAAAAATAGCCATTATTGCAAATTACAGCTGGGAAAGGGGGTTAAATATGCCTCTGGTATATTCAAGTCAAATAGTAACTGTGTAAGACTGTGTCCTGTGTAAAACATTTTCTGTTTTCCATACAAGAAAGAACAGACGATGAGACATTTAAGGGTAATTTTCTATTGCAACTTTCTAAATTAAGAGCAAATTTAGAGGGGTAAAGAGAAAAAAGAATGAGCCTTTAGGACATTTGAAATTTTATTACATTTAGCTCCATGTAAATTTCAAGAACAGATGCATAATGACTAAATGGCCTTTTGCTTCCTTGTCATCTATCATTTTTCCAACCTGGCAGAAATGTAAAAAAAAAAAAATCAACCTACGTCTTGCCACCTGACTAGAAAAAACAAAAACGCATCAATGAGGAGGAGAATTGCACAGAAGACAGGTTGTATTTCGACTCTTAAACATTTCTACAGGGATATTTGGTCCTGTTAAGTGTCTGACCAGAGATACATTGCCTCTCTGGGGCCTGGCTCCCCGACTCTCCCAGCCTGAAGTTTCTGACTTACCAGCTGCGTTGTGCTGGTGATACCAGATCAACTCGGGGATTGATTGAAAGAGGTGTCTTTCAGCCACGTACCACTGTCCTGAGTCCTTCCTTTTAATCTGATAATGTTTGATGGTAGCCTCCATACTTCTACAATCAGTAAAATGTGAGTTCATAAACAAGCAAAAGACCACGTTGGAACCAAGTCAATCATTAAGCAACAGGACTCCACCTCTAAAACTCATATCCTAGTAACACTACACATTGAAGAGCAGATAGGATTAAATTCAACAGCTGCACCCCCAGCCCAGGAAAATTCCTCAGCTATGGTACTGGGGTCTTAGATTCAAACATAACTTCAGCGCAAGTTGTCTAGGTGACAAGTCTAGTGTCCAAAAATGTACAGCTCGTAATGGACACTTATGAGCATTTATTGAATCAAGTATCAGTTCAATGAATGAATAAACGCACTGTGATAGATGTGAGACAAAGGAGGGAGGAAAACCAGTATCGGGTGTATTGATGAGCAGGTTTGCTATGGGCAGCTGGGGCTTAATCCCTCTAGGAAGAGATGAGAGTCTGTGGAACATACCTCAGAGTCTTCCCACTAAAGTGCAAAGGAGCTGAAGGGCTTATCCTCCACTCCTCATGGATGGAGGGTCACCTAGGAAGCTAACTCTCAGGTACCTCCAGTCCACCCCTGGGGACCACAAGAACCCGCAGCCAGAGAACATCCTCAGGCAGAAAGAAACAGGAAGCTTTCTGAGTACAAGAGAGCTCTCTGCAGGGTAACCCAGGGGTAAACCAAGGTGAGGAGAGAATCGCACCAGCAGTGTCTTCTACAACTAATCAAATCTCCTTACTTGATGCTTGAGAAAAGGAGATGAGACAGTTTAAGTAATTTATCCAATGTCACATGCAGAGCTCGTTAGGGGATAAAATTTGAACCAATTAGTTGTCCCAAGTTCCAGGCCAGCAATTTTCTATGTTAGGCTCTCACTTACATTCTCTATGTGATGGTGTCTCCATAACAATGACTGTCGCAGGGATTGCTATTTCTAGAGAGATCAAAATCACAACTGCTTACCTCCCAGCTCTTATAAACACAGAAATGGTGTAGCATCCCAAATGCCTTGAATCTCTGACAATAAATGCACCTTCTTTAGACTGCAAAACAATTCATTCATTGTACAAGTTTATTCCTTATTAGGAAGAAAGACAAACATCTCAATAATGAAAACCAAAGCTATACTGATTTACTATAAAAGGATGATACTGTTTTTTCAAGTACACACAATGTTATCTCTTAAACCCTTTATAGACTTAAATGTCATAACTATAAAATAAAATATAATTGGGACAAGAATTTGCAATGCATGAGTATTTTAAAACTTTGCTCCTGATTTTTCTAAGAATTCTGCATTTGACAGCCTTGTGCCCCACCATTTAGTTATTTTTGTTCTACTGATCAAGATAATAGATAAAAATAGCTGATGAATAAGAAGAACTCTGAGACAGACTGACAGGATTGTTCTTTAGAGGAAAAGAAACAACATGGTAAGTGGGGGTGAAGGAGGCAGAGAGGAATACATCTGGGAAGATGAGGAATGGAAAGAGACCAGAGCTCATGATACGGATGGAAAGAGAATAGACTTGGGAGAGTCTGGAGAGAAGAGCGAGGACAGCCATTCTGCTTGCTCTAGGGGTACAGGAGAGGCAGAAGGAGAAATGGCAGGAGGGAAGAATATTATAATAAGTTTGATGGTACATTATCAATTGGATCCCCATGGACATTCTTTGGGAAACTCCACTAAAGCTGAAAATTGCTTTCAAATAAGCTTAAAGTTGACGGTTTGGCTTAGTTTGATACCGTAAAAAAAGTTTTCCCCTTATTAAGTGTGCTTACACTCATGAAGAGGAAAATATCTCAGAATCTTGGCAGACCCGTGAAAGCTTACACTTATCAAGTGCTGGTGGGTTGCTTGAGAACTACACGATCCAAACAGCATCTCCTCAAGATGAACATAATACATCTTCTCCTTCTCTTTCCAGATGCTTACCAAGAAACAAGCCTCATTTTCTGGTCAAATTTTTGAACCAATTGAAAAGAATAGAGAGCCCAGAAATAAACCCACGCTTATATGGTCAAATAATCTGTGACAAAAAAAGACAGGAATATACAATGGGAAAAAGACAGCCTTTTCAATAAATTGCAATGGGAAAACTGGACAGCTACATGCAAAAGAATCAAACTGGGTTACTTTCTCACACCATATACCAGAATAAACTCAAAATGGATTAAAGACTTAAATGTAAGACCTGAAACCACAAAAGTCCTAGAAGAAAACACAGGCAGTATGCTCTCTGACATCGGTCTTAACAACATTTTTTTGGATTTGTCTCCTCAGGCAAGGGGAACAAAAGCAAAAATAAACAAATAGGACTATATTAAACTACAAAGCTTCTGCACAGTGAAGGAAACTATCAACAAAATGAAAAGGCAGCCTACTGAATGGGAGTAGATGTTTACAAAAGATATATCTGAAGAGGGGTTAGTGTCTAAAATACACAAAGAACTCATACAACTCAACATCAAAAAACAAACAATTCTATTTAAAAATGGGCAGAGGACCTGAATAGACATTTTTCCAAAGAAGATATACAACAGACCCATGAAAAGATGCTCAACATCACTAATCATCAGGAAAATGCAAATCAAAACCACAACGAGATATCACCTCACACCTGTCAGAATGGCTGTCATCAAAAAGACAACAAATAACAAGTGTTGGCAAGGATGTGGAGAAAAGAGAACACTTGTGTACTACTGGTGGAATTATAAATTGGTGCAACCACTATGGAAAATAGTATGTAGATTCCTCAAAAAATTTAAAATAGAACTACCATATGATTCAGCAATTCTACTTCTGGATATTTACCTAAAGAAAACGAAAGCACTAGTTTGAAAGGATATATGCACACCAATGTTCATAGCAGCACTATTTGCAATAGCCAAGATATGGAAGCAACCTAAGTGTCCATCAACAGACGAATGGATAAAGAAGATGTGGTACATATATATACAATGGAATATTACTTAGCCATAAAAAAAGAATGAGATCTTGCGATTTGTGACATGGGTGGACCTAGAGGGTGTTATGCTAAGTGAAATAAGCCAGACAGAGAAGGACAGATACCATATGATGTCACCTATATGTGGAATCTAAAAAGCAAAGCAAACAAGCCAACTAAAGAAAAACAGACTCATAGATACAGAGAACAAATGGGTGGTTGCCAGATGGGAGGGGGTTGGGAGGGGGCATGAAATAGGTGAAGGGGACTGCATTACAAACCTCCAGTTATAAAATAAATAAGCCACAGGGATGTAATATACAACATAAGAAATACGGTCAATAATATTGTAATAACTTTGTAAAGGGACAGATGGTGACTTAACAGTGATCATTTCATAATGTATGCAAATATCAAATCACTATGCAGTACACCTGAAACTAATATAATATTGTGTGTCAACCATATTTCAATTAAGAAAGGAAATTCAAATTAAAATGAAAAAATCTAGAAATTAATAAGGAAACACTACATATCAGGACCTCTGTTATATCGGTCAGGCAATACTCAGAAATAAATTCACAGTCTCATTATTTATATCAATAAATGAAAGGAATACAAAATAAACAGATCCAACTCAAGAAGTTAGGTTAAGAATTATAAAATAAACCCAAGTAAAGTAGAAGAAAAGATCTAGAGACTGTCATATAGAATGAAGTAAGTCAGAAAGAGAAAAACAAATATCATATATTAACGCATGTATGTGGAACCTAGAAAAATGGTACAGATGAACCAGTTTGCAGGAAAGAAGTTGAGACACAGATGTAGACAACAAACGTATGGACACCAAGAGGGGAAAACCACAGTGGGGTGGGAGTGGTGGTGTGCTGAATTGGGCGATTGGGATTGACATGTATACACTGCTGTGTATAAAATCGATGACTGATAAGAACCTGCAGTACAAAAAAAAACAACTAATACTAATCTTTCTTTGGGTTATTTGTATGGAAATATGTTAATATAAATGTTTCAGACATTACATGAAATTTCTAAAAATCTTACATGTTCTGACATAACGATATAAGTCATAATTCTAGTTATTACTTTAAAATGTATATCTCAGAAATAACTAAATTTCCTTATCAATTGCATTATTCTAAAAAAATAAAGACAAAAGCAGAAAATAATAAATTATAAAAATATAATACAGCAAGTAATTAAATTCAAAGTCTGGTTGCCTAGGGAAAAACAATAAAATAGATAAACTACTACTTAACCTAATCAATAAATAATGGGGTGAATCTATTAAAAAATAAGTCACAAGCATCCAGAAAAAAATTAAAGAATCTTCTTGACTCTATAAAATACATTTGAAAACTTGAATAAAATGGGTAATTAGCTAGCAAAACATAAAATTTATCAAAATTGATTCCAGAAAAGCTAGAAATCTTACTGGACCAATTGAACTGAAACACGGATAAGGTTTTAAAAGAGCTACAACATTAAAAAGCACCATAGTTACACCTTGTGATGTTACTAAATCTTAAAGAAATGATAGATCAATTAAATAATTCCAGAGCATATGAAAGAAGAAAAACTTCTAAATTATACAAAGTGGTTTAACATCCATACCAACAACACAGCAAAGATTGTGTACAAAAGGGAAAACAACTAACCAGTCTTCATTTATATCAATGCAAAAATCCTAACTAGGGGCTACCCTGGTGGCGCAGTGGTTGAGAGTCCACCTGCCGATGCAGGGGACGCTGGTTCGTGCCCCGGTCCGGGAGGATCCCACATGCCGCGGAGCGGCTGGGCCTGTGAGCCATGGCCGCTGGGCCTGCGCATCCGGAGCCTGTGCTCCGAAACGGGAGAAGCCGCAACAGTGAGAGGCCCACGTACCGCAAAAAAAAAAAAAAAAAAAAAAATCCTAAAAAAATTAATCTCCCCCAAACCCAAAAAAAAAAAAAAAAAAAAAAAATCCTAACAAACTGAATCCAGTAGCACAATAAAAGAATAATATACCATGACCAAGAGGGATTACATACAAGAATGCACAAGTAATTTAATATTAGGGATTTTATTAATATGATTCATCATTTAATAGATCTGAGGAGAAAAATCTCATCAACAACTCCATAGGTGTTGAAGAAGCATTTGACAATTTCAACTTATATTATCAGGATTTTCTTATTTTTTATAAAATGGTAATATATGTGTACTTCTTTAACACAATAGCCCTTATTTACTTTAGTCCCAAGTCCAGCATCATGTTTTATGTAGAAATCATTCTAACTAAAACCAGGAAAAAAGAAATACCCACTGTCAGCCCTGGTATTTAATTCTGTTCTGAGATACTAGCCAGTGCAATTAAATGAGGCAGAAATTAGCAACACTGATTTAAAATTGTAAAAGAGGGTTGAAATAATCACTGTTTGTTGCTGATAAGATTACATACCTGAAACCCAAGAGAACTGCCTGAAAAAATACTACAAAAATTTTTTGAATTCATCTAATTCATCAATTGCAAACTAATTCACAGAAATCAAGAGCTTTCAAAAGTAAAAATAACAAGATAAGCCCATTTATAATAGCAACAAAAAGATAAAATACCTTAAAATAAACTTAAAAATCCATGTGCAAGGGCTAAATGAAGAAAACCTTAAAATGATCCTGAAAAATACAAAAGTATTTGCTTTTTCTTATTAGGTCTTAACTCCATCTAAGATCTGTTTTTGCTTGATGTAGGGACCTAATTTTAATTTTTTCTATATGAGTAATTAATATATGGGTCCTGGAACAAATTGGTCCCTAAACCCCACTGATCTGTAATGCATGAACAATTTTCTCTAAATTAATCTGTAAATTTAATGCAACCAACAGAAAAGTTTTTTAAATGAGGCAAAGTAATTCTGAAGTTCATATGGACAAAATATGTGTCTCCAGAATGTTTCTAAAAAAGAAGAAAGGAGGCTAGCCACACCAGAGAAAGCTTCAGTGTTTAAAAACATTATAATGGCAGAACATGAATAGACAGGCTGATCAATGAAACCATGTAGTAAGTCCAGACATAGTTTTTTGTGTTTATGATGAAAGTGGCATCTCAAATCAATACAGACAAGAAGGACACTTGGTAAAGAAAAAAATTAACTTGGATCCAAACCTCATGATAACAGGAAAAATTATAAATGGATCAAACATGTATACATAAAAAATAAAGTCACTAAAGTAGTCAAGAAACATGGGAATTTCTTTTTATAACCTTGGAGTGGACAAGGCAATTCTAACCTGACACAAACCCTGAAGTCTTACGAAAATTTGTCTTAAAAATTCAAATACTATTCATGGCAAGAAAAAAAACACAAAGCAAAAATTGGAGAAAATATTGCCACATATCACAAAGAGTTAATTTCCTCAATATAGCTACCTAGGTCCTACAAATTGTGAGGGAAGCATCAAAAAAACCCACAGAAAATTTTGCAAAGGATATGGACAGCTACAGAAAAGGAAATACAAATATATAGACTTTAATATAGAAAAAACTGCTTAACATTCCCAGAATAAGAGAAAAGCAAATTAAATCACACTGAGATGAGATGCCAGAGAGCAAAGTTCCAAATGTTTAATTAAAACGCTTGCTGAAGATGTTGTGGGAAAATAAGCACTCTCTTACATGTCTAAATGTAAGACAGATATATAAATTGATACAACTCTTATAGAGGGCATTGTGATATCTAACAAAATTGGAAATGTGCATTCTCTTTGACCCAGAATTTCCACCTTTGGTGATTTATCCTACAAATATTCTCACATAAATGGAAAGAAGACAAATGTGTTGGTTACCTACGGCAGGACTGTTTTAATAGTAAAGAAGTATATACTACTTAAATTTCTATGATGAAGGACCGGTTAAATAAATTGTGACAGGGACTTCCCTGGTGGCGCAGTGGTTAAGAATCCACCTGCCAATGCAGGAGACACGGGTTCGAGCCCTGGTCTGGGAAGATCCCACATGCCGCGGAGCAACTAAGCCCATGAGCCACAACTACTGAAGCCCGTGCGCCTAGAGCCCCTGCTCCGCAAGAGAAGCCACTGCAATGAGAAGCCTGCGCACCGCAACGAAGACCCAACGCAGCCAAAAAAAAGTAATTAATTAAAAAAAATAAATTGTGACACATTCATGCTAAGAAATACTATGCAGGTGTAAAATGAATGAGGACGCTTTACATACTGATGTGGAAAGATTCCTAAAATATATTATTAAGTGAAAAAAAGTAATGTACAGAAAAGTATAATAATTATGTTACCATTTGCATAAAAATAACACAAGAAAATATTGATATATTGTACTTGCTTGCATATGTAGTAAATATCTGTGAAAGGACACAAAACAAACTAATAATAGTAGTTTGGAGGGAAATTGATGGGTTGGAGACAAGGATGAAAGAAAATTCAAAGTCCTTCCTTTTGATTTTTGAAGTATAAAAATTTATTGACTATTGAAATATGAAATTAATAAAATTATAAGATACTTCCATAAATAATTTATGCAATAAATTTGAAAATAAATATAAAATAGGCATTCCTTAGGTAAATATAAATTAAATCCCCCCAAAAAACGCAAACAGGGGCTTCCCTGGTGGCGCAGTGGTTGAGGGTCCGCCTGCCGACGCAGGGGATGAGGGTTTGTGCCCCGGTCCGGGAGGATCCCATGTGCCGCAGAGCGGCTGGGCCCGTGGGCCATGGCCACTGAGCCTGCGCGTCCGGAGCCTGTGCTCCGCAACGGGAGAGGCCACAGTGGTGAGAGACCCGCGTACCGCAAAAAAAAAAAAAACAAAAAAGAAAACGCAAACAGAAAAGGAAATTAAATTGTAATCAAATATCTATCTGTTTGAAAATGCAGCTTGCCAGACTATTTTACAAAAGATATATCTAACCTTCAAGAAACAAATAACTTCTATCTAATATAACAATTCCAGAGATTGGAAAAAGAGATAAAAACCCCACATGCCAACTCATTTTATGATGCTAGTATAACTTTTATGCTAAAACCAGACAAAGAGGACAGAAAATTAGAAGCCAGGCTAACTTTGAACTTGATAGGACAAATGCTAAATAAAATATTAGGAAACCCTGTGCTCCGCAATGGGAGAGGACACAACAGTGAGAGGCCCGTGTACCTCAAAAAAAAAAAAAAATTAAACACATGGACAAAATGGGAACACACCCTTCTACTGTGGTTGCCTCTGCTGAGTGAGTGAGGACCAGAAAGATGAGGGAGGGGGTGGGCTTTAACTGTATCTGTAATGTCTTATTTTGTTAAAGAATGTTATGACCCAATGTTACTATTGATATTTACGATATCTGGGTTGTGGGTATGGGAAGGTTTGCTACCAAATTCCCCATTCTAGCCTTTGTAGGGAGGTCAGACACTTGCCCCGTTCTGGTTTCCTCTCAGATGTAGAACCTCACATAGGACCTGCCCAGCCCAGAGATTCAGGCCATATTACCTGTGACCAGCTTGCTTACTGTGGACCTACTTTTCGACTTCCCTTCTCCACTTCTGCCTGCCTGTCATCACACCTTCTTTGTCCATTCTGTACCCACTAATGTATAATGTCACCATGCCAGGCAGATATTGCATTTGCTGCCATGCTCCATTTCCTTGCGGCCAGTGAGGCAAGGCCAGACCTCCAGCCTCTGTCCCCACCACCACCTGAGGCTGGTCTGTGTCCCTCGTGCTCAGCCTGTCCCCCAGCTACTAACTGGACCATCCCTGTGTCCTAAGCCATTACTGGCACTGAGTTTTGAGATACAGACCTGATTCTCGCTCATATTTCTAGATTTCCTCAACATCCGACACCAGGTCATAATGACACATATACTTCTCACTTACTTTCTAGTTCTGACTGTACATTTACCCACAGTTGATATTTACCGTCAGTTGGAAATTTAAACTATACACAGTTTTGTTTTGTTTTGACCTAGATGAGCAGTTTTGATCTGAGTTTGATATTTTGGCTACTCCACTCTTCCTTTTGTTCCCAAGAACGAAAGTGCAGCCCCGTGTATTTTTCTATATCTGTGTTTTTCATGAGTTTAAGCTAAGCTCAGGAGGGCAGACTATATATTGGATTGTCATTGATGCAAAGGTACACAGGCAATCCAAACAGAGACCCTTCTGGCAGAACGCACTTCAGAGTGAATGAAGGAGTTTTAGTATGTTAGAGCTGGAATCATTTCAGGAGAAAGACATTTCTGAAATTATGGTGAAAATCAATGAAAAACATGATTTGATACAAAGATATCTAGTTTACGACTTAAAAAATGTATAGTAGAGATGAAGTTGTAAGAATATTTTAAAGCTAAAAAAACAAAACCAGTGAGTAATACAACTTTTTAGTTGGGTAAAGTCTTTATAATGTGCCTCTCTCAGAAATTTTGAAAATATTCACAAATTTATTCACAAATAAATTGAATTACCTCTTGTCTCAAAAGACGTTCTGTCTGATTTCTGGTGATATTTCTATGGTACCACCTGTAAAAGTAATAAAAATAATTTTTAAATGTTATGTTCTATTTCTTTCCAGAAAAAAAACCCAAAAAACCCCAAGCTGCTCCATTTCCTTCATTTTTAAAAACTTTCTCCAGAACTGATTTTAGAAAACGGAGTGATTTTTAACTCAGATAAACAATAACGTACTGTAATGTGTCCGTTAGTTTAATACAGTTTTATTGATTGCAAGCCAAGATCTCACTTATTCTATCACATCTCCATTCAACTTTCTGACACACACTTAGTATATAATTTTGAATGATATAACCTCCTGAAAATTCCATAAAAGATATGTGGTTAGGAAGTCATCATCTTCAATAAACACCTTACAGAGCTTTGGTTAAACAAACTAAAAAATAACCATTTCTTTCCCCTCAGGAACATCTTGTTTACATGCTTATATATGTGTTACGTTATCTTTCTGAAGTTAAAACTCACACCAACTTATCTGACTCTCCTAAGTTTGTTACCTTGTGGTAAAGTCAGTGGTTTGATAGCGTAAACAACCAATATACAAATCACCCTGCCCCAATCCCTCACGGGCCTCATGGTGGTCCTCTTTTTCCCCTCGCTTACTAAGCTTGGGCCACATTGGGAATCTTTCCAGGCTCAAACTCACGAAGCCCTTTTCCGCCTCCGACCTTGCTGTTATCTCTGCATGAAGCCATCATTAAATGACTTTAAAATACCAGAGCTACACACAGTGATCATAATTAAGTAACACTGTAATTTAAACACATGGTTTGGTATAACAACACAATCAGTAGGCAAATGTGGTACAGGAAAGAGAGAGGAAACGGTAGAACAAAGGCGAGAGACAGAAAAATGGAAAAGCTTTCATTTCAAAACAAGATTTTAAAAAGGAGTTACTCTAATTTTACCAGAAATAATATTTTTGTGGACAGTGGAAGGAAGAGTGCATATATAACCATGCAGTAAGTCAAGTGGGGGGAGCGCAAAGGTGGCTGATTGAAACTCAGACCTGCCTTGGAGGATGGAACCTATCTCATCATGTGGACTTCCTCTAACCTTCAATAGTAGAAAGTTGCCACTAAATTAGAATGGTCAGGTTCTTTAAATACTAATGCCCTCCAATTGAAAACAGTCTTTTAAAAAGATGAACCACAGAGAATAGGGGATGATTACAGATGATTCTAATCAAAGTAATATGACTATATGACTACTTACTGCTAGTGGAAACAAGAGTAACTGTGATGTTAAACTGTGCATATCATTCAGTACTTTTTAATGACTATTCATATTATGGAAGGGAATTTCAAGATGAGTCTGAGACCTCTTGCTGTAGAAAGAAGAAATTCTTTCAAAATAAATGAGGCAGAGTTAAAGACACAGGGAACCAGTTTAATGGGCCCCCCACTGGCTAAGTTCTGAAATATGGGTGCTAAAAGGAGAATGATGATTATAGCTCACTGAAATAACTGAAGCTATAAAAAGCCAAGACTGCATAATGTACTCGAAAGGGGAGAGATTAACATAAATTGATTTTTTTCTCAATAATGTTTTTTACCTGCTATTGTGTTGGTGTTAATTTTGTTGCTTTGTACTTATTTATTATAGTGATAAATAAAATAAATATATTAATTTTGACTAAATATAAATTAAAAATCCATCCACGTGGAAGTCATACTTAGAATGACTTCAAAGTAGTAACAAAAGAGCCAGATAGAAGTATATGATGAATTTAAGACCCTTTAAAATAATGCAGAATTCCATCTGCATTATTACAATGATATATGTAAGGCAGGAAAAGATAGGATGAATGCAATTTAGAGGAGGTGGGAGCATGGTATTTCAGAATTTCATCTCTTTAAATCAGTTGGTGAAAGTTAGAAGAGTTTTTGTTCTGTTTTGTTTTTTTCAAATAGGTAAGGCTGTAACTCCTTTACTGAGACAACACTGATTATAAAACTAATATTGAGGGGCTTCCCTGGTGGCGCAGTGGTTAAGAATCCACCTGCCAATGCAGGGGACACGGGTTTGAGCGCTGGTCTGGGAAGATCCCACATGCTGTGGAGCAACTAAGCCCCTGTGCCACAACTACTGAGCCTGTGCGCTACAGCCTGTGAGCCACAACTGCTGAAGCCCACGCACCTAGAGCCCATGGTCCGCAACAAGAGAAAACACCGCAATGAGAAGCCTGCACACCGCAACAAAGAGCAGCCCCGGCTCCCTGCAACTAGAGAAAGCCCACGCACAGCAACAAAGACCCAACGCAGCCAAAAATAAATAAATAAATAGTAAATAAATGTTTAAAAAATTAAAAAAAAAAACTAACATTGAATGATTTCAATAGAAGTCCCAATACCCAGGATTGTGGTGGGCCTTCTACTGACATATTAAAAAAAATCCTGGCTCAAACTCACCAGGATTGGACTCACGGTACGTCCAACTGTGGTTGAGTACAACCATCTTATATATATGTAAGCCTCCCATGTGCCATTCTTAGATTTCTGATCAATAAGTAACAGTATTGTGGTCTTGAGTTTTAGCCCTAGAAACCCTATTAGGTCTGAGAAGGTTAATCTGCTTCACTGAGTGACTTTCTAACCCTGAGAAGGTTAAGCACTCAGTGTAGAGACAATTAGATAAATCAGACTCATATTTCCATAGCTCAGGATAATCAATGTTTGCTATTTAAAATATCTATAACTTTAAGAGAATCTGGCATATCAGGTTTTTGTCTTTGATTTAAAATTAATCTTAAACTTGTTATTTGAAGTTTGAGGGAATTGAACCAATTTTTAAAATGACATTCATATGGATAAGAGAACTCGATTTACCACATATATCTGTTTAACTTATTACACTTCCAGGATCATGTAAGGACTTACAAAGGGCTATTACAATTGCAAATTTGCCCTGTCAGGCATGTGATGTACAATACTTAAAAAGAAAACTGAATTTATTCAGTTTATCAATGCAAGTTAGATGTTTCCAGAAATTTAATTAACTGAGCTTATAAATAGGATGGATTGTTTAAAGACATTTCGTATGTTGAGTATGAATTAAGGTGATTGTTCTTAACTTTTTTAGATTTATGCGTGGTATATCAAGACTTACAAGTTAAATCTGAAGGCTTACTGAAAACCAGGGTTTTACGTTGTAATGTTGATAATTTAATTTCAAACCAAAGTAGCCATAAATATTTCTCTGAATAAAGGTTCCCCTGAAATGTCAGAAGCCCATGTGGACACAGCATTCCTTCCCCGCTCGGCCCCTAACTCCCTCCTGCCCCCTTTAGGCCTCAAGTCACTTCCTCAGGAAGGTCTTCCCCACCCAACACGCTCATTTAAATTATATCCCCTTCCCTCTCCCTGTGCCCCATACTGTTCCTTCATAATACCACAATTTAAAATGATATATTTATTTGTGAATTTGGGGTTGTTTAATGTCTATTTTCCCATGAAGCTGTAAGTTGCATGAAGGCAGGGACTGCTTCTGTGTATTCCATATTGTGTTTCCAAGGCCTGGAACAGCTAACATCTGGTACATCCTAAGTGCACGATAAAAAAGACTGAACAAATAAATTGACTGGAGGACTGAAGTATCTATGAATGTAGTACACCTGTAATACTAGGCAAGGTGGACCAAACTGTAAATGCCTTACCTGTTCATTTCACAGTTCAAGACGGGTTCGAGCCCTGGTCCAGGAAGATCTCACATGCCACGGAGCAACTGGGCCCCTGCGCCACAGCTAGTGAGCCTGCTCTCTAGAGCCCGCGAGCCACAACTACTGAAGCCTGCGTGCCTAGAGCCCGTGCTCCACAACAAGAGAAGCCACCACAGTGAGAAGCCCGTGCACTGCAACGAAGAGTAGCCCCCGCTCGCCGCTGCTGGAGAAAGCCCGCGCGCAGCAACAAAGACCCAATGCAGCCAAAAATAAATAAAAATAAATAAATTTAATATCTCAACCTTAGTTTCTGATCTGCAGAATGAGGGGCAGAATGATCTACAGAGTGACTGCTAAGATTTCCGTCTTCTAAATCTATAAGGGTAGCAAGAATGTATTTCTAAGCAGAACTCTAGTAACATACCAAATGTTCTTCCAAACTACATTAGCCTACTTCTCAACTTCATTGATTTCTAAAAGATTTCAAAACATGAGCTAAATACAGTCATATGTCTATATATTAAGTCTAATTTCATTTATGCACAATTAATGCCGTTTTTAATTTTTTTAAATGTTTTGACCACGCTGCATGGCATGAGGGATCTTAGTACCCTGACCAGGGATCGAACCCATGCCCCTTGCAGTGTAAGTGCAGAGTCTTAGCCACTGGACCACCAGGAAAGTCCCCATTTTTTAAATAATAACTTTTCCATTTAGGACATGCATTAAAATAAGTGCAAGATGAGTGTTTGGTTTCACATTGTCACTGTCAAAAATTTTTTTAATTGACCGTACAAAACAAAAGTGATTTTAAGAAAAAGAAGTTTCTGAATCAACCGTTATAAGGATCAAAGATCTCTTAGGCTAAAGCTGCCAACCGTGTTACCTTCTTTTCCTTACTTTGGTCTTACAGACCAAAAACACTGTGTATACTTATAAGCTGCCCAAATGTACATAATTTTCATAGATTAACCATAGGACATATTTTGGAGGACACTTACTCGTATATTTCTAAGTTGGTTGGTTTGTTTTCAGTTACATAGTTGCTTGGAATTAAGCCTTCATTCCTACAAAGACAAAGCAAAAATCAAAATGCTTGGCATACTTGTGGCATTATTATGGCAAAAATCCTTTTAAAAACCTCAAGGATGCAGGGGAAAATCAAATTCATTTGACTAATTAAATTGTTGAAAGAAGAAAGAAACGTTTTTTTCATTTCAACTAAAATCTCTGCATGATAAATACTAAGTTTCTGACTTATAATGTGAATAGTTTAAGACGTTTTCTGACAAAAATCTTTGCAAAGAGGAAAAGGTGTACTTACGTGATCACTGGGACATCATAGTGACTAGATTAAAAGCATACCAATTACAAAGATATTGACTTAATTCTTTTTAATTGCCACAGAGTATTCCACAGAATAGATACTCTAGTTCAGCCACGCCCCTATTACAGCAAAGCTGGAAAGAAATACTTGAACATGCCTTCTTGTGTACAAGTAAAAGTACTTCTCTAAGACAGATACCAAGCAGGGAAACTGCTGGGTCACAGAGTATGTACATCTTTCAGTAGATACAGTAAATTGCTGTTGAAGGGAAATGTACCAATTTATACACTCATCGGCAGGGGAGGGGTTTCACTTTTCCTATACCTTCGCCAATGAAATCTGAAATTTAAAATTATGAAAAGATCTCCAAGACATTTTATTGAGGAATACAAGCAAGTTGCAGAGCAATGCATAAAGTATGGTCAGACTTAGGTAAATTATATCTGCAAACAATACCATATGTTTCAGTGAGTGCATTGAGAATGATCTGGACAAGTACTCACTAAATGAATAATGGTGCTTCCTTTTGGGAAAGAGAATGGGTTTGGAGGTGCGGCAAAGCAGAATTTGGGTACTATTTATCATGTTTGAATCCAAAAAAAAAAAAAACTATA
This sequence comes from Neophocaena asiaeorientalis asiaeorientalis, assembly GCF_003031525.2. NCBI lineage: Eukaryota > Metazoa > Chordata > Mammalia > Artiodactyla > Phocoenidae > Neophocaena > Neophocaena asiaeorientalis. Next base: position 8,299,526 of record NW_020173388.1, on the reverse strand, counting down.
TTCAGTTATTAACTTTGAAGTTAAAAATTGTTGTTGTTTCTAAGTCTGAGTCATGCCAATAGGCCACCTGCAGCCGTAGCTAATTACACAGCCCTGAACCTACTAACTTACTGTGATCACTGGGACATCATACTTCTTTTCCCACTGAAAAGTCTCCATCACATGTTGAGACTCAATCAAAAACTGGTAACACAGCCAAATCATCAGGAAAATATAAATAAAGAGGTATGTATGTACTTCTGATGCTTAGACACCTATAATCTCCAAATCTTGACAAGGATCAGAAATCAGTGCCAGCATTCTTTCCCAGAAAGCTCACCTACTCCTCAGAATTCTTCTCTACCCAGGACTACAGTCTGGCATTAGCAATCTATTGTAACTGACACAAAGAAGTCTTATTGCATCCCAGGGTCTTTTTTCTTTCCAATTTAATTCAGAAACTATTGCAATGTTTACTTCTAAAACTAGTCATTGTAGAAATATGAAAATGAATAAGATACTGTCTCCATTTCTATCTCAGAGCTTAACAGGAAAAAAATTCAAATTGCCAAAGAAAGCATAAATTAGAATAAGAACTTGTATGGTAGGAACTATCATTCCCATTTTACAAATAAAGAAACAAAAATTCATTAAAAATAGAACTACCATATGATCCAGCAATTCTGCTTCTAGGTATTTATCTGAAGAAAATGAAAACACTAACTCAAAAAGATATATGCACCCCCATGTTCATTGCAGCACTATTTACAATAGGCAAGATGTGGAAACAACCTAAGTATCCACTGACGGATGAGTGGATAAAGAAAATGTGGTATATATCTCTACAATGGAATATTATTCAGCTATAAAAGGAAGAAAATCTTGTCCTTTACAGCAACATAGATGTACCTGGAGAGCACTATGTTAAGTGAAGTAAGTCAGACAAAGACAAATACTATATGGTCTCACTTACACGTAAAATCTTTTAAAAATTGAAAAATTGAAGAAACAAACAAACAAGCTCATAGATAGAAAGAACAGATTGGCGGTTGCCAGAAGCAGGGGTGGGTGGGGGTGAAGTGGGTGAAGGGGATCAGAAGGTATAAAACTCCCGCTACAGAATAAATATGTCTTGGGGATATAATGTATAGAATGGTGACTGCAGTTAATAGTACCGTATTGCATGTTTGAAAGTTGCTAAAAGAATAAATAAAAGTTCGTAAAAGTTCCCATCACAAGAAAAAAAATTTGTAACTATGTATGGTGATGAATGTTAACTAGACTTGTAGTGAGTATTTCACAATATATATAAATATTGAATCATTATGCTGTATACCTAAAACTAATATAATGTTATATGTCAATTATAACTGAGAAGAAAGAGAAAGGAAGGAAAGGAGGGAAGGAGGGAGGGAGGGAGGGAGGGAAACAGAGGGTAAGTGACTTGCCCAAGGACACACAACAGTAAGCGGCAGCATCAGGATATAAAGCCACATGTACCTAGTTTAGAAAGCCTGCCTGAAATCACGGTGCTATAATGCTCTTTCATACAGATGGGGAGGTGTGGGAACAGCTTCTGTTTCATTTACTAGGAAGAGTTATAAACCTGGATTAAATGAGCCACTACACGGAGTCTATGTCACGCTTCAGAAGTCTTCAGGGAATGAGAGATGAGAGATTTGGTAAAGACTAAGCCATCAGTCTTACCCCGAGCGGTCTCTTGCCTTCCACCAGTGAGGATTACACTTCTCCAAGATCAGGTATTCCTCTGCTCTCTTTAAGGCTAAGTCACAGGGCTCTCTGGGCAGGAAATCATACAGTGCTTTGACTTGGATCTTCTCTTCGGCAAACTCAGAGGGTGGGAGGGGAGGCAGCGGCTTGCGTTTTGATGGCTGCACTCGGCCCCTGTTGGACTGTAAACACTAAAGAGTGAGTCGTTGTGCTATTGTTTTAGTGATCTGTACTAAAAACGAATCGGGATAGAGCCTATCTGCCTGCCCCCTCACTTCTCCCAGCCAGCTGCACCAAAGCAGAAGCCCAGGTGGGATAGAGGTAGGAAATGACTAACTATAGAACGACTTCCAGATCCAGCAACACACTCATCATTTTGTAAATTCTCAAGATCACCAATTCTCTTGCCAGCATTGCACTGAATTGTTTTCGTGTCACAATTCTTAAAATTGTATTTCCTCCTTCATAGTTTCACTTCAAGGATTTTTCTCTCTTGGAAAAAGAAAAACGGCTCTTCCCTTTCGTGTGCTGTAAGCTTGTGCTTGGGTTTAACACACTTCCCAAGAAAACTGATTCTCCACCACTGAACTGAAAATTAATCCTGGCCTCAAAATGGCAGTAGCCAGAACACATTTTTTCCCCAATTTCAAGTTCTGCCAAAATATAGCAAAGTAGTCTATTTTAACTGTTTTTGTTGGTTGGTTGGTTGGTTGGTTTTTGTCTTTCACTTTCTTCTAGGACATCGATTCACTAAATGTTTACTGAGAACTCATTATGTGCCAACCATGATACTAGGTTCTGGGCATGGCAGCAAACGGTACCTCATGAGGCACAGACCCTAAAAATGCCACCGTCCTCTACCCCTTCACCCCCATCAAAACGATACTCACTTGCTTCTTACTTGGCAATTCACTGAACCATGGTCTGCGACGCTGCGTGTATTTTTCTGGAAGTTCTTCATCTTTGCTAAGGCTTATTTGTGTCCTCACTTGTCTGACATTGAAAAATAATCATGTTACAAATGATTATTTGTACTCAAGTTATCTATGAATCTACTAGATTATCACAAACTGGTAGAAAAATCTCCTTCCTATCGTTTTTTTTTTTTAGAAGACTTCCAAACTCCATTTCCTTGAACAAGGTACTACCTCTCAGAACTTCATTTTTTTTAATCTGGGAACTAGAGATGCTAAGAGCGTATAGAGTTGTTATGAAATAAAACTGAGAAAACATATCATGTGCCCAATACAGAGTCTGGTGCATATTAAGGGTGTACAATTACAATCATGATAATGAAGATCTTACTCTGTGTCAGGCACAGTGTTTATCATTTTACATGCATCACCTCATTCGATGGTATCTATTGTTATAAGTAGACATGGTGTAGCGATAAGAACATGAGTTTAGATCCCAGGTTTACCATTTTCATAGTGTGGCCTTGGGTAAGCAATGTAACCTCTCTAAGCCTCAATTTCCTCATCTGTATAATGGGGATTGTAAAAAAAATGGGTGGTTTTGAGAGTTACTTGAGCTAAAATATGCAAAATTCTTAGCACAGTCTGACATATAGAACACTCCCATTAAATGTTGGCTATTATCATGGTGCGCTGGATTTTATCCTTATACATCATTTGCTGGGCACCAAAGTGTAAAACACACTGATAGTTTGGGGGAGATACTCAAATAAACAAGACAGGATTCTTACCCTTAAAAGGTAAAAATTTTAAAAAAAAAAAAAAAAGTAAAAATTACAGAGTGAAACACAGACATATAAATAGCATACATGAAATAAGTATTAAATAAAGAACCAAGCCGTGTGCTCTGGGAACACAATGGAAGGAGCAATTAAATCCAAGAGGATCAGGGAAGCATCACAGACCTGACATTTGACCTACAGCTAGCTTTAAATGAATGGCCATTCAACAGGAAGAAAATGGGAGTAGGGTTTCCCAGGCAGAGGCAACAGCAGATACAAAGAGATGTGGAGACTCGACAGACAATAAAGAAAAGGAATGAATTAATTTCCAAGAAGTTGCCCTCGGAAGAAGACTTACCGCTTCTGCACGGAACAGCAACAGCAGAAAATCGACTGGACGGTATTATCTGAAAAGCAGATCATTCTCAACTGTTAGAAAGCCGTGAGTCCGTGATATTGGATAGAGGAGGCTGCTGGTGCTGGTCCAAAGGAGGAAATCCCTGAGGGTACGGGTGACAGAAAGTATTGCAAAGCATATGCAAAGTCTTGACCGTGCCCTTCTTCACTAGTAGAAGATGAAAAACTGTCACTAACACAAAAAGAAGTTACTGGCACCCCGGCCACTGTGGTTTCCCTTCTCAGGCTCTTGTTCCTGGGTCTGGTTTCATGCATTTCCTCAGTCTGTGAATGATAAATGACCATTGTATTCCTCTTTACCTTGATCAGGGCTAATGTCAGTTGACAAGTATACAAAAGAATATGATTCCAGAAACAATGTTCTCCTAGGAAATCTGTTAGCAGGGATTTTGAATTAGGTCCATCGCATTTCTTCAAAAATATTTTAATATATATTTACATAAAGTAATATAAATATATTTAATATATTATATAATAATATAATTTAACATATTTATTTTATTTTTATATATTATGTATCAAAATACATTTATACCTTTTTGGCTCTCAAATTTTCTATGGATTAGGTCCAAACATAAACTGAATATTTAAAGAAAGCACTAGCTATCTAGTAAATCTGGGTCATGCTTACACTTCTACTGTCAAGTTTAATCTTTATTTAAGCTAGACCATTTGCCTTTTTCAAACCATAAATTTTGAATTTATCAAAAGCTGTTTTATGTTCATAGAATCTGCATTTCACAGCGGCACTTTCTCATACTGACCCCTAAAAATGAAGCCTTGTTAAGGAAGCAGAGTACATGAGACATGAGCATTAGCTTTGAGGTTAGAAAGATCTAAGGATGAATTCTAGCTGCGGGGGTAGGGGGGAGGGCGCTGACTACATCTGGGATAAGTCCCTTTACTTCTCTATCTCTTTGTTTTCCTATCTGTGAAAACAAGATAATCATACCTACCCCCTTTGAGAAGCCTTAGGGGGCAGAGGTTAATCTCCAACTTTGTGGGTTTGGGCAAGTTACTTAACTGTTCTGTGCTTAAGTTTCCTCATCTGTAAAATGGGAATAATAGGACACTAGGCATGTAAGGCTACTATGAGGATTAATTGAATGAATTCATATAAAGCATGCAGAACAATGCCAGGTATATATCAATAGTAAGAGGGTAATCAAGAAGACCTATTATCATTATAGGGTTGTTGAGATTAAATTAGATATTTTCTCTAAAGTCCTGGAACATGGAAGAGGGGTACAAGCAGAAGACACCTGGTACAATCTACCCCTCAGCATCCACTCTATGCCTCCAGAACAAGGGATGAAAAAGAGCTACCATATTATCACCAGGTGATGTCAATTTGATCATATTCCCACCCGAAACCTAGTATATTAACCACCATTAGGATTCTTAAGTCAGGTAGAGAAGGAAACGAGGAGAAAAGAAGAGTAACATAGGACATAGCTGCTACAATTCCCACCTCTTACGCTGTTCTGAGTCCTAAGCTGATCACAGATACCTCCTGTCACCATTCATTCCTTGTGCCCCCTTGCCTCTGCTGACACTTTGGCCAAAGGAGGTACTTTATCTAATGGAATTGCCCAAATGTTCATTCCTGTGGGATTTGGGTCCTTAGTTGGTATTGTCTTAATGGGGTTGTTACAGTTTTCTACTGACCAGGACTATTATGAATTTTAAGAAATGAAGCTAGTGAATTCCCTGAGTTTCAAAGTCCTCATTGTACTCATTGTGAAGAATGAACCCAATTCCTGGTAATCAGGATACTCATCCCAGCTACTCTGACCCTTTCCTGTGCCTATCAATTTGCTGATACAAGGAATCCCAAAATGGTTAGAGGGCAATCTCAACTTCCAATGTTCCCTGACAAAAGGATTCTCCTCTCAGGCACTAGAATCTCCAAACTCACCAAACCCAAAGTCACAGGGAAAGAGAATAACAATATCCAGTGGGTTATTAGGTGGTGATAGGGGCCACTCCAACCTCTACTCCTTAGTTCCCAGACTCAGACATCCTGGCTATAGAGAAACAACACCACATTGGCTGTTGGCTTAAGGCATTTACTGTATATGATAGGACACCACTCCAACTTTGCAAGATGTTGTCTCCCAGGTGTCATAGCAACTGAGCCTTTAGCAGGCCATTCTTCTGTCCTATTAAGCCAGCTGCTTCTGAATTACAGGACACATGGTCAGAGTATTCAGAGAACCACTGTACCAGCACCAATGAAACTAAGAAAAGGCTGACTCCACAAAATGTATCATCTTGTAGACCTTTGGTTACATCTTCTCATTTTGTCCCCATTCCAAGAGTTTCAAACACATTCCTCCCCAGATCTTTCACCAACCTTCCAATCTTGTTCTTTCCACGTTCCTGAACTAGCAGGCCAACTTTTCTGCCGTTGCATATGAGTCAATGTAGATCGATGCCTCAGACTAACTGTCCCTAATGAAGTGAATAAACTGATGTACTTCTTGAAGTTCAAGAATGTTATTTCAACACCATCTTTCAGGCTACCTCTGAATAGGGCTGTAGCATGATGGCTGTTCATTTCCTGCTCATGTGGGTTTGGGTTGCAGATCTACCTGTAAATCAGGCCTGATGGGAAATTCCTCTTGAGGTCTTGGGTGTGAGGTGAAGGAGAAGCAGAAAGAACAGGTACTATGTGAATGTCACCTGCTCATGAAGTTTTCTTGAGCCTTCTGGATCTACGGGGGCCCACTTTCACATATACCATTTCCATATTATTATGGATTACTCCTACACATGCCCAATTTTTTGGTTCAGTGAATCAGATAACACTCAGCTCATGACAGGCTCACTCAGTTTGGATCACATAAGCATTTCATGGCATGGTTGGAGCATTCAGTCTTCACCAGTAGGAAGCCAGGAGCTACTTTTCAAATCAAAAATAGTGGGGACTTCTTCCCTGGCGGTCCAGTGGTTAAGTCTCCTCACTTCCACTGCAGGGGGCACAGGTTCAATCCCTGGTTGGGGGACTAAGATCCTGGATGCCACGCAGTGTGGCCAAAAAAAAAAAAAAAAAAAAAATCAAAAATAGTTATCAGCACAGGGTCAAGTAATTACTCCAAATTTCTGAGGGTTTGTGCTGTGATTCTCACAATGGGACTTTCAGAGGCTCCATATAGCCAACATTTTGCCCTTCATCCCAGGCTACCACCAATGATAACTGGAGTAATGGAAAATTGAGTTATTTCTCCCAGCAATAAGGCTATCCCTGGACCTCTAACTATATGACCAAATAAATCCCAATTCCAATTTTGACTCTGTTTCCTAGAGCCACTTATGATACCAATTATGGTATCAATCAGGCCTATAATATAAAACAAGACATACTTAAATTAGAATACTTTTAGAAGGGTTTATTTACAAAGAGACTAATTACAAAGGTATAGAAGGGGGTAAGGTAACGATAAAGAATGTGCAGACACCTGGGTCCAGCAATAGTGGAACTGTCACCATCCCCATGTCCAAAAGGCCCAGGAAAGTGAGAGTTAAGTAGAGCAGGGACCATTTTACAGGAGCAATGATCTGCTGTAGAGGGACACAGCCAGTTCAAGGTAACCTCGCCACAGCTTCCTTCCAGGGCTCCCCATGGGTGTAGTGTAACCAGAAGCCAGAGGGCTCAGAAGCATGCTGAACCAAGCCCTACAGATTACTTTTCCAGGATAGAGTGCAAGGTGGAGAAGAATGAATACCAAGAGGCCGGGCTCCCTGAGCCACGATGGAGGCTGGCTTCCACGTTTAATCCCCTACAGGTCATCCTGCCAGGATAGAATAGGGTGGATAAGAATAAAGATATCCAACACAGTAATCAATATATACTGGTTCCTTTGCCTTTCACCTTCAAAACCTAGATTCATGCATTAGTTACTTGCCTTTCTCCGGTTTGGATGTTGCCGTTATTCAATGTTTGGGCTACAGACACACTAGTGGTGTCCAGGGGTAAACATCTCATTCCTACTCTGGAGATACAATTCCAGTCCAAGCCCAGGCAAAGATTCACTTTTGCTCCCACTGCTGTGAGCTCACTCACCCCTGATTTAATAACCTTCTTCCTTAGCCTGCACCAAGAAACACAAAGTGGATTTCCAGGGACCAAAATAGAGTTCCGCAAACCTTCACTACATGGTGTATTATTAGGCTTTTGGATCTCAACTGCTTCTGACTGTCAGTTTTCATCTGGTGGCCTCTGCATGAGCCAATTGCCAAAAACACGCCCCCCAAACAGGGTACGTTAGCACTTGGGGGCTCTGTCTACCTTGGCAGGAGTGGTTCTAATTTGCCTCCTTACCGATTTATTCCAGTGTTGCCTTAGAGCCCCGTACAGATATGCATCCATCCAGGCCAAGAAATGTGAAGTCCAGTGTAGGTTATACAAGTGAGAGAAGCAAGCAGAGTATGGTATGGACTGTGGCAAAATGCTGTGTCAAAGTCCCATGTAGAGGTATTTAAATACTCCTTCCCTCTTCTACATCACCATTTTCCCCCTCTCTACTGGATCCTTCCCAATAGCAGATAAATATACTGCTACTTCACCCCTTAAAAACAAAACAACAAATTACCCTTGATCTTATTTCTTCCATCAGCTTTGCTCCCCATTTATAGTAATTAGCAGTCTTTATTTGCTGCCTCCAATTCTTTCCCTCCTACTTTCTCTTAACCCATCCCAGTTAAGCTTTTGATCCTACTACTTCCCAAAACTGCTCTTGTTAGAGTCACCAGGGTCCTATGCACTGCTATAAACAATGGTCAATTCTAAGGCCTCATCTTACCTGTGCTCTCAGCAGCATTTGACACTAGGTCCTACTGGTCCTCCTTCTTCTCAGTCTCCTTTACTGCTTTCTTCTCCTCCCTGCTAACTTCTTAGACTGGGTCTAATGCTAGGCTGCCCCAAAGCTTTTGATTTCTTCTTTACTCTGCCTTATTCACTCCCTTGATTAACTCATTCCTTCCTGTGTCTTAAAAGCCATCTATCTGCTGATGACACCCCAATGTACACCTCTACCCCAGTTCCAATGAATTCCAGACTTGCACAGCCAAAGGCACTCTCAAATTCTCCACTTGGATGTCTAGTGGACATCTTGAATTCACAGGAAGAAATCTGAACTCCTCTCATCTTCCTCCCCAAACTCGTCTATCCACTCTTCTCCATCTTGTCAAGAGCAACTCCATTTTTCCAGTTGCTCAGGCCAATGATCTTGGAGTTACCTTTGACTCCTCTCTTTCTCTCATACCCCAGTCCAATCCATCAGGAGAGCATGCTGACTATTCCTTAAAAATGTATCCAAGGGCTTCCCTGGTGGTGCAGTGGTTGAGAGTCCGCCTGCCGATGCAGGGAACACGGGTTCGTGCCCCGGTCTGGGAAGATCCCACGTGCCGCGGAGCGGCTGGGCCCGTGAGCCATGGCCGCTGAGTCTGCGCGTCCGGAGCCTGTGCTCCGCAACGGGAGAGGCCACAACATTGAGAGGCCCGCGTACCGCAAAAAAAAAAATGTATCCAAGAGTTTCTGCTTGAGATGACGAGAAAGTTCTGGAGATGAGTAATGGTGATGATTGTACAATAATGTGCTTGGACTTCACGCTCCTGGACTCTACACTTACGAATGGTTAAAATGGTAAATTTTATGTTGCATTTCACCACAATTTAAAACTCACACACACACAGAATGTTACTGCTTTTCCCCACCCTTCTGTTACTAACAAGGTCTAAGTCTCCATTATCTGGATTATACCAATAGTCTCCTAACTTCTTTCTGCTTCTACACTTAGTCCCATCCCCCCCCACCCTTTATGGCTTATTTTTCAGTGGCCACAGTAATTAATTTAAAACCTAGGTCAGATCATGCTACTCCTTGTCTCACACACCCACAATGGCTCTCCATTTCACTGTGCGTTACAGCCAATTTTCTCACAATCGTCCTTAAACCGTCCACGACCTGGCCTCCTGGTGCCTCTCACCTTCTCTACAATGTGCTTGTGCTCATTTCACCCCATCCACACTGCCCCCGCAGCGCTTCTGGACCAGGACTGCTCTCACCCAAGGCTCTTCGCTTTTGTTCTGCCTGGACCATTCTTCCCCCAGCTGTCAGCCTTCCCTACTCTCTCCACGTCTTCATTCCTTTAATTAAATTAATAAAATAAAATAGACTCTCAATTACATATGGCAACAGGAGTATATCTTTCCTTATTTCCGAGGCCTTCCGTAATCTGGCCAGCCCCCCCCTGATGCTTAGTGCTCACCAATTCCTATTACACCAGCTTCTATTCTTCTGTTCACCGTTCTCACAGACACCTTGCACATTTCTGTCCCCGGCTTAAAAAAGGCTCCCATTGCAATCCACTCCCACCTAATCTTCCTTCGGCTCCCGAAGCACTGTTATCTGTCTTGCTCTGCGGCTCATAATTAGGTACCAACGTCGATGGTTATTTACTTTTCTTTGTGTAGCCTTCATCTCTCACAGGGCTCCTCAATCTCACCACTACTGACACCTTAGAGTGATGAGTGCTTTGCTGCGGGAGCTGTCCTGTGTATTACAGTATGTTGAGCAGCATCCCTGGCCCCCGTGCACTAGGTGTCAGTAGCAACAGCACCTCACTCCTCTGATACCCACCTCCCACACCCAGGTGTGAAGACCAAAATGTTTCCAGGAATTGTCAGATGTCCCCTGTGGGCAAAAATCACCCCTTGTTAAGAACCACTGAGCTAGATTGTGAACTCTTCAATTTCATGGTCTGAGTCTCATGGTTTTTTGTCTTGTCCATAGCATCCAGCATGAGAGCCTGGTACAGAGCAAGAACTCAATAGATAGCTGTTAAATAACGTCTCCTCGATATCTACACCATCACATTACACTTAGGCTCTATTTGTCAGTAACTCATTCGACCACATGCAATCTTACAGCTCGACGCTGGCCGGCCGCAGAGCAAGCTAGGTTGACCACGTCCTTTTGACTAAGTAGAACAGTAAAGTTGAAGAAGACAGCTTCTGGAGCTTGTAGTAGGTCATAAGTCTAACCTTTTGTTCCAGGCATAGTAAAAAAGAAGAAGGGGGCTTCCCTGGTGGCGCAGTGGCTGAGAGTCTGCGTGCCGATGCAGGTTCGTGCCCCGGTCCGGGAAGATCCCACATGCCACGGAGCGGCTGGGCCCGTGAACCATGGCCGCTGAGCCTGCGCGTCCAGAGCCTGTGCTCCGCAACGGGAGAGGCCACAACAGTGAGAGGCCCGCGTACCGTAAAAAAAAAAAAAAAAAAAAAAAAAAAAAAAGAAGAAGGAAGAGAGGGAGGAGGAGGAAGGAGGTGGGAAGGAGAAAAAGCAGCGGCAGCTTATCCAAAATCAAGCATCAATCCACGAGATGCTAAATGAAATGGTTAAAACCTGGTGTTCAAATGTTCTTTTTTCTGTATAAGGACAGCATATGGGGTTGAGCAGTCACTAGGGTCAGGGTAACCTGAAGCCAAATCATGACTCCATTTTCTTGTAGCGACAATATGATTTGGGGCAATTACTCAGGAGCCTGATCTGGAAAATGATAGAAATAAAACCTACCTTCTAGGAAAGGCCGTTTCCCACTGCTACCAACAAAGCATTTACCATATGGAGGGACTACAGGAAGATCTTACTATCCTATACTAACTCACTCCCTACACACTGAAATAGGTCCTGTAATTATCCCCATTTCACAGATGAAGAAATTGAGTAACAGACAGGTTCAGTCATTTGTCCAAAGCTACATACCTAAAAAAGCAGCTGAGATTGAATTTAAGCCCACAGAGCTTGGCTGAGTCCATGAGCATAATAATGAGACAGTCCTTGTGGATGAGAAGATTGCGTAAGACAGCAGAGATGAAATGTCTAGGACAGAGCAGTTGCTCATTTAATGTCCAACCTTTTCCCTCACTCAGTTCCCTAGAATTCATTCAGCAAGTACGTATTGTGTATTCAAAGAGCAGATTTGAGGTAAACAGATAGAAGCACACTATGGTCCTCCCTCTGAAGACAAAATGGGAAGAAGGTCAAGTAAACCAAAGCTGACCTTCAACCCCACAACTCCTGTGTTCTGAGCCCATTCTCTACCCCTGTTCACCCCGCTCAGGACTCTAAGGGGTCCTCTCTCCACTATCAACACAGCTCTCCGGAGGTGCTCTGAAGCTTAGTCTTGGCAAGGTGAAAATGATATGATAGTAAACTGATATAACAGTAAACATGTATGGCGGTGCTTCTTTTAAAGGCATTTTCATATCTGTAAGCATGACAACTGTATTTGTCAGAGTGATCAGAGAGAGAGCAAGATAAACTGACTTAAGGAATTGGCTCACACAATTGTGAGGGCTGGTGAGTCCAAAATCTGACGGGGTGGGCTTGCAACTCAGGGAAGAGCTGCAGTCTGAGTCCAAAGGCAGTCTGCTGGCCGAATTTTTTCTTGCTTAGTGGAGGTCAGTCTTTGGTTTATTAAGGCCTTCAACTGATTAGATGAGGCCCACCCACATTATGTCTTGGTAATCTGCTTTACTAAAGATCCACTGATTTAAATGTTAATCTCACACAAAAAATATCTTCACTGAAACATCCACAGTAACATTTAACCCACTACCTAGGCATCAGGGCCCAGCCAAGTTGACCCATAAAATTAACCATTATTATACCTTAAATTAAACATATAGAACTTTCAAAGAGAAATTGCTGGCATTTGTCAGCAGGAATGATATCTGGAGACTAGGAAAAGGCTCCCCCCCACCTTCACTGAATTTACCGTACATGACTACACACCAACAGAGTGGACTATAAATCCAACAGCAATCTCTCGGTTATCTTTACTCTCTCCTGCAGCCTGGAATTTAGGAGGAAGTTTTTTCACAAGTATTTATTTGTCCTCACTCAGTAGCAAAGACAGCTGCCTTCAAATAAGGGTACTACTCTGCCACAGCTTCAATTACGACACGGTTTTGTTCTATCTCCCCTGAAGACCAAGAATAGCTGTGAGCAGCGAGGACAACCTCCGCCTTGTTTATGGTTCAGTTCTGCCCAGCACAGTTGCTAGCAACTAGTCGCTGCCCAATAAATAATTGATGAGTGAGTAAAAAACAAGTTGTGAAAGCCAAACAGCTTCCTGGTGTTCCTTGCTTGGCTTGACTCTTCAAGACACTAGGCCTCTTTATTTACAGACTGAAGTAATGATTCATGCCAAAGCTGATAGCAATGATTATTAGATTTGTGGTCATTTTCTATTTACAGCATCACAGGTCTTCCAGGTGAGTGGGTAAATGGAGAGTCACTGCCACACGCCTGCTGTGGTTACAGAAGCCATTCTTTGAATTGCTTTTCTCAGTAACCTGCAGAGAGAAAGCCCTTTTTCGCCTTTATAAAATCCCCAATGAAGGCAGAAACTCATGCATATCTGGTCTTTGCCAGAGACGATCTAAAATGCCCCAGAGATGGGCAATGACTATTTGCCTGCTAGAAGGTTATATTCAGTGTTGAGGATTAACGCAGGAAGAAGCCAGAGCTTCTCCTCCCAGGCTTACATCTGCGCTATTCTTTTCATCTGCTTCTTATTCCCCAGCAAATACCTTTAATTATCTATCTTGTACCAGCAAGTCAGGAAAAGGGCATCACATCCCGGCGTAATCTCCGTGACCTTTAGGAACTGGCACGTCCCTCATGGGTAAGGGAGTCGAACCTCTTATTTTATTTAGTGTTCGCGTACTCTCCTGGGAAGGCTTGCTTCCCCCTTCTCCCACCCGTGCAGGTCTCCTAACAGCCTTCTGCTTGTGTGCGCGGCTGCAGCGGGGCTCGGCTTGGGGACGGGTTTCCACCAGGGGGCGCTGGAAGGGAGCGAGTGGGAGAAGCACCACTTCTCCGAACAGCTCCCCGCCGCTCACAGTCCGGCAGATGAACGGTAGCTGAAGGGCTGCTGGGTCACCGCCGTCTGGGAAGCGAAGCTGGTGGCGTTCCCTCCGTTTCGAATGTTTTCAGATTTATATCTATGTAACCTCACGTATTTACGATGGCAGAGTTTCGTTATAAATCAGTGCTTCAGGCGAAATTCAGTCCTCCTGAGTTTGCTTAGAATAACTGGCAGAAGGCTGGTGATTTTTATTTGAAAACATGAATAGCTGGCTCGTTTCAAGAAGTGCCTTGAGCCAAAGACTAGGCTAGTGGCCCAACGCACACAATCCGGGTCGCGGTTTTAGGACGAGGAATTCCAGGGCAGCTGCGCTCACAGCTGAAGGGCTCGGGGAACTGGAAAGTGTGGAAAACCTGTGGCTTTGGATAAATGGCTCTGGGCAATTGGAACTGATCCTCTAAGTTCACTACAAGAAGCGCCTTATTTTTTTTCCAGAAATTTACAGAAAGGTCAAAGCTCCTCATGACTGTAATAAATTCCCACCACTAGATCGATTTAAGGGACTTCTGAAGACCAGATACATGTTAATGGACTCAACCCATATCATGTGGGAGGTGTGACACATAGCTAGCTTTGTTTTTAACCTGAATTTCTGCCTCTAGGCAGGCACCAGAAAAGACTTTCTGAAAAGACACCAAACCAATAATCCACACCAATGAGGGAAAGAAAGAAAAGAAAATAGAAAGAGAGGGAGAGGGGGAGTGGGGGGGGGGGGGGGGGGGGGGCGAGAGAGAGAGAGAGAAATACACTGAGTTTTTCACAGAAACATTTATTCAATTTAAGAAGTTATCCTTGATACAAACTTATGGTTACCAAAGGGGAAAGGTGGGAGGGGGATAAATTAGGAGTTTGGGATTAACATATACACACTACTATATATAAAACAGATCATCAACAAGGACCTACTGTATAGCAAGGGGAACTCTACTCGATATTCTGTAATAACCTACAGGGGAAAAGAATCTGAAGAAGAGTTGATATATGTATATGTATAACTGAATCACTTTGCTGTACACCTGAAACTAACACAACATTATAAATCAACTATACTCCAACATAAAATAAAATTTAAATTAAAAAAATTTTTAAAGATATCCTTGATTCTGAATTTTTATGCTCTTTATATATTTGAAGCATTAAATTATCCCTGCTTTGTGTGTGTGCCTCCTTTGCTATTAAAAGGGCACTCCTTTCAACAGAATTACTGAAAGAACACTGTTTCCTTTTGATATTAAAATGTCCGTTCTTCTAAGAAATGATAGTCGCCAGAGATGTTAGTGTTTTTGAATGTATTGACAAAATAAGTTAGCAACCCATTATTAGATCCCAAACTGGTTTCTGGACATTATCCCGTCTGTGAAACCTTCAAGTAAGGGGAATAACTCCATTAGGGATTTGTTGGTTCCTAACAGAAAACAGGCAGCTAGCTCATGGGACAGTAACTGATAATCTGGGTGGAGGAGAAGAACGGTGCTGGCCTGGCTGAGCCTGAGGGGTGCTGTGTGTGGGGAAGGGGTGCAGAGACTCCGGAAGCCTGGGGAGCTGCATGGGGCGCTGGGCACTAGGGGAGACAGGGTCCCAGGGGCAAAGATGCTGAAGGGAAAGGCAGAGTCTCCCTGAAGACTGATCGCTCCTCTGTTCACAGCTTCAGCCAGCAAAGCCCCAGGCACCAAACATTCCAGCACCAGAAGCCCTTGTTTGTTCCACACAGGAATTTTATTCTTTCCCAGTCCTGAGCTGGAGTGAGGCGGACTTTGCAGGCATCTTGCCCACATCTCCTCCATCCCCTGGTCTCAGAGCAGTGTTTCCTAGGAGACTGTGGCCCGTGAGCTCCAAGTTCATGAGCAGCTCACAGACATCACAACCAAGACACCTGGCCAGCTTGGGATGTAGGTGCTTGGCCACCAGACCCGCTGGCGGCCAGCACTGGGCAACACCCTGCCCCCCGAGGGCAGGAAGGGGACAGATGCCAGCCAGTGGGCTTCACTACACAGGAAGGGCATCTGCCGGTCACACACAATAAGGCGTGGAAACCTCACAGACGCAGTTCCAGATGGTGACTGCTGTTAGCATTATTGCTACAGGTTTCAGGCAGTTGCAGGAGGATAGAAGTGAAGTGGTTTAGAAACAAAAGGAAAGACACATATACTAGTGTCCATATTAACACTGAACCTATTTTTGAGAAAGGGGACCATCTCCAGCCTGAGGCAAAGTGGCAGTAAAAGTGGCCAAGTCTTTTTTTGGTCCATGGCTCTCCTAGCTTTTGCCACTGAATTAGGTTGGAAACATTGAATCTATTGTTGGAAACAAATTAGCTCCAAACCTAGAGGCAGAAACTGTTTACTATCTCACAGTTTCTGTGGGTCTGGAGTCCAGGCACTGCTTAACTGGGCGCCTCTGAATCAAATTGAGAAGTTCATGAAGCTCATGAAATTGTAGTAAAGGGGAGTTGGGATTTGCTGGAGAAGCTACTTTCAAGTTCAGTCACATGGCTGTCGCTGGCCTTGGTTCCTGGTGATGGGGATTCTCCACAGGCTGCCTGAGAATGCTCACAGCATGGCAGCAGGTTATCCAAGAGACAGGGAGCCCAAGAGCACTAAGAAGCCACAGTCTGCCGTAACCTGACCTCCCAGTAACACTCCATCCACCCCTGTTACCATACTCCATCTTTCCCCAAGGAGAGGGATCGTGTGAACAGCTGGAGGGGGACATCACTGGGGCCACCTTAGAGATGCCTGTGCAGCCACCCTCGTTATCTCTGTATTAATTGTAAAAGAAATAACAAGATACTAACTTAAAGGGGTTGGCATGGGATTCAAACACAATGAGGAATAAGAGAGGGCTTTGAAAGCAGAGACCCAAGAAAAGCAGAGTGACCAAGGGGTCCTTACCTCACCCTCCAGATCAAATTATGAGTCCAGAAAACTGCATTTTAACAGTATCCTAAAGCACACTTCAGGCACACCAACATTTAAGAACCACCCAATTATTATTTTTCCTTCTACTTTATAAATTGGGAAGAAAAGACAGAGAAATTAGGTGATGATGAGATGGAGGGAAGGGAGGTGGTCAGCTTTTCGAACCCCCAGCACGTCTCCCTGGTCCCCGTCCCCTAAATGATTCTCCTGGGCTGGGTCTGTCCTCAGAGCAGGGGTTAGTTGGGAGAAACGACCAATTGTGTTTCACAAACTGACCCTCACAGGAGCAGTGCCCTGGTACCACTCCCAGGCTCTGCCCACCAGTCAGTAAGATCAATATTGCACCTTCCACAAGGATCTCCTCCTGCCCTACAGCAGCCTGTGAAGCCAGACTTCTATGACAGCCCTTAAAACAACCAATGTATTTCCCAAGTGACTCTGGTCCAAAAAATACCTATAAACATTTTTTTGATTAGTAGTAACACACCCTGGGGCACCTCTTAGCTTTCTCTGGTCAACAGTAAACACTCATTGTTTTACCCAGAAGAAAATGGAGCCACGGCTTCCCTGGTGGCGCAGTGGTTAAGAATCTGCCTGCCAATGCAGGGGACATGGGTTCGAGCCCTGGTCCGGGAAGATCCCACAGGCCGTGGAGCAACTAAGCCCATGCACCACAACTACTGAGCCTGTGCTCTACAGCCTGTGAGCCACAACTACTGAAGCCTGCACGCCTAGAGCCCGTGCTCCGCAACAAGAGAAGTCAACGCAATGAGAAGCCCATGCACCACAATGAAGAGTAGCCCCCGCTCACTGCAACTAGAGAAAGCCCGTGTGCAACAACAAAGACCCAAACGCAGCCAAAAATAAATTTAATTAATTAATTAACTTAAAAAGAAAGAAAGAAAATGGAGCCACATCTAAGTGCAATCTGTGGAAGAAATAAACGGGTGAGTCTTAACCGTTGAATCAAATTATCAGAAGCTGGAAAGGACAGTGATAGTTCATCAAACCCATGCCCTCCCAGGCCAGATAGAATGATCCTCAAAATAACCCCACTAATAGGTGGTCTCTTATTCAATCCTTTGGGCAATCTAATCCTTGTCTCAACCCTCACTGTTTATCTTATATATAACTGAATCCTTCCTGTTATCATTTACAGCCTTCTCTCGAGTTCTGACCTCAGGAGAAATGAAGAACAGATGCCCACATGGCTTTTAATGAAAAGGTTCTTATTAAGTCACTGCTCACCTTTGTCCTGCCATTGGGGGAAGTGGCGACATAGGTTACTGCTTCTTAGCTCTTTCTGCTTTGCTCTACTTGGTCTGTGTTTCTGATAATGGGCACCCCGTCTTGATCTATGTGTGGACCCAGACTGTAAGTTATAATTCAGGTAGGTACAAGTGGAGTAGCCTGGTTTATTTTTTACGAATCCTACCAACAAGTGTTGGGTCCTAATGAGGTGATTTGGTTTAAACACATGACATTTAAAAATTGCAAAAAATTTTTCCTAATGCCACTTAAAACTCAGAAGTGCAAAAACTGTTGTCAGCAGCCTTGATTGCTTTATTCTGAGGTGACTGAGCTTTGTTGAAGCTTGTTTCCATAGTCATCCAGGATTAAAATCAGTATTTTTCTTCCAGATTTTTAATTATTTGCATGATAAGGCTCTCTGAGTCTTCGAGGTAAATCAACAAGCATTTCCAAAACTTGTACATGGGACTGAATAGTCTTCCAAAGCAACTCCAAAATTAAGTTCATGAAGAGCCTGTCATTTTAATCTATTGTTTCTCTCTAGTATCTTGTTGGGAGGTAGGCAAAAAGAGAGTGCCCATTGTACAGATGGGTACCTGATCTAAAGAACTTACCAAAGGTGACCCACTAATGTTGCAGCAAATCCTGAAGTGGAACTTCGTCTCCTAGACTTTTGCTCTCAGTTCTTTACACTAAATATTCTAAATACAAACACTTTTCAAACTGATTGCATTTCTACACACACAGGTAGATTTAAGGACACTATTTTGTTTTCTTTTGTGTTCTTAATGCTGAACATTTTCTAAAATTACATCACCACCATGGGTATTTAAATAACAAACAAAACACTGTCACAACATCTGGGGAAATTATCTTCCACACTTCACAATTTCTGGCGTTCAAGACTAAGCACCATGCCCAGAACAAGCCCTGAAGATAAAGGACAAAGCCATCTTACTTACAGGTGGAAAGAATCATGGCTGCACTTGTGCGGGGAGCAAACAAAACAGCCTTCAGGTCTTCAGCGATGCTCCTGTCACAAAAACACATCTTTTAACTGAAATCATAGCTCACCCAAGACGTTTCTCACAGGCAAAGTTAACCCCACCTATTTTCCTGTTCTAAAAACCTCAGAGAAGTGTGTGAATGACAACCCAATGGCCTATATAAGAGAAAGCTTGATAATCTACATCCAGATCTTTGAGGGTAGCTGCTATTAGTTCTTCATTCCCGAGTGCGTGGGTGACTCCAGCAAACACCATTTTCAAGAAATCACAAGATTTGGGTAAAAGGGACCTTTAAAAGAGCATGAATTCAAATTGCTCTCTCTGGACAGAGAAAGAATTGGAGGCACAGATAGGATAAGGGACACCGTTAGTGGTAGAAACAGAATTAGACTGTAAGTTTTGAAGTACCACGTCTAGAATATTCTGTCCTCCTACTCAGGACTAACACTTTAGGCACCGTACGAGGAAAGTTTATTTTGCGGGGCAGGAGGGAAAAAACTAATCCATCCCCAGGTGACTGGGGCATGGCCGAGAACTACAAACACAACAACATCAACAATAAAAACGCACTTAGGAGTTGCACTTCATCCCACTGAAAAATAACCAAAAAGTAACTAAAACCAAAGGGAACCACTGCACTGAAGACACAGCAGATTCACGTTGCCCTTCCTATTCCCTGCTTTCTAGATTAAGATCTCTTTACACATTCTGGGTGGATTCTTCTATTTTTACTTCTTTAGCCGTAGCTATGGTTTTATATAAAAACTTTTTTTTAAGTTCTAGTGAAATATTTAAAGATTTTTGAAGAAAATATTCCCAAATGTTGCCAAATCTTGTTTTCCCATCAAAAGTATACATAACTATTAGGTTAAGGGCTATACTTTCTCCTCTCTCTTCAAAGCGACCTAGCGCTCTAAACACAGTTCCTCAAGGTCAAAAGGGAAGTATGGGATGGGGCTGGGAGGGACGAGAGGACTCAAGGTGAGAGACGAAGGAAGGAGGAAGGAGGAAGGTATGACAATGACAGTAGGGCAGGGCGCGCATACAGCCAACCCCTTGAATGAGCTACAATTCAGTTAACAGATGTGTATATTTTTGTGATGGGGGTACAGGTAAATAGGAAGATGAGAAGGAAGGTGGCAAACAGACTGTGACAAGACTTAGGATAAATATTTTATTTTTTTCCATTATAAGGGGGACAGGGAAGGATAGAAGACAGCCTTCAGGGGATGAACTGACCAGAATGGAAAGATGATTCTCCACGGTCATGTGAAGGTGCTACTCAGAGTAGCCAGCCACAGCCTGTGTTCCGTAAAAGGTCTTGATTTTCCATAAACGCAGCCACGTATAGTAATTTTTTTAATCATTAAAGCACTTAGTGAGTTAAATGGTTCTGGTCCCACTGCTATAATATTCAAGCCAGAGCAATCAACAGAAGAGGGTAGATGGGTCATTCACCTCGACTGCCTGCTCTTTGCCTCTAGATCCTTAGTGGAAACATAGGGAAATGAGAAGTCACACGCAGAGGACATGCTATCCGGGTCCCAACAACCTGGCATGTGACAGAAGAAGCCACTCCCTTGTTAATGAGGCTTGAAGATGGTAGAGGAAGTGGGCCTTGAGTATGTAGCTTAAAAAAATCAAATGTAGAGGCCTCAGCTCATTCTTGGAAGCAAGAGCCGTAATAAATCCCCTGGGATCCTGAGTCCTGCTGTACGCAGGTTCCTTTGGGCCCCACGTGAATGGATAAGACTTCTTAGTGCTTCAAACACAAACCACAGAGATGCCTTTTTCATGTCCCAAGGTCTACAGGGAGTCCTCGAGGAAACAGGCAGCCAGGGAATAGTATTTGTGTTATTCTGAGGCCATGGGCACAACTTCTGGCCCATTACTTGCTTAGGAAGCCAGGGGGGTAAACTCTTGAACCCAGCATTGCCCACCTGTGAGCTGTTTCCTTGGCAAAACTGTGGTTTAACCTCGTCAGCTGTTCCTGGAGAATGTTCTGTGGGATGCTGTTGACTGAGACAACTCGTCGCTGGGCATTAAGTAGCTTCTTCACATAAGAACTACTTATGTGAACGCTACGTAAAGAGTGTTCACACAATGCTCCACAGCATGGGGGGAGACCACGGTCCCCCAGAGCAGACGAACTCCTGAAGAAAGGCCCTGTGTCTTGCTGGGCTTTCGATGCCCACAAAACCAACAATACAGTGTGGGGCAATACACGGCCTTGCTTTCATCATGATGGAGACTGTCGTTCTTTACCCTGGGCTCATGAGTAAATGAGGCTCTAACTCAGATGGTGTCCTGGTCAGAAATTATAAGGGTCAGAAACCCACTCAAATAAACTCAATTGCAGGGTCTACTATGAAGCTATAACAGACAATCTCTCTGATGCAGGAACCCAAGTCCAGCCTGGCCTCCTGAAAGCCATCTGGGAAACAGCTCAGACGCCATGCTCTCCATTTTTCCTGGCTGCTTCCTGAATTCTGCCAGAACTTGGCTTGCTCCTGGGTCTTGCGTGCAGTTGGGACACAGCCTTTGTGGCGAACATCATCTGTTCCTTCTGCTCCAGAGCTCACTTTCACATTTATGTCCAGGGACAGATTCTTAAGACACAGAAACTGATTGATTGCCCCTAGGCTCAATTTCCCATCCAACTCCAATTAGCTGTGGATACCATGGGCAGGTCCACTTAGCCCAAACACAGCCCCTGCTGGGGGCTTAAGCTGGATAGGCACCTCAAACATGGCTACCCAAGCGAGGAGGGGGCATTAGTGATAGAAGGGTCCAGACATTTTTCTCTTCAGTAGGGAATATTAGATCCTCAGGGGAAAAGGAATTGACAGCTGTAAGGTAAAATCCCTAGTCCTAAGAGGGCTGGCTCATATATTACAGAATTAAACATTTCAATTAAAAGACAACTCATAAAATCAACTATACTCCAATAAAAATCAAATTACAAAAAAGACGACTCACGTTTCTTATAAATATATAACTTTATATATTGTATATATTTACAATATGTACAGCATACAAATATGTTTTAATGTAATACTAATGGCAGTCTTGAAAACAGATGTTCCAAAACAAATGATGGGTACTTAGCCAAGGTGGGTTCCTGATCCATCTGGAACCCATATTCTAGACAATGCCCCAGCCCAGATTTCTGTAGAAGTCACAGGGAAGAGAGGGGTGGCTGGAATGTGGCTCGGATACCCTTCCCCCTCCCAATTACCCTGGCCTTCCACCGGCACCGGCTAACGTGACCCCACATGCACCCTTAAAATGGGCAGACCCTGGGGGCTGGGCACAGCGCCTGGCACACAGTGGGCACTCCAGTACTTGTGGAATGTATAAAAGTGGGTGCTTTTAACCATCGTGTCTAAGGCAGCATTTCCATAATCCAGAAGATTCGGTCACAGAGCTACGGCTGGTGGAGAAGCAAATGTTTTAGGTGTTTCCCCTTTATAAGTAAAACAATCTACACGTCCAAGTGCTAAATAAATTAGAAGTTTGCCACAAAGTGCCATCTCTTCCTCGTGCTTTGGACTCTGGAAGCCATCGCATCATCCGGTCACAGCACTCATCTTCCAAAAGTTTCTGTACATTCGACTAGTTCATCTATCGTGCGCAGCAGATCTTCAAAGGAAGGCCTTCCCTCTGGTTTCTACAATTCAAAATCAAGTAGAAGCTGTGGGTTCCAGAATCCATCCCCGAAATGATTTTTCACTGCTCCAACTCAGATAGCAATGCATACCAGAGTAAGGGACTCCTTGCTTCGGGGCCGGAACACACATGCATCTCCAGACAGGTCTAATCGATCCTGCACGTGCTGCTGCTACACTAACCTTTCTGCCACGTGGTTTTGGCATCCCATTCAAGAACCTAACAGAGATCCTAACTGCCTGCAAAATCAAGTCCTGCTGACTCACAGGGCCCTCTATAACCTGCCCCTCCCCCAGGCCCTTGCTACCCAGTTTTAGTTCCCACAAAAACCCTCACAGGGGCCCTATGCTCAATGAGAACAATCTCTACCCTTGCATACACACACCAAGTTCATTACCACCACCCCACCTTTGCTCACATTGTCCGCACTCCCCCTAGCACCACTTCTTGGCCAGAAGGCCTCTGTCCATCCCAATCAGTGCTCTTGGGAGGCATGATAGCAAGTGACCAGGGCATGGGCTTTGGAGTCGGACGGGACTCTGCTTCTCTGTAGTTAAGTGGCCTTAGGCAAGCGACAACGTGATCTCCTCATCCACAGAGTGGTCATAGTAAAAGTATGCACACTTTGAAGGGTTATTTTGAGAACTAAATTGAAAGCACTCAGCACAGTGACTAGCACATCATACCTCTGAGCTAATGTTACCGTTATCTTTCAAAAGTCATTTTGGTGTCTAATCTCTTCTATGAGGTGACATTTTTAACACGGGGCGAAGGAAAACTTCCGAAGACTGAGAGTAAATGACCTGAGGAAGTTGAGGCTTGGAGGAAAAAAAACTTCTCTGGTGAAAGAGTACTATTTCGACAACACTAGAGAGCCACTGAAAGAACAGCTACTTCTCTGGGCTTATCCCCAGAGCCCCCAGCTCAGGCGACTGTGGCGGGAGCCCCACTTGGGAAGGGAGCGGCAGCCTGAACTTACTATCTTAATTATTAGTGTTTTCCACTTCTTCACATCTTCTTCCCATTGTTCAGACTGAGTTGAGAAGACCGGCTTCCTACTTAGGGAGTTTGAAATCATATAAAACATGCACTCATTCACTAGGCTATAAAGACCACACAGTTTGAATCTACCAAGCCCAGATCCCTGAATGCTTTAGAGATTGAAGAAGAAAGCACCCGAAAAATGTTATACCTCCTGCCAGCATCTCAGCATCACCTCGTATACATATCTGGACGCCAACTTCGGCTGATGGAGTCGGTGGCCGTGAGTAACCATGGTTACCACTTCATAGTTGGTGTTTTTCTCAAAGGGCATTCTGCCTTCGGTGAATATTTCCCACATTAAGACACCTGGAAGAGGAGAAGGATTGCCAAACGATGCACCCAGTTCCTCTTCGGGGCAGAGGTGAGGGGAAGTGGAGCGTGACTCTTACCAAATGACCAGATATCTGATTTGCTGCTAAAGCGGCTGTAATTAAACACCTCAGGTGGACACCACTTCACGGGAAATTTAGCACCGGAAGAACTCGTGTACTGATCATCCAGGACATACCTAGAGTAAGACACTGAGTTATGGTCTGTATTTTGTACATGTTCTTTAATTTCTTTTTCCCCCTTAAAATCAGAAGCACAGTTGACTGAAGTCCAACAGGCATCCGGTTGAAGCTGGCTGTTTGCCTCTGCAGCCACGCCTCTGCAGTTGCCCTCTTCCTCCAAGTGCCTGAGATGCATGCACTGTAAGATTCTAACCACGCTTTCACTTTTCTGTTTTTCTTTTTTATAAGGCATTGGAGGCAGCCTACAAGAAAAGAGTTTGCAAACTTTCTTTTTAAGAAGCAGTTCTGTTCTTTAAACAAAAATTTTACCCAAAGGCCCCACATGTAAAACATCTAAAGCAGAGCTGCTCTAAAGGAAGTGGTGCAAGGCGCTTGGAGCACATGTGCTTTTGCCCCCGTGAGTCCACAGAGCACAACTTAAAACTATAGCAAATGAAAAGAGCAAACTGCAAAATGATGTACGCACATGGTGGTGTATATATGTATATACCATGACGTTCATCCTCTACACGCACACGCTCAGAACAACACCATGTAGTTTCTCTCTGGGAGCATACTTATGTCCTTCTGGAAGGACACACACAAACTGGTAACACTGGTTACCCCTGGGGAGGATCTTAATTGGGGTGCTAAATACGGGTTCTTCAGCCCTTTCTGTAATGTGTTCAGTATGTATTTACAAGAGGAAGGTGTTCATGTATTATAGGAACATACCAGGTTAATTTCTGCAAGCTCCATGGGAAAATATTCAAATGATTGCACAAACTTCCTTCGCCGTATAGACAAAGATGGTGGCAGTACCACCATGGGCGTTTGTCAGTCAGGGGAGTCTGAACTGAGTGTAGAATGAGTGTTTCAAAGGAGCTGATGCAAAAGCACAGGTTTCTTGAAAGCCAAACATATGAAAATCAAACCTGAAATTGGAGGCCTGTCTGTTAGATACAGAATATCTTCACAGAAAACAAACAAAGAGCACTGGGTCCTTACTGCCCTGACACCCAGCAGTTCTGGTCCCATTTCGGACAGTAATGGCTTTCTAACCTCCCTCAGCCCGAGTTTCTCAGGAGGGAGGCCTGGCCTGCCTTTATAAACCGCCCTCATGCTGGCCATGGGCTGACCACCCTGACCTCCTTTCGATTCTTGAGCAGGCCAAGCTCATCCCAAATTTCAAGCTTTTGGACTCGGTGTTCTGCCACCTGGAATATTTTATCCTCAGACTTTCACCTAATTGACTACTTCCTGCCTTTTGGGTCTCTTTTCAGATATCCTGGTCTCAAAGAGGCCTTCGAGAGGCACCAGATTTGAAGTCGCTACCGTCACCCCTGCCCCGCGCCATCACTCAGTACCCGCCCGCCCCACCAGCCCCAAGTTATCGCTATCACGGGGGTCGGCAAACTTTTTCTGTAAAAGGCCAGACAATGAGTGTTTTAGATTTTGCAGGCCTTTGTAGAGTGAAAGCAGCCAGACAACACATCTGTGAATGAGTCTATGTCCTATTAACACTTTATTTATGGACACTGGCTTTTGACTTTCAGATAATTTTCACATGTCATAATATTTTTAAAGTTTTTTTTTTTTCCCAACCATTAAACAATGTGAACACCGTGGTTGGCTCACAGGCCATACAAACATAAGTGTTGGGTCAGATGTGGTCCAGAAACCGAGGTTGGCGGACCCCTGCTCTGTCGCCTCACTCTGTGTTCTCCCCTCTTAGTGGTTCTAAGGTCTTATGTTTCTCTCTCCTCTTGAATTTAAGCTGCACGTGGGCAGGGACTCACATGGATAATGTCATCCTCTGCTAGGGTTCAATCTCTAGTGTTGTGCCTGGCACAGAGCAGGCACCTAATTTTGTATGGATGGGTGTACAGATAAATGAATGGATGAAGGAAGGAGGGAAAGAAAGAACAAATGAAATACTCTTTAAAGGACTTTTCTAACACCCTATTAAGATTACAAAAATTAAGAGAATAAAAACATTACAGATTTGCGTATTCTAAAAACTTACCCCAAACACATTTCTATCAAAACAAAAGATTCTAGAAATTTAATCCACACCAGGGAGAAAAGAAAGTAGTGTATTTAACGGGCTATACTACCACCTAGTGGAGAGAATGATTAACAATAATTAACACAATGTATACTGTGTTATTTTAATATATTTATTTTATCTCAGGACATCTAATAGGGTTTGCTTTATCAGTGCAGATTATTTCCATGCTTATCAATTCTATAAGCGAATGTGAATATCAACTAAAGCCACATAATGAAGTATTAAGTAATCATAACTTCTCAACAGTTTACCTGAGAAAAAGCCAAAGCTAACAGTAAAAAGACAAATTCAGCAAAGAAATCTTTCAAAATATAGATAATCTATTTTCTAACCTTATACAAAAAACACTAAGAAGCAGAAAAATCAATCTGTACAAAAATGATGGGGATTAAAAAAAAATGATGGGTACTTCTAACATTTTGTTAAAGGAACAAAAGATGTTTCAAAATAGCGCTTAAACAGGCATCAGAGGAAGAAGCTGACACAAACTGCAAAGGAAAAGTCAAGTACTTTCAAGGGAAAAGCCACAGTCTTACATTAATTTAATCCAAAATGTATAGAAAATGTTCACATATACTCAGCCTTACCTAGCCATTCCAAAATCAGAAACTTTCACAATTCCTGCCTCATTTACGAGACAATTTCTGGCAGCCTGGAAAACAGCATTATAAAGGTATATTAGTTGCAAAGTTCCACAATAAAAGTAGAAAAATATAAGTTCTGTTTATATTAAATTTAGTGTAACCCAGTCAACATTTGCAGAGGTGGTGTCTCTTATAAATTTTTTTTTTACCCCTATGGAAACGTCTTCAACATTTATATGAAAGAATGGATAGAAAGACAGGTCAAAAGTCTCATGTGAAAAAAGGCATTATTACATAATCTTTGCCAACTGTCATATCTATATGAGGACTAAGAGAAGGGTCAATCAGCTTCTCGCCCACCCATTTCTATTCTTATTAAACTATCTGATTTTCTTATTGATAGTGACAACATCTCTTAAAGTCCTTAATTCAGGTTCTTACTAGGCGAGCTTTATAACACACAGGCATCAGAGTGATGGGTGAACCATCTTTTACCCAGTGGCTTTGCTCAAAGATTGGTCTTCTCTAACTCAAAGAGTCAAAAGAACAGCCATATGTAACATAGTTTGCTTTGTCATTTATGACAAACACAATTCTAGATTACTTATACTTTCTTCCCCATTCTTTAAGGTTACAAGGTTCAAGAAAATAGTTTGGAAAAAGACATAGTATTTCTCAGAAGGAAGACATGATGACAGTCTTTTCACATGCTATAACCCATAGACTAAGAATGTATTTTTCTTCCTTATGCTTCAGAATTTTATTCTCTGTACGACGCAAATTCCATTTACACGAGGTTATTTCCTGTTGAATGCGTTTTAAGAGTCTCTTTTAAAGTATGAGTTAATACCCGTTCCCTGGATTATCTCCGTCTTCCTATAAAGATACCTTATCATGCCTTTACTTGATAGTCACCAGGATTCTTCACCCAGGAGACAGAAGCATCAAAATCTTCCCTTAAGGGATGACAAAAACCTACCCTAATGATGTCAGTATCATAGGCACAAACATATCAAAATTGCCTTCACCACAGTGAGGTATGTGTAGAGAGGTGTAACCTGTCATACCCACGTAAACAACAGATTTCCATCAGTTTTAAAAGTCAAAAAAGAGGGAGGTGCTAAATTCACAAGTTTCAATATGACAAAGAGATGTTCTTTATCATCACTGAGCATAATAATAACTAATGTTACACATATCACATCATCTTCTATTTTGCAAAGTCCTTTGCCCCAATCATAAAATGTGACCTTTAAAAGTTTTGTGAAAGAAAAGCCCAGGATTGGATGGCTTCACTGGTAAATTCTACCAAATATTTAAAGAAGAATTAACACCAATCCTAAGTTCTCAAACTCTTCCAAAAAATTTTAAAAGGTTCACTTCCAATCTCATTTTATAAGGTCAATGTTACCCTAACTCCAAAGCAAGATAAGGACACAACAAGAAAATAAAAATACAGGCCAATATGCCTGATGAACATAGATGAAAAAATCCTCAACAAAATATTAGCAAACAGAATTCAACAGCACATTAAAAGGATCATACGGGGGCTTCCCTGGTGGCGCAGGGGTTGAGAGTCCGCCTGCCGATGCAGGGGACACGGGTTCGTGCCCCGGTCTGGGAAGATCCCACATGCCGCGGAGCGGCTGGGCCCATGAGCCATGGCTGCTGAGCCTGCGCATCCGGAGCCTGTGCTCCGCAAGGGGAGAGGCCACAACAGTGAGAGGCCCACATACCACAAAAAAAAAAAAAAAAAAAAGGATCATACACCATGATCCAGTGGTATTTATCCCTGGGATACAAGGATGGTTTGACATATGCAAATCAAAAACATGATACACCACACTAACAGAAGGAAGGATAAAAATCACATGATCATCTCAACAGATACAGAAAAAGCATTTGACAAAATTCAAAATCCTTTCATTTCATGATTAAAAACTCTCAACAAGTTAGGTATAGAAGGAATGTACCTCAACATAATACAAGTCATATATTACAAGCCCACAGCTAACAACATACTCAATGGTGAAAAGCTAAAAGTTTTTCCTCCAAGGTCAGGAACAAGACAAGGATGCCCACTCTTGTCACTTCTATTGAACATAGTACTGAAAGTCCTAGCCAGAGCAACTAGGTGAGAAAAAGAAATAAAAGGCATCCAAATTGGAATAGAAAATAAGATTGTCTCTGTTTGCAGATGACATGATCTTATATATGTAAAACTCTAAAGACTTCACTAAAAAACTGTTAGAAGTAATAAAAGAACTCAGTAAAGTTGAAGGATACAAAATAAACATAGGAAAATCAGTTTTGTTTCTATACACTAACAATGAACTGAGAGAAATTAAGAAAGCAAGTGAATTTCAATAGCATCAAAAACATTAACATATGTAGGAATAAATTTCACCAAGGAGGTGAAAGACTTGTACACTTAAAACTATAAGACACTGATGAAAGAAACTGAAGAAGACACAAATAAACAGCAAGATATCCTGTGTTCACAGAGTGGAAGAATTAATATTGCTAAAATGTCCATACTACCCAAAAGGATCTACACATTTAACGCAACCCTAACAAAATTCCACTGCATTTTTCAGAGAAATATAAAAAACAATCTAAATTTCATATGAAACTAAAAAGACCTTGAATAGCCAAAACAATCTTGAAACTGAATAAAGCTGGAGGCATCACACTTCCTGATTTTGAACTAGATTGCAGAAATATAGTAATCAAAACTGTATGGTACTGGCACAGAAACAGAGACATAGACCAATGGAACAGAACAGAGAATCCAGAAATAAACCCATGTATATATGGTCAACTAATCTTTAACATGGGCACCAAGAACACACAAAGGGAAGGGATAATCTCTTCCATAAATGGTGCTGGCAAATTCAAATATCCATATGTAAAATAATGAAATTGGACCCTACTCTTACACCATACAAAAAATTAACTTGAAATAGATTAAAGACTTAAATGTAACACCTGAAACTATACAACTCCTAGAAGAAAACATAGGGGAAAAACTCTTTGACATGGTCTTGGCAATGATTTTTTGGATCTGACACCAAAACACGGGCAAAAAAAGCAAAAATAAATAACTAGGGCTACAACAAAGTAAAAAGTTTTTTCACAGCAAAGGAAACAATCAACAAAATGAAAAGGCAAACAATAGAATGGGAAAAAAATATTTGTAAAACATATATCTGATAAAGGGTTAATATCTAAAATATATAAGGAACTCATTCAACTCAACAGCAAAAAAGCAAATATTCGATTGAAAAATGAGCAGAGGACTGAATACACACTTGATCAAAAAAGACACACAAGGGAATTCCCTGGTGGTCCAGTGGTTAGGACTCCACACTTCCACTGCAGGGGGCATGGGTTCAATACTGGTTGGGGAACTAAGATCCCGCAAGCCGTGTGGCAGGGCCAAAAAAAAAATAAAAAAGACACACAAATGGCCAATAGGTACGTGAAAAGGGGCTCAACACCACTAATCATCAGGGAAATGCAAATCAAAACCACAATAAGATATCACCTCTCACTTCTCAGAACGAATATCAACAAAAACACGAGATGACAACAGCTGGCAAAAAAGAAAAGGCAGAGAGCAGAAGCAAGAACAACAATCCTGCAGCCTGTGAAACAAAAACCACATTCACAGAAAGATAGACAAGATGAAAAGGCAGAGGGCTATGTACAAGATGAAGGAAAAAGATAAAACCCCAGAAAAACAACTAAATGAAGTGGAGATAGGCAACCTTCCAGAAAAAGAATTCAAAATAATGATAGTGAAGATGATCCAGGACCTCGAAAAAAGAATGGAGGCAAAGATCGAGAAGATGCAAGAAATGTTTAACAAAGACCTAGAAGAATTAAAGAACAAACAAACAGAGATGAACAATACAATAAATGAAATGAAAACTACACTAGAAGGGATCAACAGCAGAATAACTGAGGCAGAAGAACGGATAAGTGACCTAGAAGACAGAATGGTGGAATTCACTGCTGCAGAACAGAATAAAGAAAAAAAGAATGAAAAGAAATGAAGACAGCCTAAGAGACCTCTGCGACAACATTAAATGCAACAACATTTGCATTATAGGGATCCCAGAAGGAGAAGAGAGAGAGAAAGGACCCGAGAAAATATCTGAAGAGATTATAGTCGAAAACTTCCATAACGTGGGAAAGGAAACAGCCACCTAAGTCCAGGAAGCACAGAGAGCCCCATACAGGATAAACCCAAGGAGAAACACGCCGAGACACACAGTAATCAAATTGACAAAATTAAAAACAAAGAAAAATTATTGAAAGCAGCAAGGGAAAAATGACAAATAATATACAAGGGAACTCCCATAAGGTTAACAGCTGATTTCTCAGCAGAAACTCTACAAGCAAGAAGGGAGTGGCATGATATAATTAAAGTGATGAAAGGGAAGAACCTACAACCAAGATTACTCTACCCGGCAAGGATCTCATTCAGATTCAATGGAGAAATCAAAAGCGTTACACACAAGCAAAAGCTGAGAGAATTCAGCCCCAACAAACCAGCTCTACAACAAATGCTAAAGGAACTTCTCTAAGTGGGAAACACAACAGAAGAAAAGGACTTACAAAAACAAACCCAAAACAATTAAGAAAATGATCATAGGAATATACATATTGATAATCACCTTAAACGTGAATGGATTAAATGCTACAACCAAAAGACACAGGCTTGCTGAATGGATACAAAAACAAGACCCATATATATGCTGTCTACAAGAGACCAACATCAGACCGAGGGACACATACAGACTGAAAGTGAGGGGATGGAAAAAGATATTCTGTGCAAATGGAAATCAAAAGAAAGCTGGAGTAGCAATCCTCATATCAGATATAATACACTTTAAAAGAAAGAATGTTACAAGAGACAAGGAAGGACACTACATAATGATCAAGGGATCAATCCAAGAAGATATAACAATTATATAAATATATATGCACCCAATGTAGAAGCAACTCAATACATAAGGCAACTGCTAACAGCTATAAAAGAGGAAATCGACAGTAACACAATAATAGTGGGGGACTTTAACACCTCACTTACAATAATGGACAGATCACCCAGAATGAAAATAACTAAGCAAACAGAAGCTTTAAATGACACGTCCTTAAGAAACTAAAAATAGAATTACCACATGATCCAGCAATGCCACTACTGGACATATACCCAGAGAAAACCATAATTGAAGAAGACACATGCACCCCAATATTCATTGCAGCACTATTTACAATAGCCAGGTCATGGAAGCACCCTAAATGCCCACTGACAGATGAATGGATAAAGAAGTTTAGTACATATATGTAATGGAATATTACTCAGCCATTAAAAGGAACGAAATTGAGTCATTTGTTGAGACGTGGATGGATCCAGAGACTGGCATACAGAGTGAAGTAAGTCAGAAAGAGAAAAACAAATATCATATATTAATGCATGTATGTGGAACCTAGAAAAATGGTACAGATGAACCAGTTTGCAGGGCAGAAGTTGAGACACAGATGTAGAGAACAAACGTATGGACACCAATGGGGGAAAGCCACGGGGTGGTGGTATGCTGAATTGGGCGATTGGGATTGACATGTATACACTGATGTGTATAAAATTGATGACTAATAAGAACCTGCTGAATAAAAAAATAAAATTCAGAAATTAAAAAAAATAAACAACTAATACTAAACTTTCTTTGGGTTATTTGTATGGACATATGTTAATATAAATGTTTCTGACATTACATGAAATTCCTAAAAATCTTATATGTTCTGGTATAATGTTATAAGTCATAATTCTAGTTATTACTTTAAAATGTGTATCTCAGAAATAACCAAAAAAGAAAAAAGAAAAGGTGGAGAAAGAGGAACCCTTGTATACTGTTGGTGGGAATGCAAATTGGTATAGCCACTATGGAAAGCAGTATGGAGGTTCCTCAAGAAATTAAAAACAGAACTACCATATATATGATCCAGCAGTCCCACTTCCTAGTATGTAGCTGAAGGAAACAAAATCAGTACCTTAAAGAAATATCTGCACTCCCATATTCATAGCAGCATTATTCACAATAGCCAAGATATGGAAACAACCCAAGTGTCCATCAATGGGTGAATGAATAAAGACAATGTGGTGTGTATATATATACACAGACAGAATGGAACATTATTCAACCATAAAAAGAAGAAGGAAATCTCATCAGTTGCAACAACATGGATGAACCTGGAGGACACTATGTTAAGTGAAACAGACCAGACAGAGACAAATACTATATGCTATCACTTATATATGGAATCTAAGGGGGAAAAAAAATGGAACTCACAGAAAGGAAGACTATACTGGTGATTGCCAGGGGTTGGGGGGTTAGGGGAAATGGAGATGTTGGTCAAAGGGTACAAACTTTCAGTTACAAGGTAAGTGTTGAGGATCTAAGATATAGCATGATGACTATAGTTAATAATAGAGTATTGTATACTTTAACAGGGACTAACGGTTCTACCAACGTACTGAAAATAGACACATTTGGGAAGAATAGGCAGAGAAGAAAAAGAGAAAGAAAAAATGAGTGGAGAAGAGAGGGAGACAGAGTAAGAGAGAGGAAAAATTAAGAAGCGTCTCCAGCACAATAATTTAGAACCAGTAACAGATTACTTTTTCTGGTATTTTCTGGAGTTGACGTCGACTCCATCTCTTCCCAGTGAAGAAAATGAACGAAAGGATTTCTGTTACAATTTCAGCTTCTAGTGTGTGAGATGGAAAACAGCGTAGGACTGAGTCAAAGGATGAGTCAACCCTTAACTTCCCATTTATCACCATATGCGTGTCATTTCACTTCTCTGATGCTAATTTTCTTATCTATAAGACAATGGTGGTCAGAAAGTCTGTTATGATTAGCTATCTCATGGGATTCTTAAGAAGACCAAATGCAATGCATGGTAACTAACCTGGAAATATTACCTATGTAATTGTGTATGATTTAATAAGCAGGTACCTATGTAATTATATACTACATGCATTAGATTTAAGAAAGATCTTTCTGTTAAAACTATGGGGCACGTTAAATTTACCACATTTAAGAGTAACAGTGATATATTGTTGAGAACAAAACTTGGGTATGAACACGTCATTCCTCATTTGCTGACCCAGATTACAAAGGAGTTCGGCTGGTGATGGGAAGGCAGGTGGTTTGCGATTACCAGGTCTCTGTGGATGAAGCTGTTTCTCTCCAGGTACTCCATCCCTTCACACACATCTTGACACATGCTCAGCAGCACATCTCTACTAAAATGGCCTTGTCTCTGTCGGAGGAAATTCAAAAGGCATCCCTTTTCCATGAACTCGGTAACGATGTAAATGGGTTTCTGCTGGGTGCATACACCATAAAGCTGTACTAA
This sequence comes from Neophocaena asiaeorientalis asiaeorientalis, assembly GCF_003031525.2. Lineage (NCBI taxonomy): Eukaryota > Metazoa > Chordata > Mammalia > Artiodactyla > Phocoenidae > Neophocaena > Neophocaena asiaeorientalis. The sequence goes on along the minus strand of NW_020173388.1, from coordinate 8,265,302 downwards.
CTTCGGGTGTGTCAGTTTCCTGAGAGGGAAGTCATGCATACACAGAGTTACTGCAGGGAAAGAAACCACCAGGGGTGTTAGCTGGCAAGGGGCCACTTTTTAATACAAAAAGGGGAGCCAGAAAAAATGTAGAAACTTACATCATTACTTTAGCTTCTTCTATAAAATCTTCCTCACACATGGCACCTTCCCTAATAGCTTTGATGGCTACTTTGTACTGAGCTCGCCACTTGCCAAGCCTTACTACTCCAAAGAGTCCACTCCCCAACTCCCTCATAAAGGTCAGCTCTGAAGGGTTAATCTCCCATTTTTCTGTGAGACAGAGGGGGAAAGTGATAAAATTTAATCAGGAGAATACAGTAGGAATCAGTGGAAAACAAAGAAACTATAACCAAGGTCAATCTAAAACTTACAAGGTAATACAATTACCAACACAGAGCAGACTTGCAACCTTCCCATAAGCAACAGAAGGTGGCTTTCCTCCCTCTGGGGAGGATGGACCCCTTCTCAGCTGTCACAGTAAAAGCAAAGTAAACTGAAGAAGGCAAGAAGATGCTACACAATAGGCTAATAATAATGGAGCTTGAAAGTTAAGGGTACTTTTTCCTTTTTTAAACAAATACTTCCTCCTTTACCATTCCTCCCCCTGAAGTTTTTTTTTTCTGTTTCAATTCCATCAAGTTGGAAAGAGTGTAACCTGTTTAAAAGGCTTTCACCAGTAGTACAATCAAGTTGCATGTCTTCTCTATTACCTCCATCTTTACTTTCCTGTGAGTAGCCAACCAAGCCCAGTGAGAAGCAGGAAAGGCTTTGATTTATTTTAGAAGTAACATGGTAATGCTTATTTTTCACTGACGGACAGTTTTCTACCAAATAATAATGAATAATGATGAAAACAGAAAACCTAGGGTCACTACAGCTATAAGTGTAATCATCTAACATCTCACACGGTAAACTTATACAAAAACAGTTCCGCTATGCAGAATTCTACACATCTAAACTGGTCTTGTGATAACGGGTTCAAGAAAAATTTGCCATGCAACTAAAAAAGGAGTTACCGTAGCTGAATCCTGCAGTGGTTGGTGCGTTCTTCCCCTTTGTGCTAACTGGGTACCGCAGCCTTGTGACAAGTCCTAGAAACCGAAAAGAGTATTAGAGTTGAATTCACTCAATCATTCTGCATGGTAAAGCACTAAACTAGAAACTCACTTACAAAATTCATTCATTTATTCACTTAGTGCTCATCTTCTTTGTGTACATATAGCCCTCTGCTATATGCTAGCAAAAACTAAAGGAAGGCAGGAAGACGACGATCCTACTGTTGTCAAAACCAAGCCTGTGTGCCTGATGCACACTGAGGCCAAACAAACCAAAATGTCGGAGCCTGGAGCAGAAAAAGGTTTACTGCAGGGCCAAGCAAGGAGAACGGGGGGCTTGTACTCAAAAGACCCCAACTCCCCAGTGGCCTTCGACAAGGGTTTTTAAAGACATTGTTAGGGGAGAGGGTAGTAAGACAAGTGATCAGCTCCTGGACCTTCTTCTGATTGGCTGATGGTAGGTAACAGGGTGATGTTTCAGGAATCTCAATCGTCAACCTTCTGGTTCCAACCAGCCTGGGGTCTACCTGCTTGTGGTCAGCATGTAGTCACCCTCCTCCACCTGGATGGGGGTCTTAGTTTCTGCAGAGCGACTCAAAGATACGCATCAGATTGTTATCTACGTCCCTTCAGGAGGAACTAGGAGTCCTGTGACTAACCATTAACTGCTTGAGCCTGCTCGTTGGAGCTTGCGGAAGGCCTAGGAGACTAAAGCCTTTTTTCTCTTTTTCAAACAAAAAACGGGAAACGCAGAGGAGCTTCTGTACCCAGGAAGGCCCCCACAGGGTCCTGCTTGGTTTCACTACTCTCTGAGCCGACAATTTCATCTTTTTAAAATATACGTTTTTATTCATTCAACATTTTTTTTTTAAATGCAGTGTGTGTCAGGCACTATGCTAGCATGGTGTCTTGCAAACACTTTAAACGATGTTCAAAGGTTTCCAACAATTATTATCAATTATTATTTCATGTTCTTTTCCAGTATGAGATTTGAATTATGAAATGGAATTACAGTAGCCTGCTAAAATTAAAGTGATGTACCTGACATAACTCAGCGTTTGTGATCTTAGCATAAAAACTGGACTCTACGATATTAACGACTGGGAATAACACAACTACTGGAAATAGGTGAGGTACCTTAAATCCTTTAACTTAAGTTGCTTACAATACTAAATAAGAAATCCCAGGTATTTCTCCTATAAACACCTGTAGCACTATGTATTTCTTCTAATACAGCGTATCTCATAGTAATTTAATATTGTTATGTACTTCTCTGTCTCCCCTACCAGATGGTAAGATCTGGGAGAGACAAGATCAATAGCCATCTAGTTCACCATAGTATCCCTACCGTCCGGCACAGTTCCTGGCATGCAGTAGGCACTTAATACATGTTTCTGGAATGAGTGAATTGAGATAACGGTGAAGCGTAGCAATTCACACAAGAACAAGAAGAAGGAATAGGGGAACGTGAATGCTGAAAAAGACTAGAATAAAAGATAAGAAAAAGTTCTTCAGGGGATAAACTGATATGAAATCAGTTCCTCAAATGTTAAACACAGAGTTATTACATGATCCAGCAAATCCATTCCTAGGTTAGTACCCAAAAGAAATGAAACATGTTTCATGCAAAAACTTGTACACAAATGTTTCCAGCAGCATCACTCATAATGGCCAAAAGGTGGAAACAGCCCAAATGTCCATCAACTGATGAATGATACAAAATGGATAAACAAAATCCATACGATGGATTATTATTCATCGTTAAAAAGGAGTGGAGTACTTATATAGGCTACGACATGGAGGAATGTCAAAAATATTATGCTCAAAGAAGCTAGTCAGAACAGACTGCATACGGTATGATTCCATTTACATGAAATGTCCAGAATAGGCAAATCTATAGAGATAGAAAGTAGATTAGTGGGTGCCTAGGGCAGGACTGGTGGAAGGGGTTAAGGGGTGACTGGTAATGCTCGGGGGATGCTGAAAATGACCTCAGATTATGGTGACATTTGGCACAACTCTGTAAATATACTAATTTACAGACCACTGAGTTGTACACATCACGTGGGTGAACTTTATGGTGTGTAAATTATATCTCAATAACCATTCCTATCATTATCTGAGAGACGTGAAGAGAGTCACAAATAGCAACAAACTTGGCAAAGGCCTTCGTTAAAATTTCAAAAGTTAATTTTCCATAGATTGGGCTGGACACTTGGCTAACCCCTGCTCAGTTACATCTTTGAAGCCAAAGGCTAGAAATCTTTCGATCTCATCCTCTGGAGCTTCCAAGGGCACAAATGTGGTTTCTGGTTTTGTTTATGATGTTTGGTTTATTCCCACTCTGGTGGTTAAGTGTAGCAAAGATTTGGGAAGATGGAAGACGTGTCTGGGACATTCTTAACGCTAGTTTTTGGAAGCCTCTAACACAGGCCTAAACCTAAGCTGCTCATCTGGCAGCTTCTGTGACAGCTGCGACATAGACACACATTGGATTTTAGTTTGGTACTGTTAAAGAAAAAAAAATATTCAATGACGCTTTTAAAGATGGTCCAGCAGGCTTTATTGAGGACCACTAAGATAGGTATAAGGACCACTGCAATGGGATTTTAAAGTGGGGGAGAGAGATGGGCCCGACTCTGAACACAACCTGGACAAATGAGAACTCACAACCAAGAAGAAGGGTGGGGAATCAGTGGATGGAAAATTACTAAAAGAAACATCAATGCAGGGAGGGCTTAGAGTGGTTCTGGCCAAACTAATGGAACAAGATTCTTGCTGAAATAAGCCAGGGTACCCAGACATTACCCGGGGGGATGGTGGAAGGCGAGGAACACGACCAGTTATTGAGCGTGATCAGACATCAAATCTCAAGGGTAAGGGGTTCTGGTTAAAGTGACTTAGCAGGGTTATTGCCAAAACTGGATTTTATAAGGAAGTGTACAGATGGGCCCAGGAGATGGTCCAGGAGCCTGACTAAAGTTGGGTCAAGCAAAGAGCCTTTGTCAGTACCAAGGATGTAGACCTTGTATTGTATGTGGCAGATGTGAACGTTTGCCACACACGATAAGGATAACTTGTGTTTTAAGGTCAAGACGGGGCTTCTTTAGAGTTATTATTTCTGATTTCTCTTTGTGTATATCACTTCCTTAATAGGCAGTAATTTTAAATCAATCACTTTCTACAATTAACTACAACATAAACCTGCTCAAGGTTTATGAATTAACCTTTATGAATTAACCTTTATGAATTAGAATTCATCACCATGTCTAATCATTTTAATCACTACTTTATATTTGAAATAGGTTTTAACAGCTCACTTACCTGCTGCATTGTGCTTATGATATTCAATAATCTCAGGAATTGAACCAAAAGCATGTTTTTCTGCCAGATAATACTTCTTTGGAGATGTCACTGTCTCCTTTATATGATAATGCCTGAAACCTGATGAACCTTCTCTGTAACAAAAATCAGAATGTGTTAGAACTAAGTTGGAATAATGTAACTTCACCCTTAAGGTGTTTTCTACCAGGGTCCCTACATATGGCCCCCTCTATTCTCTACACAAATTTTATTTTCCCCCATGTTCTTCTTAGCTTCACCTTTCAAATTAACAGATGGAAGTTATAAAGTGGTCACTGATAACTGACACTTGGTCCCTTGCATGAGATCGTGAAAGAGAACATTTACCAAAACTCCATTTACCAACAATTAAAAGTCTTAAAATAGCTATTAGCTGGATACTGCTTTTTGTCCCTGCTGTTGGTGTTGCAAATGTCCAGAAGACCTCTAAAAGTTAATAAACTAGACGTACAAATCATGTACACATTCTATTTTAGGTATCTTAGATCTTCTTGAGTCATCGCTTGCTGAAAATCCTTTCCAGAGAACTCTTGGGGCTGTGAAGATAAAGTTCAAACTCCTTGACATTGACATGATGTGTCTTCCACTTCTACCTCTCTGGCTTCTCTCTCCTCCCTTCCCCCTGCCCCTTCCATTCTACAATCCAGCTACAATACACTGTTGTCAGCTCACCAAGTGCTCGCTCACTTCCAGGTCCAGGCAATTTCCTGTGTCAGAAACACATTTCCCTCTCTCCAACTTTTGCCTGCCTCACCCGTCAGGTCTCACATTGGATGTCAGTAGACAACGTTAATGCCTAACTCAGATGTGTCTGGGCTAAGTACCACCCACCCCCACCCCGACACACAAACACACACACACACACACACACACACGTTGCCCTCCCTGCATAGCAGTCACTCACATATACCATCACTGCCTGTTTGCCTGACTGAAAGAAGCCCTCGCTAAGCTACTGGAGGGCTGGGTCTGTGTCTACTTGGCTCAGTGTGGTATCCTTAGTACCTAGCACAGTGCAAAGTAATTATCTGTGGAATGTTGCTAAAGTTTCTGTAGTCATTCAGAACAAATATATATATAGAAAATGAGGAAAATTACTAGATATGAATATAAAAATGGTATAGACTTTAGAAATCAAGTTCAGATTTTTTTAATGCTGAATTGTAGCTTATTTTCTGAAAATTAGGAATCCATATACACTATATAAGAACTTCATATAAAAACTCTGATTTTAAGCAGAGAGAGAGAGAGAGATTACTTACCCTCCAAACTTTGTATAAAGGGAGACTGTGTACATGCCTGGTTGACTGGAATCTCTTACCATAAAACCACCTTCTTTATCCTAAAATCCAAGAAGAAAATTTTTTTCAATCCAATAATACCAATGCCACAGAGAAGATCCAAGAACCCAATCTTATAATTTTATGATTATTATCCTCTGACGAGAAAATCTGCTTTGGAGAAGCGCAACTTACCAACAGGTAAGTCATCCACGTGACCGTCTCCCATCCATGTGACCTTCCACTTCACATTACTGAACCGTGAGATTAAAGAAAGCACACTCATAATTCCCCACAATCACAACTCTTCACACACACTAGTTCGAGACATCTCAACAAGACAATCTCTCAGGGCCCTTCCAGAACTAACAGACAAAATTTTGCAATTCCCTTATGTCCTGGACATGTGGGGAAACAGTTACTGAAAAATGTATTTCTTAATGCCTGGGTTTCATTTCATATATTTTTCATATTTGCTATAAGGCTTGAATCCCGACTCAATATCACCTTCTATCCACACAGCATTTTTCCTGTAAATACCTCAGTGCTCTTTATAGGAAGATTTTTTTTTAAATCCTCAATTCCCCTGGAAATCGATGTTAAATATCACTCTTTATGAAAGGAGAGACAGAGGCACAAGCAACTTAAGCAGAGAAACCCAAAAGGCAGCAACACGCTGAATGACCAAAAGCTAAATCCTCATCAGGTTCTTAGCCTAAGAGCAAGAAACAGAAGCTAGGAACCTCAAATACCTCTCCACCAATAATGCCACAGTCAATCTCTAGCACTGAAATTGCTTTAAAATGAAAGTGTGTTTAACAGAATAAAATAAATTTTCTTCTTATTCCTAGGAAAGACAATGGAATGAAATAAAGGCCCACAAATAAATCTCATAAGAACAATTAGGGACAATGATTATAACAGTTAATCGATCAATAAAACATGTTTATTGAACACTTACTCTGTTTTAATATGTTCTAATATGTGGATCTACTCAGTCCTCAAAACAGTCCTATGAGGTAGGTACTATTGTTATCTCCTTGCCTGTTTACTTTACAGGTAAGGAAATGGGGCACAGAAAAGTTGGACATTTGCCCCAACTCAAACAGCTAGTAAGTAGCAGAGCCAGGATTTGGACCCCAGGACTTCTAGCTACCCACTTCCCTAGAGCTGCCTCTCATTGTGAGGTCACCAGGGAGGCATGTTAAGAATCATGTAGAGGGAGAGGGGCAGGGAGAGGTGACGTGTCATCTGAAGCAAGCAAAGTCACCTGCTATTGCTCTCGTAACATAAACTACAGAAAGAAGTTATACCCTGAGAAAACTGGGCATATACTGGGCATATACCCTGAGAAAACCATAATTCAAAAAGAGTCATGTACCAAAATGTCCATTGCAGCTCTACTTACAATAGCCAGGACACGGAAGCAACCTAAGTGTCCATCATCGGATGAATGGGTAAAGAAGATGTGGCACATATATACAATGGAATATTACTCAGCCATAAAAAGAAACGAAATTGAGCTATTTGTAATGAGGTGGATGGACCTAGAGTCTGCAATACAGAGTGAAGTAAGTCAGAAAGAGAAAGACAAATACTGTATGCTAACACATATATATGGAATCTAAGAAAAAAAAAATGTCATGAAGAACCTAGGGGTAAGACGGGAATAAAGACACAGACCTACTAGAGAATGGACTTCAGGATATGGGGAGGGGGAAGTAAGTCAGAAAGAGAAAGACAAATACCATATGCTGACATTTTTAAGAAAAAAAATGTCATAAAGAACCTAGGGGTAAGACAGGAATAAGGGGCTTCCCTGGTGGCGCAGTGGTTGAGATTCCACCTGCC